>NW_027507903.1:251536914-251814564 GCF_037356315.1 Lithobates pipiens | reverse complement strand
GGATCCGCCGCCCCCCCTTTCAGAGAGAGGGGATCCGCCCCCCCTTTCAGAGAGAGGGGATCCGCCGCCCCCCCTTTCAGAGAGAGGGGATCCGCCGCCCCCCCTTTCAGAGAGAGGGGATCCGCCGCCCCCCCTTTCAGAGAGAGGGGATCCGCCGCCCCCCCCTTTCAGAGAGAGAGGGGATCCGCCGCCCCCCCTTTCAGAGAGAGGGGATCCGCCGCCCCCCCTTTCAGAGAGAGGGATCCGCCGCCCCCCCTTTCAGAGAGAGGGGATCCGCCGCCCCCCCTTTCAGAGAGAGGGGATCCGCCGCCCCCCCTTTCAGAGAGAGGGGATCCGCCGCCCCCCCTTTCAGAGAGAGGGGATCCGCCGTCCCCCCTTTCAGAGAGAGGGGATCCGCCGTCCGCCGAGGGGATCCGCCGTCGTCGCTTTCAGAGAGAGGGGATCCGCCGTCGTCGCTTTCAGAGAGAGGGGATCCGCCGTCGTCGCTTTCAGAGAGAGGGGATTCACTTGTCACCGGTTTCGGATCTGATGGTCACTGGCGTCGTGGAACGGATCCACTGCTGTCGGATAGTGGATCCACTGTCACCAGCATTGGGGATCTGATCTACTACTACTCCATGTAAACAGTATTTGAGAAAACTATTTTTATATTCCCTACGAGCATGCAATGAAACGGTGATGATGTGAGTGATGAGTGCCCAGCCTCCCTGGGCTCTGTAGGGCACACTATGTATACACTCAGGATTGTCAGTAGTAAAGTTGGGTGTGCGGTCAGTCACTGACCGTTAGTGTGTCCCGTGTTATGGAGATCCGGGGTTCCATTGTATTCGGTACCCCTGTGGCCCCAGCTCTCCCCAGTAGGGGGGTGATGAGTCTAGTGAGAAGCCCGGCCACCCTCCAGTCCCAGCCGGTAGCCGGGTGACATGTGCACACACAGCCCGCCCGGCCGGCCTCCCTCACACACACAGCGGACCTCTCCCCCATTGTCCGTACACAAGCAGGCACTCACCGTGCGGACGTGTTGCTGCTCCCCGGGGAGGGAGAAGCGGAGCGGGCACAACAATAACAAAGTGGGGCTTTTCACTCAGCCCGCCGCTCGGCTCTCTCTCACGACGGTGACGAAGAGGATGACGTCTGGGGACGGCTAAGGAGAGGGGGGAGGAGGAGGGGGAATCCGGGCACACAGCAGCTCTGCCTCCGGGGGTGGGCGGGGCCTGACACTGAGCAACAACAGCTGGCTTTCCTGATTGGAGCAAGGGGCCAAAAGGGGACGTGCCGTACAGAGAGCGCGGGCGCCATGTTAGCTGTGGGTAAAGGAGTCCATGTGCTGCCATAGAGCTCTTTAGCTAATTAGTATGTGTGACACCCAATGTACACACGTAGGAGCGGGGCGAGGAGGAGGCCGTACAGGTCACTGAGGTTTAAGGAGGACAGTGTTCTGTACGCTGCGCTCTAACCCTCAGAGCTTTACTAGCAATCCCCCACACGGCTCTAGCATAGTCCTGACGTTATTGGTGTGCGAGACGTCTGCAGCTAAATGCCTGCCACAGACAATGGGGCTCAGTGCTGAGCGCTGCCACAAAATGGAGGGATTTCCCTAGCAACCAATCACACACCTGCACTGGCTGCCCTTGCCATTTTCTGATTGGTTGGCAGGTAGGTGATCTGTCTCCTGCCTGACGATTAGATCAGCCGATTTAGCTCGGAGCCGGGGGCCATACATTGTCTGTTCTTATCCTAGTTCATGTCTACTGACAGAAGAAGTGCCACCCCGCTATGCGTACAATCACTGGGTGCTGGGGTGACAGGAGAAGTGCCACCCCACTGTGTGTACAATCACTGGGTGCTGGGGTGACAGGAGAAGTGCCACCCCGCTATCTGTACACTCCCTAGGTGCTGAGTTGACAGGAGAAGTGCCACCCCACTATGCGTACAATCACTGGGTGCTGGGGTGACGGGAGAAGTGCCACCCCGCTATCTGTACAATCACTGGGTGCTGGGGTGACAGAAGAAGTGCCACCCCACTATGCGTACAATCACTGGGTGCTGGGGTGACAGAAGAAGTGCCACCCCACTATCTGTACACTCACTAGGTGCTGGGGTGACAGAAGAAGTGCCACCCCTCTATGCGTACAATCACTGGGTGCTGGGGTGACGGGAGAAGTGCCACCCCGCTATCTGTACAATCACTGGGTGCTGGGGTGACAGAAGAAGTGCCACCCCACTATGCGTACAATCACTGGGTGCTGGGGTGACGGGAGAAGTGTCACCCCGCTATCTGTACACTCACTAGGTGCTGGGGTGACAGAAGAAGTGCCACCCCGCTATGCGTACAATCACTGGGTGCTGGGGTGACGGGAGAAGTGCCACCCCGCTATCTGTACAATCACTGGGTGCTGGGGTGACAGAAGAAGTGCCACCCCACTATGCGTACAATCACTGGGTGCTGGGGTGACGGGAGAAGTGTCACCCCGCTATCTGTACACTCACTAGGTGCTGGGGTGACAGAAGAAGTGCCACCCCGCTATGCGTACAATCACTGGGTGCTGGGGTGACAAGACATGCTGTGTGCTCTCTTCTCACTCTTACAATCCTTAACCACCTCAATAGTGGGCACTTAAACACCTTCCTGCCCATACCAATTTTGAGCTTTCAGTGTCGCAATTTGACAATTGTGCGGTCATACAACGCTGTACTCAAATAAATTTTTATAATTTTTTTTCCCACAAATAGAGCTTACTTTTGGTGGTATTTGATCACCTCGATAGTTTTTATTTTTTGCTAAACAAATAAAAAAAAGACTGAAATTTTTTGAAAAAAATAGTTTTTTGTTTCAGTTTCAAAACGTTGTAAATAAGTAAGTTTTCTCCTTCACTGATGGGGCTGCACTGACGGACACTGATAAGGCGGCACTGATGAGGTGGCACCAGTGAAGTGGCACTGATGAGGTGGCATTGATGGGCACGGATATGTGGCACGGATAGGTGGCACAAATTGGCATGGATAGGTGGCACGAATGGGCATGGATAGGTGGCACGAATGGGCATGGATAGGCGGCACAGATGGGCATGGATAGGCGGCACTGATAGGCGGCATGGATGGGCACTGATAGGTGGCACGGATGGACACTGATAGGTGGCATTGTATTGTTTTGTACTGATGGATGCCAATCAGTGCCAAACAATAATGCATGTCAATCAGTGATGCCTATTGTGGGCACTGATTGGCATCCATTGTGGGCACTGACTGACATCCCTGGGGGTCTAGGGTGGCATACCCGGTGCTGGGCATCCCTGGTGGTCTGGTGGCGTCCCTGGTGGTCCAATGTGGGCATCCTCACATAATCGATCAGCACAGACCCCCCCCCTGTCAGAGGAGCAGCCGATCGGCTCTTCTCTACTTGCGTCTGACAGACGCGAGTGAGGAAAAGCCGATCACTAGCTCTTCCTATTTACACTGTGATCAGCCGTGATTGGACACGGCTGATCACGTGGTAAAGAGTCTCCGTCTGAGACTCTTTACCAAGATCGTAGTTGTGGGGTGTCAGACTGACACCCCACAACAACGATCGCCGCAATGCGCGCCCCAAAATCCTGAGGATGTCATATGATGCCCAGTCAGGATTTTGAAACCACTTTGCAGCCGTCATTTGCCTATAGGGCGGGCGGCAAGTGGTTAAAGCAAACATTTACTATATGGCAGCTTACTAATTCTTACATGGCCAGATCACCAGGTGAAAATGGAGGGGAAAAGCCAAAGAAAACGAATGCAGGCGCTACATCTAATGATTGGTAAGGTGCAATATATTAAATTTCTGGTTTGGTGTTTAACCACTTTCCTACTGGGGACTTTTACCCCCTTCCTGCCCAGGCTAATTTTCAGCTTTCAGCGCTGTCACATTTTGAATGACAATTGCGCGGTCATGCAACACTGTACCCAAATGACATTTCTTTTGGTGGTATTTAATCACCACTGAGTTTTCCATTTTTTGTTAAACGGAAAAAGACCAGGAAATGTTTTATAAAAAAACAAAAAAACTTTTCTTAACCACTTCCAGACCTCCGCACACTAATATAGGTCCTAACTTTGAAGAGGGACATCTTTGTTATGGCAGCAGCTAGCTGCCATAACCTGGTATCTTCTTCAGTCAGCGGTCTGATTTCTGTATGAAAACACCAGTTCAAACCACACATGTGAGGTAACGCCGCGATCGGTAGAGCGAAAGCAATAACTCTAGCTCTAGACCTCCTCTGTGACCTTCTTTGGCGGCATTCCACGAGCGGATGCAATTTCGAAGCGTGATGTGTTGGGTATCAATTTAATCGGCGTAACATTATTTTTCACAATATAAAAAAAAATTGGGCTAACTTTACTGAGGTCTTATTTTTTTAGTTAAAAAAAGTTAATTTTTTCCCCCAAAAAAAGTACACTTGTAAGACCGCTGCGCAAATACGGTGTGACACAAAGTATTGCAACGGCCTCCATTTTATTCTTTAGGGTGTTAGAAAAAAAAATTATAATTTTTGGGGGTTCTATAATTTTCTAGCAAAAAAAAAAAAACGTTTTTTTAACTTGTAAACAATAAAGTGGTTAATTTCTGTTATACATTTTGAAAATAAAGCCCCATGCACACTATCAGATTTTCTACTGAATTTTTGTCTTCATATTTACCAAAACCATGTAGTGCAAGGGCCTGCCTGATTGCATACAAATTGAAACTCCTAAGGCCGCGTACACACGGGCGGATTGTCTGTCCAACTTAGTCCGCTGAACCGTGTTTCAGCGGACAATCCGCTCGTGTGTGGGCTTCAGCGGACTTTTTCAGCGGACTGTCTGACGAACAAAGTCTTACGGAATTTCCGAAATTTTGTCCGTTCAAACTTGGTTTTGTCCCTCCAAACTTGGTTTCAGCGGACAGTCCGCTCGTGTGTAGGCAAGTTGGACGAACTAAGTATGGCGCATGCTCAGAAAGGATTTACACGGCCGAAGGTTGCATTGCAGTGTATAGGACGTCGTTTTTCTAGTCCCGTCGTACGTGCTGTACACGTCATCGCGCACGCTTTCAGCGGACTGTCTGCTCATCGTGTGTGGTCAAGTCCGTTCATGCAAATTTTAAACGGACTGTCTGTCGGATTGTCTGACGAACTTAGTTGGGCAGACAATCCGCCCGTGTGTACGCGGCCTAAGGTTTGACTTCATATTATATGGTTTTGGTAAATCTGAAGGAAAAAATCTGCAGAAAATCTGATAGTGTGTATGTGGCTTAAGTAATTTTTCTTCACTGATGAGGCTGCACTGTTGGATGCTGATGAAGTTGCACTGATGGATACCGATAGACTGTACAGATTGACACTGAGGCTGCACTGATGGGCGCTGATATGCTGTACTGACACTGATAAGTGGCACTGATGATCAGAGCCCTATCAGTGTAATTGTGTGTTGTCACAGGATAGCCAATTATTGGCTTTCTTTTCCTCACACAGTGACAACGCTGAGGAAAAGAAATACCTATAACCGGCATATGTTTACATGGGATAAGCTGTGATTGGACACGGCTGATCACATGGTAACAGGCCACTGTGATTGGCCCTTTACTTCAATCTGTGTTCAAACGACTCGGGGGGGGGGGGGGGTTATAGACAATTCTAGCTGTTCGGTGGAGCCTGCAGGACCAGAGGATCGGGTAAGTAAAAAGTGCTTTTCCAAATGCCCTAGACAAAAATGAGCCCCACTGCAAGATAGATTTTTTGGTTTCTGCATTCATTTTCTTAGTTTAGTGTTTTTGCCCTTGTGATCTGGTCAGTAACACTTTCTGCCCTAGGGTGAGTCCACTCTGGATGGAGGAGCACCCACGAAGGCACAGGCGCAGCATCCAGTCCTGCTGACAGCGGGCAATCAAACTCTATGGCAGGCTGAAATACATAAGAGATGGGTGCTGCCCTGAGTATTACTCGGGGGTTTAGGGTCATATGCGTTCAGGGATGTAAATGCTGAACGCAGGAATCCTATGTTCAGGGCATAAATACTTAGTTACGTAGTCAGGTTAAAAATAGACACAAGTCCTTCTAACTCAACCAATAAAAAAAAAAAAAAAATCATACAATCCCATATACACAATCCTATACCCACAGTTGATCCAGAGGAATGCGAAAAACCCCTTGAACTTGAATACATATGGCTCACATATTACTGGACGCTGCACATGTGCCTCCCTGGGTGCCCAGAAATGGTAGGATTTGATGCTGATGGGCCTAACAGCTGTGTGCATGAGGCCTAAAGCTGAGTTACAGGCAGATATTAAATCAGAAGACGTGTTTTTTTGTTTTTTCCAGAAGGATTTACCCACTTTCTGACAATGCCATTTTTTGCGATGCAGCACTGTGACGCTTTATCCGACAATTGCGCAGTTGTGCGACACTGTACCCAAACAAAATTGCTATCCTTTTTTTCCCCACAAATAGAGCTTTCAGCTTTCTTTTGGTGCTATTTGATCACCTCTGACCTACGCTATAAACAGAAAAAGAGCGACAATTAAAAAAAACACAACACTTTTTTTGTTTACTTTCTGCTATAATTTATATCCCCCAAAAAATATTTAAAAAAAAAAAACAAATATATTCATCAGTTTAGGTTGATATATATATTCTTCTACATAATTTTCGGTAAAAAAAAATCGCAATAGGCGTATATTGATAGGTTATCACGTCTACAAACTATGGGATAGATTTAGGGACTTTTTTTTTTTATATAGTTTTTACTGGTAATAGTGGCGATCAGCATTTATTTATTTATTTTTTATATATATAATTTTTTATTTTTAGGGGACTGCAACATTGCAGTGGACAAATCTGTCCCCAAATTACTTTTTTTGGAGACCAATGACATTATTACACCAGTGGTATAAAATGCACTGATCAATTTATAAATGACGCTGGCAGGGGAAGCGGTTAACGTCCAAAGCTGGATCTCTTGGCCCGGAGTGGCGTGCATCCCCACTGACAGTCTGGCTGATCGAGTCAGGGAAAGCTGTTGATCGCTGCATCCCGGGGGTGTGGAGGGGTGGAAAGAGCTGCTCTTCAAGCTGGTTTTAGAGGAAGTGCCTGGCGAGTCACTTCCGAGTCAACTGAGGGGTGGAAACAGCTTCTCTCCAAGCTGGTTTTAGAGGAAGTGCCTGGCAAGTCACTTCCGAGTCAACTGAGGGGTGGAAACAGCTTCTCTCCAAGCTGGTTTTAGAGGAAGTGCCTGGCGGGTCACTTCCGAGTCGACTGACATCAGCGGGTGACTGAGATGCTGGTTCCGGTCTCCAAGGGGAGAACAGAGGATCACTGGGCAGCTGGTGTTTTAGTGTGGGACCCAGCAGAGGCTGCGGGAACACTACAGGGGGAGCAGGATGGATTCTCCTGCAGCACCTGCACAGGAAATCGGATGCAGGCTCTAGCTCTAGCACCAGCACCTCATAGGTAAGCCTGGGGATCTGGTATCCCTCTTTCATATCCTATGGGGTTTGTTTCCTCTCACATGGGCTTAGTGGGGCTTTGGTAAGGATCTCTGTGTTTTTTTTTTTTTTTTAATTACAGGCCAAGGTGCAGGACAAGGACCAGGCGTAAGCACCCTAGAGGAAATGTGCAGTCTCCACAGACAAATTAAGCTCCTCATGGAGTAAAGTGGTCTGCCGCACTTGTATAGAAAGCTTAGTAAAGGATGACCCAGCAGTATCCTGCCAAAAAATGCTTACTTCTGTAAGGGACGAGCTATCCTCCACTTTTAGCTTTTTCAAAACCCTGATTGACGAAATGCAGGTCCACTCGCATGGTCTATCTTCTGATAGGGCTGCAGGTTTTTCTAGTGCTCCGCTGCAGAGTCCGGCAAGTGAGGATCCAGAATAGGAGACTTTGGGGTTGATTTACTAAAACTGGATCACTCAGAATCTGGTGCAGCTCTGTATTGTAGCCAATCGGCTTTTAACTTCAGCTTGTTCCGTTAAGCTTTGACATCAAAACCTGGAAGCTGATTGATTTCTATGCATAGCTGCACCAGATTTTGTACGCTTCAATTTTAGAAAAAATCTCCCCAAAAGTCTCTATATTCTTTCCAGGAAGAATCAGAAGCAGCACCTAGGTAAAAGGGAAACCATCCAGGGCTCACTGGAAAATGTTGATGATTTTTAAAAAAAAGCTATCTATGTGACACTTGAGATTGAAGAGGAGAAGGCACAAATGTCAAAACACAATCTTGTGTATGAGGGAATGCATAAGAAGAAAGCCAGGGTTTTTTCCTGTTCACAGCTCCCTTCTAGATGCAATTAAGTTAGAATGACGGAATCCAGAGAGGAAACCATTTTTTTTTCCAGCAGCCTTAAAAGGAGCTTTCCTTTTGATGAGGATGTGGCGCAGCCTTGGAACAAGTACTCCAAGTTGGACGTGCCTCTTTCTAAAATTTCCAAGAATATGGACCTGGTGTTTGATGACATGGGGATGCTAATGCCGTGTACACACGATCGGATTATCCGGCGGACAATCCGCCCATGTATGGGCTCCAGCGGACTCTGGTCTTCAGTCTTGACTCAAAATTGTCCGCCGGACTCAGCAGTCCAGCAGACAATCCGCCCATCTATGTGCTAGTCTGCCGGACTTTTGAAATGAACGGACTTGCCCACACACGGAGAAAAGTCTGTTCATTTTGAACGTGACTCCAGGTAGATGGAACTAGCAAGAAGGTCAATGTCGCCACCTCCATCGGCGAGATTGCCAGGAAAGGGGGTGGGGACGAGCGAGCGCCCCCCCCTCCTGAGCCGTACCAGGCCACGTGCCCTCAACATGGGGGAGTGCTTTGGTAAAGGGGGGGCCCTGCGGCCCCCCCACCCCAAAGCACCTTGTCCCCATGTTGATGAGGACAAGGGCCTCTTCCTGACAACTCTGGCTGTTGGTTGTCGGGGTCTGCGGGCGGGGGGGCATATCAGAATCCGGGAGCCCTGATTAATAAGGGGGCCCCCAGATTCCGCCCCCCACTCTATGGGAATGAGTATTTTATTTTATTTATTTCAGGTACTTATATAGCGCTGTCAATTTACGCAGCGCTTTACATATACATTGTACATTCACATCAGTCCCTACCCTCATATGGGGTACTATGTACCCCTACCCATTCACCTGGGGGAAAACAGTGTACATAAAGAAAAAAACAACACACCCGATGGAGGTGGCGACATTGACATTCTTCGCTAGTTCTGTCTACCTGGAGCCACATTCAAAATGAACTGACTTTCCTCTGTGTGTGGACAAGTCCGTTCATTTCAAAAGTCTGGCGGACTCCCGCCATAGTCCGGCGGCTTGTCCGCCGGAAAAGTCCGGTCATGTGTGGGCAGGTCCGCTTGTTCTGAAAGTCCGGCGGACCTCCACTGCAAAGTCTGGCATGTTGTCCGCCGGATAGTCTGATCATGTGTAGGCTGCATAAGGGACCCCATGGATAAGAGAGGTGATATCCTGGGATTCATAGATTTTTAGTCTTAAACCAGCGTTGGCGTCTGCGTGTGTAGCCAAGAATCTTGAGTGTTGGCCATCACAGATACAAACTCACCTCTGCAGGAATGGCAAGAGATCAGATTCTTAAATCTTTTCGACTCTTGTTCCTGGTGGTAGGTTTTCTAGCTGATTCCCCTGCCAGGGCGGTTAAGATGGTAGCTAGGACCTCTGCTTTGATCAATTCGACCAGGAGAAAACTCTGGCTCAAGACATGGTCAGGTGACTCTCTTCTAAGTTGCGCCTGTGTGGTCTTCCCCCGTCAGACGACCATCTGTCTAGCCCTGGATTACAAGAAGCGCTGGAGTGCAGGGCTGATAGGAAAAACTTGTTTCCGGAGAATAAAAAGAAACTGAGGGCCCGAAAAAAAATGTATGGTCGGGGGAGACGGCAGGGTCTGCGAAAAGAGGGCAGGCCAAAAAACCTTAGGTTCACAAAGGTAGAGGTGGGGGGGGTCTTGTTTAACCCTCCCCAACAACCCGCCAAGCCTCAATGACTCCTGCCACCCAGTGGAAGGAAGATTGAGGGCTTTCCACCCACATTGGGCAGCACTCAACAAAAGCACATTTATTTGGGATTTGATGTCCAATGGGCACAAGCTGGAGTTTGATTCTCAACCACCAGAGAGATTTTAGTCACCAACCTGTCCCCGCAATCATGTAAAAGTGACTGCCTTTTGCCTCCAGATTGGACACTTGGTAGACCAGCAAGTACTTGTCCAGGTTCCTTGTCCAGGTTCCTTGGAAAGGGCAAGGGCTTTTTTTTTCCCATATCTTTGTGATTTCTGAAGTATCGCCTAATTTTTTATTTTTTTTATAAATTCTTTATTTTCACAAAAATCATGTTATATTTCACAGAGATTTTCACAACATCTCTCTAATACTGCCATCTATCTACATCAACATTTTACTTTACAATTCTTCACTATATAACACATACCATCTATTATGATCAGCTCGTTAACGAAACATCTTTCTTCAATTTCTCTTTTCCCTTTTCTCTAGTTCCCTCTTTACTCATAAGAGCCTCATGTTAATAATACCAAAGGAAAACAAAAAGATATTCCTCTCTCCCTCCCACCCCTCCCAGCTGACCGCACCAAAAACGTTATCTTTCTTCTCTATCCCTTTCCCTGTATGCGAGATAGGGGGCCCATATTTTCTGATATTTCTCATCTTGTTCTTTCAACATCATAGTAAGATTTTCCATTTGTTGAACTTCTGCAATTCTAGCAAGCCACTGTGCTCTAGATGGGGGGGGGGGGGGGGGATATCACTTTTCCACAGAACAGGGATACAAGCCATGAGAAGATGTTTCAAAATTGAATTTTTATACTTTTCCACAGGCATAGGAACATAGTTCAGCAAAAATTGCTGCCGGTCTTTCTCCAAGAGACACACCTGTGATTGCTTGTTTTAACAGTTTCTGCTAGTATTCTCCGGAGCTCTTTCATTTTTGCACAGTCCCAAAAAATGTGTAACATAGTACCCTCTGCCTCCCGACACCACTAGCATACATTTGAGACTTGGGGAAATATCCGATGCTATACTGATGGTGTTCTATACTAGAGGTCGACCGATATGGGTTTTTCTCTGGCCGATGCCGATATTTAGAAATCATGGCGGCCGATGGCCAATATATGATGCCAATTTTTTTGGGCCGATATGTTAGGCCGATTTTTTTTTATTTTTTTTTATTTTTTTATCCCCCTTCATCTCATAAAACCTAACAGACACCTTTCTCACTGGGGCGTTTTTTTAGGCGCTTTTGGGCTAAAAATAGCGCCTGTAAAGTGCCTGCAAAACGGCTCCCCTGCAGTCTGTGTGAAAGACAGAGTGCTTTCACACTGAGGCGATGCAAGAAGCACGTTTGGAGTGGTGTATACCGCTTCTCCACCACTCCTGCCCATTGATATTAATGGGCACCACTGCCCAAGCGCATGCAATGCGATTTGGCAGCGGTGCTTCACGGGCGCATTTAACCTCTTCTTTGGCCGCTAGCTAGGATTATATGCGCCCCACTAGCAGCCGAATAGCACCGCTAAAATGATGATAAAGCACTGCTAAAACTAGCAACATTTTACCATCAACGTCTGCCCGCTCCAGTGTGCAAGCAGCCTATAAAATAAAAACAAGTACTCAAGTAAAAACAAGTAAAATGGACTAACTTTACTGTTTTTTTTTTTATTTTATTTTTTTAAATCATTTAGTGTATTCCCCCCCCCCCCCCAAAAAAAATGCATTTGAAAGACCTCTGCGCAAATGCCGTGTGACATAAAATGTTGCAACAACCGCTATTTTATTCCCTAGGATCTCTGCTAAAAATATATATATACTTTTAGGGGGGGTCTAAGTGATTTTCTGGCAGAAAATACAGGACTTTTACTTGTAAGCAACAAGTGTCAGAAAAGATTTAGTCTTTAAAGAGGAAGTAAACCCTTTCAAACCACTTTGACCTACAGGTAAGCCTAGATTAAGGCTTACCTGTAGGTCCAAGCAATATCTCCTAAACCTATATGGTTTAGGAGATATTTGCCCGAAAATGGGCACCGCTGTCTACGGCGCATGCGCCGGAGACAGCGGCGCGCAGGCGCACTAAATGCGGCAAGTCCAAGAATGGATTTGCCTAATTTGTCGACTCCCGTGCGCATGCTTCGCCGAATGGCAGCGGCGGAGCTGCGAGACGCGACTCCCGTGCGCATGCGCGGGAGTGACGTCATCGCGGCTTCGCTGCTGTCATTCGTCGGAGCTGCGAGACGCCACCAGCAAGATGGATGCGGCGGACTACAGGGGACAGCGGCGACTTCGCTGGCTCCTGTGTCAGGTAAGTGACACATAATGAGCTACTATGCGATGCATAGTAGTCCATTATGCTTTACCTTTGCAGGGAAAAAAAGAGGAAGTAAACCCATCAGGGTTTACTTCCTCTTTAAATGGTTAAACTGAGAACTTCTACACACTGAGATGACTTCATTCATTCAAGTGTAAACATTGTATCTTTCTGTTCTTTTCTTGGCAGGCTGCCCAGAGAGGAGGAAAGACGTTTCTATGACGACTCAGGCAACTTGCACTGACTTCTATTACAGAAGTCATTTCCAAGTCCCGCTGTTCTAAAGCAGCCTTTTTATCAGCTCAATCGGCCGATGCCGATTAATTAAAAAACTGCAAATATCGGCCGATATACGGTCGACCTCTATTCTATACCATCTGGTAAGGATTTTATATCCTCTCTCCTGGTACCTACTCACCACTGAGGCCTTGTGGGTGGATAGCAAAATCCTATCCTTCTGCATTTGGGAGAATGTAACTCCCAAGTCCCTTTCCCACGCCTGGATAAAAGTGAGGTCTTGTGGCACTTGTAATTCTGTTAGTATGGAATAGAAATGTGACAGGGAGTGCCTCAATAATTCCCCATCTAAACATAACTGCTCCAAACTAAATAATGTCCATACTTCAAAATATATCATAAAAAAATCTAGTTCTGGTACTAACTCAGATTCCATCTCTCTTCTTGTCATTAACCGGTTGTCTACTGAAAAATGTATAAGCCTATTTTTACCCCTCCTCCGTATGGCCTCAAACCACAAATCTGTCATACCCAACTGAAACTCTGGCATACCCAGAATTGGAGCCATAGGGCTCAGGTATACGTACAAAGTTGTATTTTTGAAAATCCTTTTCACTATTTGCAACGTAGCACCTACCGTTGGATGTTTCCTCATTGAGAGAGGGATATCTATTGTTGCCTGTTCCACTTGAACCCATGGTTTCCTCTTGTGGATTACGCACCAATCCACCACTCTGGCTAGATGTGAGGCTTCCTGATATCTAACTGGGTCCGGGAAACCAATCCCTCCCTTTTCTTTAGGGACCGATAGGATAGCTCTGTGTACTCTTGCTGGTTTCCCAGCCCAGATAAACCTCAGGAACCTTGATCGAAGGTCTTTTAAAAAACTTGATGGGATCTTAATTGGCAGGGTTTGCAACAAATACAGAAGCCTTGGTATCACATTCATCTTTATATTTGTCCTCCCCAAACCATGTAAAGACGTCCTTATCCCATCGCTGGAAATCAAGTTTAAGCTGTCTCCCCATCGAGGCATAGTTAAATTCAAATATTCTACTCAGATCTTTTGGTATTTTAGTGCCTAGATAACTTGTATAGGTATATGTCCATCTGAAATCAAACTGCGTAGTTATCTGATGTAGTAAGGCTGCCTTCATTTCTACTCCCATTGCTTCTGATTTACTGTAATTCACTTTAAAATTTGCTATTTCCCCATATTCATGTAACTCCAACAAAAGGGATGGGAGAGAGATAACTGGGGAGGTTATAAAGAAGATGAAATCATCAGCATATGCCACAAGATTATGCTCCTCTCTTTGTTGTTATGCCCCTAATATTTAAGTTAGCACGCACTCTTCTTAAAATAATGGGTGACAGAGGGCATCCCTGGCGTGCGCCATTTAGAATAGAAAAAGGCTCAGAGATTCTATCATTGATCTCAACCCTGGCACTTGGTACTGAATATAAATTTATGAACCAGCTCAGCATACCCTCCTCCAGACCTATATGTTGTAAAGTGGTCCTAAGAAACATCCAGTCTACCATGTCAAATGCTTTTTCCGCATCTGCAGATCTAAGTACTAAGGGTTTCTGCTTACTTTGTGAGAGATGTATGGCACTCACTACCCTCTGCGTATTCTCTCTCCCCTACCTACCGGTAGTAAATCCCACTTGATCTGGATGTATCAAAAAAGGGATATGATTTGCTAATCTGGTAGCAATAATCTTTGTAAAGACTTTAAGATCAGCATTTAACAAGGATATCGGTCTATAGCTAACACATTGAGATGGATCTTTCCCTTCTTTAGGGATTACTGTTATATGTGCAAGCAATGTTTCCGTCTGTATTTTCTGCCCCTCACGGAGTTAAAAGCTGCTATGAATCTCAGAGCCAGTTTCTCTGAAAACAACTTATAATAAGACTGTATAGCCATCTGGGCCTGGTGCTTTACCACTTTTCAAAAGTTTTAGTGCTCTCAGAAACTCTTCAGCTGTAATTGGTACATCTAGCTCTTGAGCTATCTTTTCAGTAGCCTTTGGCATACTTGAAGTTTGGAGATAATCCACAGCCACCTCCCATTTACTTTGTATCTTTTTGGGAGATAGTGTCCCCTCAAGTTGATATAAACTCTCATAGAACACTTTAATAGCCTGTGTAATTGTCAGTGATGAACTAGCCATCACATCTCCCTGTTTTTTAATACGTACAATATGATTCTGTGCGCTAGTTTCTTTAAGGGCATTTGCAAGCATTCTACTTGGCTTATTCCCAAATTCATAGAATGTCCAATGACCCTGAGTTATTTTGGCTTTTGCTTTATCAATAAGTAGTAAATTTAACTCCTCATGTAGGCCTACTAATGTCTCCTCTATTTGTTATGCCTGGGATTTTTTATGCACTACCTCCAATGCCAGTATATTTTCAGGCAGTGACTCGATCTGTTCATTAAACATCTTTTTTCTGTGTGCACCCAGAGATATAAGAGTACCTCTCGTGACACATTTATGTGTTTCCCACAAAAACAAAAAGGGGTTACTTCCCCTGTGTCATTCGTAAAAAAAATAAAATAAAATAAAAAGTTCTTGGTTCAGTCTTTCCTCATATTCTCTTTTCTTTTAAAAGGGTTTCCTTTATCTTCCAATGCCACTCTCAGGGATATGACTCCCCTAATTCTATCACTCAATTTATTGGCGCATGATCCGACAAAGTAAAGGATCCTATAGAAGAACCAATCAAAGATTTAACTACATTTTGAGATATAAAAATATAGTCAATTCTAGTATACATCTTATATTTTGCAGAAAAGAATGTGTAATCCCTATCTTGTACATAGACTGTCCTCCAACTATCTATCAATTGCAAATCCTGTAAAAGTTTCTTCACTCTTTGTAATTTTACATATGATAGATGAGAGGAACCCTTTGATGTATCCAAAATGGGATCTATGACCACATTTAGATCTCCACCTATCACCAGAACTCCCTCCCTGTGTTGATGAACCAGCTGCAGATAGGCCTCTAAAGAAGTAACCTGGTCTTCATTTGGTAGATATAAATTCACCAATGTGACCTTTTGCTGACCCAGGGATCCTTTCACAATAAGAAAGTGCCCTTCTTCATCTGTAATTACCCTAGATTCCTTCCATGGTAACTATTTTGAAAAAAATAATAGAAGACCCCCACATGACTTAGAGGTCTACGATACACTATAATACACTGTCTGAAATCTGTGATTTTTTTTTTCTTTAATCTTGGGATTTTGTCACTCCTAAAGTGTGTCTCCTTCAGGAAAATAATTTGTGATTTCAGTCTTCCCAATTCGGCCAGGAGTCTGATCCGTTTCTCTGGGATATTTAACCCCTTTACATTATACGATGTAAAAATGATCCTAGTCATTCCTACGGTTGGCTACGAGAGAAGGATGAGGGAGAAAAATAAGAGAGAGAGAAAGAAAAAAACAACCACAGCTAACATGGCGCCCGCGCTCTCTGTACGGCACGTCCCCTCTTGGCCCCTTGCTCCAATTAGGAAAGCCAGCTGTTGTTGCTCAGTGTCAGGCCCCACCTCCCCCCCTTCCTTTAAGAGGGTAGTTAACCTGGTGTGACTTTTTGGACCCGTCAACTATCCTCCAGAGTAAAAAAACAAAAACAAAGCGAAACACTTTCGACTTTTCCTCCACCTGGAGGAGAGGTGTTTATTATGGGGTATGTTGCCAAGCAGGCAGGAATCTGAGCTGTAGTATCTTCAGCAGTGCACTCTTATCATATTATGACATTTATTAGAAAAGAAAAAAACAGTATCTATACCATGAAAATAATCTTATTCAATTCAACCAATTCTACAATTCTAAACCTCCTATAGCAGAGTTTTGATGCTCACACCTCCTATATTCCTCGGTCTCAGTGTTGTCTATTAACCTCCTACCATTGACATATCCACTACAATATGTATTCCATCACTTCTATCTATAGACTACCACTTCCCTTCCCTTTTTATATAAATCCCCCCCCCCCCCCCACACACACACACCCTCCTCTAATGTTCCAAGCATTACTACCCTTCCCTTATTTATTGAAGAAGTAACCCACTTCAGCCCTGGAGGATTTGGCAGCTCAATGACCGGAGGACTTTTTACAATTTGGCACTACACTGCTTTAACTGGTAATTACGCGGTCATGCAGTGTTGTACCCAAACAAAATTTGTGTTCTTTTTTTCCCCACAAATAGAGCTTTCTTTTAATGGTATTTGATTGCCTCTGCAATTTTTATTTTTTATGATATAAACAGAAAAAGAACGAAAATTTTGAAAAAAAAATATTTTCTACTTTTTGTTATATAAAAAATGTAATAAACTCAATTTTAGTCAAACATTTAGGCCAAAAAGTATTCAGCCACGTGTCTTTGGTAAAAACAAGGCAATAAGCGTATATTTATTGGTTTGCGCAAAAGTTACAGCGTCTACAAACTAGGGTACATTTTCTGGAATTTACGCAGCTTTTAGTTTATGACTGCCTATCTTATTCCTTGAGGTGCTAAAATGGCAGGGCAGTACAACTCCCCCCCCCCATGACCCAATTTCGGAAAGTAGACACCCCAAGGAAATTGTTGAGAGGCATGTTGAGCCCATTGAATATTAAATTTTTTTGTCACAAGTGATTGAAAAACGACAAAACAAAAAATTACACAAAGTTGTCACTAAATGAAATATTGCTCACACATGGCATGGTTATATGTGGCATTACACCCAAAATACATTCTGCTGCTTCTCAGTACAGGGATACCACATGTGTGAGATTTTTTGGGATCCTAGCTGTGTACAGGACCCCGAAAACCAATCACCGCCTTCAGGCTTTCTAAGGGCGTAAAATGGTGATTTCACTTCCTCACTACCTATCCAAGTTTCGGAGGCTCTGAAATGTCAAGATAGCAGAACCCACTGCCCCCCATGACCCCATTTTGGAAAGAAGACACTTCAAGCTATTTGAGAGGCATGTTGAGTCCAAATTTCGGGAAAATTAAAATTTTTTTTTAATTATTTGAATGCACTAAAACACACTATATTGCCCAAATGTTTGATGAAATAAAAATGATGATCTTATGCCGAGTGCATGGATACCACACACGACATGCTTTAAGATTGCGCACAAACGTGCAGCAGGGACAAACTACATACATTTTTAAAAGCCTTTACAGGTTAGCATTTTAGATCTACAGAAAAGGTATACTGCTAAAATTACTGCCCTCGATCTGACCTTTGCGGTGATACCTCACATGCATAGTGCAATTGCTGTTTAAATATGACACCAGACCGATTCTTGCGTTCACCTTTGCGCTTGAGCACGGGGAGACAGGGGTGCTTTTATTTATTTATTTTTTGTTATCTCAGGGAATGTAAATATCCCCTATAAAAGCAATAGGTAGTGACAGGTTTTTTTTTTTTTTAATTGGGGTCTATTAGACCCTAGACCTCTCCTCTGCCCTCAAAGCATCTGACCACACCAAGATTGGTGTGATAAAATGCTTTGCCAATTTCCCAATGGCGCTGTTTATATCCGGTTGCGTTCTCGGGTTCCCTGTTGGGACAGGAGAGCCAGAGAAAACCATGGAAGACGGTGGGGGGGGGGGCACGTTCCCTCCAACTGCTTCTAAAAGCAGTCTAGAGGCTAATTAGCCACTAGGATTGCTTTTATATGAAAGTCGACCGCTGACAGAAAAGAATGATACCAAGATGATCATTCTAGTACCACTCAAAGTCCAGTAACATACCAGTACGTTGCTGGTCCTTTTTGGGCATACATTGTAATGTTTTTTTTTTCATGCAGCCTGTGGGCTGAACAAAAAAGAGATTGATCGGTGGGTATGCCCACCATTAGAATAGCGCCCTTCATCCACCCACTTCTAATGATGGGCATATATGCATCATTTTGTTTTTAACTGTGGTGGTGAAATCGCCTCCTACAGCGCTGAAGTCTCTGATTTCCGTATCCTGGGAGCAATTGCTGTTGCTGTCAAGATAAATCAGTGCTGCAGCTAAATGGCCTAAAAAATATATGCCAAAGCATGGGGCATCCGCCCCAAAAGTTAGGAGCAAACTGCTACTCCACCCCTGCTGCCCCCATGCTTTGGCATATATGCTCCTTTATTTTTTTTATTTTTTATTTTCAACTGCGGTAGTGAGATCACCTCCGACAGCATCGTGGGAACAAATGCTGTTGCTGTCAAGATAAATAAACCCATACTGCAGCTGAATGGCGTACCTGCTAAGCAAATGATGGTTAACAATAAAACAAACATTACAGTATAACATACCATACCCGCAAAGCAAATACAATAAAACATAGTAAAAATAATACAGAGAGATAAAAATAGATATAGAACAATAGTGAGCGATTAGTAGAGCGGACAGTAGAGAGAACATAAGAGAGAGAACAATAGAGAAAGAAGAAAAATACAACCACAACTCTTTTTGGCTTTTTTATTTTTTGTGCGTGTGTGGTAGCGTTTGAAACATTCATCAATGCAGAGATCAGGTTGGTCAGGACAGGAGGGACAATAAAAGCGGGTTTGCTGCAGGCACAACATCTTCTTTGGGGTGTTCTTTGGGTAGGCTACCAGGGAGGACAATGCCTCTCATGCAGCTGGCTCACTGCATTTGTGTTGGCAAGGGCACCATCTGGAAACAGAAGGGCTCTGACGATCTCTTCCTGGAATTTAAGGAAGGATCCAGTCTGTCCTGAAGCTTTGTATAGCACAAAAGCGTTCAGCAAAGCCATTTGAAATAAATAAACAGACACTTTTTTTGTACCAGTGTCTGGCCTTAGGGGCAGTTGGGTACGGCACCACTAACTGGTTGTTGAGGTCCACCCCTCCCATGTTAAGGTAGTATTCGTGGACACAGAGGGGTTTCTCCACAACACCAGTCGCCATAGGATTTTGGACTGCCGTGTCTACGTGAAGCGAGGACAGAGTGAAAACATTCCGTGAATCCCTCCACTTCACTGCTAACAAATTATTACACTACAAGCAGGCTCTCTCCCCCCGCCTAAGTTGGGATTCTACAAGCCGTCGGGGGAAGCCCCTGCGATTAGGTCGCACGGTGCCACATGTGCCAATTCCATAATCAAAAAGGTGACTAAAAAGTGGAACGCTCATGTAATAATTGTCCATGTACAAGTGGTACCCCTTTCCGAATAAGGATGACACCAAGTCCCACACTATCTTACCAGCGCTCCCTATGTAGCCTGGGCAGTTCTCCGGCTCTGTGACTATGTTTTCGCTCGTAAACCATAAAACTACCTGTATAGCCTGTGGCCCTGTCACAGAGCTTATACATCTTGATCCCGTATCTGGCACGCTTGCTGAGAAGATACTGTTTGATAGACAAGTGGCCAGAAAACTTAATCAGGGTTGAAGTGGTTTACGAGGAGCTGATTGTTGTAGAGCCGATCAAATCCAGGGTCACCCGGAGGACGATAGTTCATTGTCATTGAAGTGCATGAACCGCAAGATCTGTTCGTATTGTGTCCTGGTCATAGAGGCAGAGAACACAGGCATATGTTAAATTGGGTCAGTGGACCAATATGATCGCAACTCACTCTTTTTAGTTATGCCCAGGAAGGTCTTTAATTTGGAGACCATAATTGGTCTCCAATCTCTGGCAAGGGTCAGCTGGGGATTAGCGGTGATGAATTGACCAGCATACAAATTGCTTTGGTCCACAATAGATCTATAGAGATCTTCGGGGGAAAAACAGCGAATAAAAATCAAGTGACGTAAAATCAACGGTTTCCACCTTTATTCCGGGTTGGCCAGTGTATGGGGGAAATACAGGTGCTGCAGAAGTGGTGGGTTCCCAATTAGGAGTGGTGGCAGTGGGACACTACTCGTGCTTGCCACCTCACCAGCTTGAACTGCACTTATGGGACTTGTCACATCACCAAGTGATACTGCAGTGCTGGATGTACGACCAGGATGTACTAGGCCGCTGGTGCTTGCCAGTTCACCAGAAGGAATAGCGGCGCTAGTACTGGCTCTCTGCTCCATACAAGAGCCCTGTGGTTCTTGCACCTCAAGGACAGCAGAAGATCGGGGTCTGGTATACTTGACCTTGGCAGGGACAAGAACTCCGTCATCGGAGCTATCTGTCAGGGTGCCGCTGTCTACAGGATCGTATTCTGAGCCTGAATCTGATTGACTTCCTCTTCACTATCTATCATGCCCAGAAATGTGTAAGCCTCTTCACTACTGTAGCCTCGCAGGTAAAAAAGCTCCTGACTGTTAGCGACTGATTCAAATGCTACCAAAAAAACTGTTCGCGTTCACAGGGATCAAGCCTGACTCTGTGAACGCTGCAGTTATGTGTTTTGTAAGTGACCGTGATCGATTCATACTGCACTTGGGTGGGCTAGGCGGAGGGGCTAAACGCAGGTGCTATCAGGTATCTGGGCTGATCCTGCTAACACTGCGTTTTTGGGAACCCTAAACTGCTGGGGACACTAATCTAGTTCTGATCAGATCAAAGATATTGATCCATTCAGACACTATACTACTAAGGGAGGTGTATGGTGCGTGGATGTTTAGCAGTACTGGCACTAATCTGATGCTGCCTGGGGCGACGCAGACCCTCTCTGACGCTAAAACCTAACTTTGATTATCTGCCGGGTGATCGGGGGTTAAACCTTTTATTGGGTAAAATACGGCGGGTGCCCTGACGCTATAAAAAAATAACCAGCTAAACTGCGTCACCCGTGACACTTATACTGTAATCACAGGTGACGGGGTATTGGGCAGTGTTAGGGGGGTCCCTAGACCTATCTGGGCCTAAGACTAATTACCCCAACACTGATTTTTGTCACTAATGACACTAGTACAGCGATCAAAAAAAAATCTGATTGCTGTACTGTGTGACACAGTGATGGGGTGAAGGGGTAAACTGGGGGGGTGATCGGGGTGAATTGTGTGCCTACGTGACCTGGTGTCAGTGTAGTGTTGTGAAACTCAACCTTAGATGCTCTCTCCTCTTGGCCTGGAACGAAAAAGACTGACACGAGGAGAGATGACATCACTTCGGCTGTCAGTGTTTACAGTTACACAGACAGGGGAAGGATATCATTCCTCAGAAGCGATCACCATGTCCAAGCCAGAAATTGTTGGCCTGGGGATTGATCGAATCCGATCAGGGCGGAACGTACAGCTACATGATTTCGTGCAGCCGGGCCAAGCAGCTGGTCCGGATCTGGTTAATACTATACCCGACAAATTTCAAATACAATACATATCATTATATAATATCGTGAAATAAAAAAAAAAGTGTGCACCCCCCTCCCCCATACTCATGCCCCCTCCCCACCATCTTGTGATCAATACTCTCTATACCAAAAAAAAAAAGACTGTGAAATATTCTCTATTCAAAACATGTGCCCCTACCTCCCCCATCTTAATGTGCAATCATCTTGTAAACACCCTCCCTTAATTATACACCACAAAATCTATAATCAAATCAAACAATTTTGTGTTGAATGTCCAAATACCACAATCGCATAAAAAAAAAAAAAAGGAAGTTTTCCTTTCCCCCTCTCCTTCCGTAACTCCCCCCCCTCCCCTCCAAGGGACAGTCCCCTTCCATTATTCAGTTTCAGTTCTCAAGAGGAAGGGAGAAAGATCTTAAACTCTCCTCGCATTAGAAAAGATAAAAAGAAAAAGGGAGAAATATAAACTCCCTCCAACTCTGAGAATTATAAACGTAAAAGTAAAACATTGTGATCCGCCTGGAATGTCTTTCTTCCTTGATGTTTCCTTTGCTGCATAGATCCTCTTTCCATAGCTATTGGCAAGTCTATTCAGTTGGGAACCTCGAACGCTTCTGAGCCCAGAAACATAAATAACTCCGGCAATTGCTCTGGATCATATAAATTAAAAATGTGTTCCTCTTTTTTAATAATCGGAGACATTGTGTAACCCCATCTATATGTCACTCCCTTTCCTTAAACATGTTCCAATAGCGGTCTCAGCATCCGTCGCCTGTTTTTTTCTCTGCTGACACAAATCGAGATAGACCTGTATTTCCTCTTTATTATATTCCACTGGGCCTTTCTGCCATGCTGCTCTCATTATGTTCTCCTTTATCTTAAAAAAAAATGTATTCGACATCCCATCTCTGGGAGCTGCCTGAGCAGGATTACGAACTCCTGGAATCCTGTGCACTCGATCCAATTCAATATGAGTATCTGGGGGGTTCTCCAATATTTTATTAAAAATAGAAGTTGCTGTATCTCTCCAATCCAGTGACAATATGGTTCCTGAAATTCCCTTAACATGTATGTTATTCCTTCTACTTCTATTTTCAGATTCTTCAGCATGCAATTATGTTATCAACCTCTGATGCTGCATTTTTAATTTTTCCTCCATCATATCTATGCGTGTATTGGCTGTACTGTAATGTCTCAAAACGGAGCAATCTTTGATCTATTGTCTCTACTTTAGAGCAAACTTCCCCTATTTCCTCTCTGCGTCCCGATTAAATTTCCCATCAACACCTGTATATCTTCTTTAGTGGGGAGAGCCTGAATGAGTTGTCTGATATCTGGCTCTCTACCCTGCTCCTGTGTGTGCATACATATCAGATGAATTCAAAGAGCATACCTGTGGGTCTCTGACAAACATCATCTGAGAAGGTATTGGGGGGTTTAATTCTATTGATTCCGTTGGGATTCCTCCCATGGTCTCATTTGTCAATATGGGTGCCTCCATTGTTATTTGCTGACCCTGCGTTAGCCATGTCGCATGTTGTAGGACCATGCTGGTATCTATCAATGGATCCGTACCTCTCTCTACCATCAGGTACCGTGTTATATATACAAGTGGCTAGGAGTATAAGGCACTCCTGGGTTCTTCCCATGTCTCGGCATGAGCCACTGAATCTCCGGGTCCGCTTACTTTCCTGTAGAGTGCACTGCAATACCACCGCTCTCAGGTCCTAGCGTCTCACTCTGCCATGCTTAGACCACGCCCCCAAAAAACAGAAGTTGAGTAAAAAAAGTATCGCCTAATTTGGAACCTTCACTCTTTCAATCTTTTTATCAAATACAAGCACTTTCGCATGGAGTCAGGTTTTTTTTTTTTTTTAGTCAAGAATCTGCTTTATGGCAACACTGGATTTAAGGGATGCTTACTTGCAAATTCCTATCATCTACCTGTGTGACCTCCTAGTAGGGCAGAAACTAGAGAAGGATCTCCAGACTGTTCAAGAGTTTCTCCAGTTGCTAGGCTGGCTAATCCATGAGAAGAAGTCTTTGCTGAATCCGGCACAGAGAGTGACCTATCTCGGGTAGAAGATTTCATTGATGGATCAAAAGATTTTCCTTCTAGAGGAAAAGATTGCAAAAGTGATTCACATGATTGCATCCTTACAAAACAACCATTGTGTTTCTCTCAGAAAGGGCGCAAGGACATTAGGGCTTATGACCTCTTGCTTTCCAACCGTACCGTGGCCGAGGTTTCACCAACGTCCATTTCAATTGTTCCTGCTAAGGAATTGGGACGGATCAACAAGTACTTTGGATCTAAGGGTACGGATACCTTCCAAAGTAAAAAGAACCCTGTGGTGCTGGAGGTTGCCACTTCACCTGACCAGAGGCCTGGAATGGTTCATTCCAGTATCCAGAGAACCACGACAGATGCAAGCTCCTATGGGAGCCCATCTACACAACGAAATCGCTCAAGGAAGCTGGTCCCCTGTGGAAGCAAAAGCTTTATCAAATCAGAGGTAGCTTCTGGCAGTACTGAGGGCCTTATAAGCTTTTCAGGCAGTGGTCAAGGGTCACCATCTATAGATTTGATCCAACAACATTACAACTGTAGCGTACCTCAACAGGTGGGGGGGGGGATACAAGGAGTCAGACACTTCAACTCCTAGCCCAGAAAATGTTATTGTGGGCCGAGGTGAATCTGGCCTCCATTTCAGCAATTCACCTAAAAGGGACTCAAAACTGTTTGGCTGATTACCTCAGCCGCTTCCAGGTGTGTCGGGACAATTGGTCCCTCAACTCTCAAGATTGATGCAGAAATTGCCAGCAGGTGGGGATTGCCAGAGGTAGATCCTTTTTGCAACCCAAATAAACCGCAAGGCGGAAAGATTCTTTTCCCTGGATCCAAGGTATCAGTTGCTGGGGAATGACACTCTTGCACATCCCTGGCCATTCAGCCTCTCATACGCCTTCCCTCCTATCAGGCTAATCCTGGAAGGCCTTGAAGTTTCTGTTAGAAGAACCGGTCTCATCTTAATGGCCCCTTTTTGGCCCAAGAGGCCGAGATTTTCACTACTGCAGGCCCTAGCCACAGAGCCTCCATTCATTCTCCCATTAAGACAGGACCTATTGTCTCAGGGTCTGGTGTTGCATCATCAGGTTGCATCATTGAACTTAACGACTTGGTATCTGAAGAGAAGATATTAAGCTCCCAGGGATTTTCAGTTGCCAAAACCGTGGTTAATTCTCGTAAGCCTGTTACAAGTGCAATATACTTCAAAGTTTGGAAAAAATGTAACTCTTGGAGCTTTTCTCACGATGTTCCATCTATTCTGGAATTTTTTTAGGACGGTGCCAACAAGGGTCTTTCCCTTAGTACCTTTTAAAAATTCTGGCTGCAGCTTTTACGGTAGTGTTTTTCTCCAGTATTCTCTTTTGGAGAATCCTGCTATAGCCAGAATTTTTAAACCAATCGCTGGGTCCAAACCAGTGGATGTCGGAGCATGTCCTACCTTGGACCAGGCATGTACTGGCCATCGGGATTACCAGGAGTTTCCTGGTAGGCCGGTTTCAGTGACGGCCTATCAAAGTAATGGTTGCGCAGCTCGCACAGCCATTAATTTGATCACCGTCAGGGATCGGCAAGGTGTTTGGGCACTGGTGAGTCTGCATTGGGCACGGACTGAGGGGCTCAGGATTGATTGACCCAGACTGAGGGGCTTGTCCAGCCGGCCGGTATGGGTGAGACCTGTCATCCGCTCTGTTCATCATCTCACTTCATAGTGCGCAACCCAGCTCGGCCTCAGCGCCACTGCATTGCTGAAAGACAGCCAATGCTGGTTTCTGAAATTCCAGCCAATGAGGCTGTAGCAATGTTCCTGCATGACGTTAGCCCATGTGAGAAGGAAGGAGGAGAAAAATACAGAAGAGAATAAGTGAAATAATAAAAGAGGTGAGTGAGGACGGAGTTAGAGTATATTTTCAGTTAACACATTTTTTTTTTTTTATTCCGTTTGAGATTTTTTTTTAAATTATTTTTTATTATAGTACATACAATATGCGGGTCGTGTGAACATCGATAACAACATTTTACATTCCTAACATAGTCATCCTATCTATCATGTGTATATCAACCTTTCCTCCCTCCCCACACCACAAGTGAATGTGTTTGTTCTTCATTTTATTCAGTGATTTAACAGGGAGCCAATGCCAAATCTTACTACTATTAGACAGGATAGTCCATTGCATTGATCACTTCTCTGCGAACCAGGACAGTCATCTTGTATTATATATTATATATACTTTACAGGGGGCACACAAAGGTAACAGAGCATCTAAGGCCACCATATCCAGGTAGATAAAGCAGACTATTGCTGAGGCCTATAGGCTTATAAAGGTTTCCCCACCATTTGTCAATGCGCATGCAACAAGAGCCTTGTCCATGTCTTGGGTCAAAAGGGCTGGAGCCTCACTGGAACAAATATGTAAAGCGGCCAACTGGTCCAATTTTTTTCCCAAAATTTTTTTTTTCTTTAGTTAAGCATTATCGCCTGGACCTCCTCTCAGCAGGCATTTAGTCGAAAAGTCCTCCAGGCAGTGGTAGCCCCCCCCCCCCCCCCAGACTGGTAAATTCTAGCTCATCATCTCATGGGCTGTCCTGGAAGAAGACTTGAGAAAAGTAAAGTTAGACTTACCCATAACTCCTTTTTCTGAAAATCTTCCAAGAGAGCCGGATTCCCACACGGTTTTGTCTTGAATTATGTGTTGTGCGTAGGTCTGGCAGGGACGTCCTACAGGTCTCAAATACTGAAGGGGAGGCCTAGAGGACCTCCTTTTATCTGGTGAGGTTAGCGTGTTTTCTGTACTGGTAGGAGTCATAGGTCTCATGGGCTGTCCTGGAAGACTCTCAGAAAAGGAGTTACCAGTAAGTCAACTCAGTTTGTTCTACGTCTTTAGAGCAATAGCAACATCGGGAGCATTTCCTCACACATGCTCATGACAGGATCCATAGTGAAAACACGAATATAAGACCACTATCTACAAGCACACTGCTCTCTCTTCTCACAGAATGGCTGAAATAGTTAATATTACTTGTTTTTCATCCATTGTGGGCATTTGGGAGGTTCTCCTGAGGTTATCTTTAAAAAAAATGCTTCTAGCCTCAAATGCTCATAACCCCTGCTAAACTCACATAAACTCGATATGTAAAAGCTGTAGAATGGACATTTTTCATTGCTGTTTTCCAGCATTCAGAAGAGGTTTTTAACTGACCTTTGTACATGAGCCCTATAGGTGGAGGAAAACTGAAGCGTTTCCCTTCTCCCACTCTCCCTTTTTGTGTCTTTTTCCTTTCAATTGTGCTTCAGGCCTGTGCACGCTTTCCCTCTCCCTTATCCCTATTCTCTATCCCCATCACACACACTACTTATTGAATTGTTTTCTGGAATGTTGTATTTTTTTTTATTTTTTATTTGTTGCAGTGCCATGTAGGATGTGCGGGACAGGGATCTAACTCATTGTGCCCCGCTAGGTGTTTTGGTGGTACCTTAGGGGCCACACAATGTTTTTGGGTTAAGCAGTGTCATGTATAACGTGGCGGTTTGGGGAACTTTGCTCTGTACAACACGTTAGGCATTATACAGCAGAGTGAATGTATTTATTGTGTAATTGAAACTGTATTGTAGTGTATTCATGCTCAGTACATGGTGGAATGTACCACCATAAAGTATCTTGTTTTTTAAATAAAATAAAGTATATTTTTTCAACCAAAAAATCTGTTGTTAGAATTATATACAATGTCATGGTTACTTTCCTCCTGCAAAGCACTTCAGAATTTTACCCTGAATGTCACAGCCACATCACATGCCAATCTGAGCATCTATCAGATTGTCTCCTGATGCTCACATGACTCCTGGGCTTGAGTCATGTGAACTCTGGGAGAAGCATTGATATAGGTACAGATCGTCAGCTTTTTTATATAAAACGGGGACACGTATCATTATGTTACAGAAGGAATGGGAGGATTTTATTTTAGTTATAGCAGGAGGGGAGGGAGCAGGCACTGACACAGAATGGACAGGCGGGGAGTGGAGGGGCCGAGAAGGACAGAGCAGGGTTGCGGATAACAGAGGCACATAAAGTGTCAGGGCTCAGCAGCCATGATAAACTATGGTCAGTTTACAGTGGGGATGGTTTAGCCAGGCAGGATCAGTCAGGTTGTTTAGGTGATAGAAGGGGCCAAATTGCACAAGCACTGTGCTGTATAACATGCTTTAAGGAAACAGGATCTATGCTTTTTTTGTTTTTTTTTAGGGTGATAAACACTTTAAACAGTAAGACAATAAAGACCCACTGCAGTGTTTATCATATAGGCCCATCTCTTTGTTAAATATGGACTTCAAAATACTGACCAAACTGTTAGCTACTAGACTTATGTTGGTCCTGCAGCAGGTTATTTCACCCGACCAAACAGGTTTTATGCCCAAAAAGGCCACGGATATTAATTTGCGCAGGGTTTTCACCCACACTCAGTTGGGCCCTGATATTTCTAGCGGTGAAATACTGGTCTTTCTAAATTTGGAAAAGGCCTTTGAGTCCATAGATTGGAATTACATGAGGGTGGTACTGGAGGTATTAGGTTTCGGTCCTTGGTTCCCGAAGTGGATCGACATTCTATATCATTGCCCCAAAGCAGCCATAAAGTTAAATAATATGTTGTCTGAATTTTTTACAATATATAGGGGCACTCGCCAAGGATGCCTTTTATCTCCGGGTCTTTTCTCTATCATGATTGAACCCTTGGCAGCGGCCTTGCAAGCCTATGAGGAGGTACATGGGATAATGGTGGGTAGCTTGACCAAAAAAAGGCACTGTGTGCGGATGATGTGGTTCTTTTTTTGCGAGACTACAAGAATTCCCTGTCGGCAGCTTTAGACATCCTAAATTCCTGTTCTCACTTTTTGGGTCTGAACGTCAACTGGGGAAAATCCCAGATTCTCTCACTCAGGACGCCATCCCCCAGATGTGAGATTCCCACAGATTGTTCCTTGCAGAGGGTAGTGGATGCAGGAATAACCCCCAGCATTGGTGTCAGTGGGTGCAATAACCCCAAGCACAGTGAACACAATAATAATCCCCAGCATTGGCATTAATGGTTGCAATAATAAGTCCCAGGATTGGTGTCAGTACTATTAATCACCCTGCCCCCCTTCACATAGTGGTCAGTGGCACTGAAATGAAACCACTAAGAGCTACAATGTGAGCAGGTTTAACTTTCACTGCCATGGCCACAAAAGCGCAGGGGTGTGTGGTCAGGTCAGTGGGAGTGAAAGTTAATCAACCAATCAACTGTTTACTCTTTTAAAATCTATAATGAGAACAGAAACTACCCAAATGACCCTGAGTGGCAAGTGCCATGGTCAATCCTTAATATGCTGGAAGGAAGGTGCCGCTTATCCGTGCAAATAGTGGTGGTTTTGCACTCACCAGATGCAGTTTACAAACAGTATTGCACTATGAATACTCCTCTTTTCTATATGGATTAAATGAGCGAGATGGCCGATACATGCTGAGAAATTGAAGGTCCCAAGACAGTACTACACAGCGACACAGGGGCTCACTCTGTGGAGGCGCTACTGTCCCTGTAGGGGCAAGGCATCTGGTGAGTGCAAAACCAGCACTGTTTGCACGGATAAGTGCACCGTCACCTTCCTTACAGCATATTAAGGATTGACCATGGCCACATTGTGCACGAGTCACTTTTCCCATGTTTATGGACTATAATTTTACTTTTGAGCAAATGTAATATATATTTATTTGTCTATTTATCTATTTATTAACATTATATCTTTACATCAAAAAATATATATTACAATATTTTTTTTTTGGTCTAACACTCAACACGGTTCCTATTTTATTTCTTTTTTTAAGTAAAGTACAGTTCTAAGAAAAACATTAATAATTAACGTGGCTCTCAGTGTTTTCTTAACTATATATATTTTAGGTATACACCACATAGGTCTCTTTAACACCCGACAGAGGGTCAAGCACAGTTATATCCCTTTAAAATATAAATAGTCCTATTTTTATTATTGTAACTTATTTTGAGACCTTGGAAAAAGCTGAGTGACCCATCCCTCATTTTAAACTTACTAAAGGGAAGCACTATTTCAACTTCACATGCTATTTAATTAAAATGTTTTAGTTTAATTTGTATTTGTATTTTTGTGGAAAAACTTTTTCTATTTGTATGATTGTAATCACTTCACAGTTTTTGGTATATGAGACTGAACTATTTTGATATTTTTTTCGGTTAAATTCACCAGAGGGTCTAACACACCTTTCTCACACAAATTATGTTATATATTTTTTACAAATCATGTTTTTTTTAGATAAGGCATTGAAAAAGTATGATGGTTGGACCCACTTATATTTATAAAAGATCACAAACATTACTGCTCTCCAACACCCGACAGAGGGTCTAACACAAGTATTTTTATTATTTTATTTTAACATTCATTTTTTTGGATTCATTTCAAATAAATTGCTTTTGAACAGCACATTTCTCATTTTGAAACAATAGGGGAGAGCGCCACTTCTACTTTCCTTTTCATTTTCATATTCTATTCCACCTATGGGTGGAATAAATTGTAGAGGCAGCTTCTGTGTCACATAAATCCGTAGCGCAGCCTCATTTCTCTCTTTCTTCTGTTTTTACTTATTCCTTTGGCTGCTGCCAGTCACCTAATTATCCATTGAGCTTTCATTCCTATCCACAGTTGCATGTGCATTATTCCATACGTCCCATATCTTATAATATTTTTGTATCCCTCCTCTATGCTCATACATTATTTTCTCGTAGGGTATCACTTAATTAACTGTTTTCATCCATTGATTCACCTGCATCCACCTTAACGCTATTTGCTTCCGTGCCAAAAATAATGTTTCCTGCAGTAAGATTTTAATATATCTAGGCCATATCTCATCTTCATATAGTCCCAACAGGCATACCTCCACATTACATGGGATTGATTTGCTTACCACATTCGACAGCTTTCCTATTACCTGGTTTCGATATCTTAAAGTGTGGTCGCAGTTCCACATTAAATGTAGGAAATCTTCTACCTCTTGATGACATCGCAGGCAGTTCGATGTAGCCCTACGCCCCATTCCAGATAGTCTACTTGGGCCTTATATATCTGATGCGTCATATATAATTGAATGAATCTATTATTAGCCGCTGGTGAGACCGTCAGATGTATGGAGCATATCTCCTCCTATTTCTCACCTGTCATTCGGAATAATCATCTGCCATTTATCTCTTACTCTCAATGGGTTACTGCCTATTTTAGCCTGGAATAGATGTGCATATAATATAGATGTTAGCCCCTTTAGGGCTCTGTGATCTGAGTATTCCTATAAGGGGAAATCTAGATATCTTAGGGTTCTGGTTACCTAGTTGTGACTGTAAGCCCCTGTACACACGGTCGGAGATTTCGACAACCAAATCCGTCGGATTTTGTCCATCGGATCTTGTCCGAAACTGTTGCATACACACGGTCGGACTAAGTTGTCGAAAAATCCGATCATGCAGAACGTGAGGACGTAATTTCGTTACGATGGGACTACGTTCAGGCTAGTAGCCAATAGCTTTGATGTAGGAATTTGATCTGAGCATGCGTGGCACTTGGTCCGATCAAAATTCTCTACACATGATCGGAGTATGTCCGATCGAACCAGTTGGTCAGGAAATATTTCCAACATGTTGGAAAATTGGGTCCGACGGAATCAGTCCGATGCATACCACACACAGTCGGATTATCCGACAACACGGTCCGATAGGACACATGCCGACGGATTCTCTCTGACCGTGTGTAGAAGGGCTAACACCTGACGAAGCTGTAAGTATTTATAAAACATTTGTTATGATATATCATGCCGTTTACACAGATATTCCCTGCTCCTGAGCTATCCACTTCTGCAGGTGCTTCAGTTGGCCTGCTAGATAATATTGGTATATATCCAACAGAGCCGCACCTGTCATGGCTTTAGGTCATTGCAACGTTTTTAGTTTTAATTCACATCTACCATTAGCCCGTATGAATTTTATAAACTGGGAGTTCAGTTTGTTAAATATTACTATACACATATAAGAATTTAGGGACTTTTATACTTTTAATCAAATGTATTCTTTCTACTACTGACAGGGGCATTTTAGACCATATCCCCAATTTATATTTAATGTGCTCTGTTAGAGGATATACATTTAGCTTTCAATGCCTCCTTCGCTTTTGAGGTGATATAAATTCCCAAATACTTAAAGGAAGGGACTATTTTTAATGGGGGCTCTACCCACCCTGTCTCCCATCTGTATTTCCTGTCTTAATGGCATCAATGCAGATTTCTGACAATTTACAGTATCTTCAGGCCAGATAACTCACCAAATGTCTCTATTATCATCATGGCTTCATTTAATGTACTCTGAGCATCCAACGTGTCTGCATACAAACACTCAGTTTTTTCCCCTAGAGTAATTCCCTTGTATTTCTTTGACTGCCTAAATCTTAACGCTAAAGCTTCTATCGCTATTGCGAACAGTTGTTGAGATAGGGGACATCCTTGTCTAGTCCCTCTATACAGCTTTACAGGGGGTGATAGCATACTATTCACCAGCAAATTTGACCATGGCTGTTTATAGACCTACACAGTTAATCGCCAAGAATCGTTATCGCGATCTTGACTAAAGCGTTTCCCGATTCTTTCTATGGAAAGAGTTCTTCTGAAACCACAGCCACTGAAAGGAAGAGAAAAACTGGGCAGTCTGCCAAGAATCAAAACATTCTTTTTTTTTCAATTAACGTTTTTTTATTAGAATATACAACAACAAAATCAGAAACATTACATGCCGAGGGCACAGCGGCAGGATGGGCATACAAAATAGAACTGTCAGATGTGGACACCACTGTGCCCGGTTAAAGAGAAAAAATCAGCAATCACTGGCACAGCAGGCCCTACCGAAATAGTGGGCAGGGAACACCGAGTGCCAACTTGTAGCTCACGGGGTTAGTTACAAACAGAAGTAACAAGAGAAGAGGAAGAAAAGAATGGGGAGGTAGAAGAGAGAGAGGAAAAGGGGGGGGGGGGCAGGAGGAGAAGGGGAGGGGAAGAGAATAGAAGGGTAGGTAGATTAGCATCCCTGCTTCCAGGGCCTCTCACCTCGTGTCCTCCCGAAGATGCCAGCGCTCCCAGACCACACCGTGCTCGTCCAGCTTGTCCCTCACCCTAGCCGTCAACTTTTCCATCAGTTCAACATCCTTAATTCTAGCGTACAGGTCCTCTTGGGATGGGGGTGTATTTTTTTCCAATTTAGAGCTATCAGGCAGCGGGCAGCCGTGAGTATGTGCCGGAGCAACTTCCTGGATGGCTTGGCCATCTTCGGGTGCGATAGGCCAAGCAGGAAAAATTGTGGCGTGAAGGGTATAGGTGCGTCAAAGAGGCGGGTCAATAAGTGTCGGACCGAAGTCCAATAGGAAGCTATTAGGGGGCACGTCCAGTAGATATGGAAGAGAGAGCCCCTGTCACGCTGACAGCGCCAACACCGGTCGGAGGTGGAGGGGTATATTTTATGGAGGAGGTCCGGAGTCTGATACCATAAATAAAGGATCTTATAAGAATTTTCTTTATAGAGAGTGCACATCGAGCTTTTGGCTGCCTGTCTCCAGACTGTCTGCCATGCCTCCATCGGAAGAACCTCCCCCAGCTCTCTCTCCCATCTCAACATGTATGCGTGTTTGCCCTTCGCGTCCATTGGGAATGCATTAAGAAGTTGGTATATGTCAGATATGAGACCCCTACGGTTACGTCCCTCGAGTATTATCCGTTCAAACAGAGTTGGGGGGGAAAATTGCAGGGTGGGGGCTATAGTCTGGGCAAAGTGTCTGATCTAGAGGTAACTAAAGAGGGTTCGGCTTGGTAGGTCAAATTTGGTCTGGAGCTCCGGGAATGGCAGCAGCCTGCGGGTTACAGGATGAACCAAGTGGCCAAAGTGGAACAGATTTCTAGAGGCCCAGGGCCAGGACATCTGGTGAGTGAGGCTGACCGGGATTTCGGGGTTGTAGAGAAACGAGTTCATGACCGAACATTTAGACTGCAGCAGCCTGGAGCCAGACAACCTGCGCCAGAGCTGCCGAAGGTGGGACATCGGACCCAACAGTCGGTCGGGAGGCACCGTTACCTGCATGTTCCATAAAAGGCTGTTGGGGTGAATCGGGGCCAACCATAATTTCTCAATTTGCGACCATTTATTGTAGGACCGCTGCGGGAACCACGCAAGGATCCCCCGTAATTGGGATGCCTGATAGTATTTCACTAGATTTGGGAATGCCAAGCTCGGGGGCGGTCATAACGGAGCTTGGTATTCTATGTTTCCGATGGTTCCATACGTAGCTCAACGCGTCCCCCTGAAGCTTCCGCAAGTGGGCATAGGGGACGGGGATGGGTCAAAACATTCTTTATCAGATGAACTTAAGTATAAACATTGTAACAATTTGGCAATGGAATAGACTTGTGTGTGTGTAAGTGAAAAAAGTTTAACCACTTAAACACTAAACCTTTTTCTGACATTTGTTGGTTTCAAGTTAAAATCTTTTTTTTTCTTTTGCTAGAAAATTTACTTTGGACCCCCAAACATTATATATATATATATATATATATATATATACACATTTTTTTTAAGTAGACACCCTAGAGAATAAAATGGAAAATGGTAGTTGCAATATTTTAATGTCACACTGTATTTGCATAGCGGTCTTTCAAATGCAATTTTTTTGGAAAAAATTACTTTAATGAATTTTTAAAAAAACTAACCAGTAAAGTTAGCCTGTTTTTTTTTTTTTTTTTTGTATAATGTGAAAGATTTCACGTAGTGAGAATTGTGATCTTTTTATTCGAAGCAAAAAAATCGTTATTCTCATTTTGGCCAGAATCGTGCAGCTCTAGCTGTTTACATAATATACCCACCCATTTTATCTATCTTTCTCCAAATCTTTTCATTGTCACTTTTAGAAACAGCCCCTCTATATAGTAAAATGCTCTAGCCGTATCCAAGGATGCCAATGCAGATAGGTGTATTTGGAATATGCTCCTTTAACTGTGCTGCTATTTGCTTTCTTCTTATATTAATTGATGTTGATTTCCCTGGAATAAACCCTGTTTGATCATTATGGATAATAGAGGTAATAAACATATTTAATCTTTTTGCAAGAATTTTGGCTAGGATCTTCTATATTCTATATTTAATAGCGAGATTGGTCTATAAGAGGTACACTCACCCAAATCTTTATCCAGTTTGCGAAATAATACTACTCTAGCCTTGTACATAGAGATTGGTAATACTCCACGCACAAAGGCCTCTGTATACACTCTGGATAAAACGGGTACTATAATATCTATATATCTTAAATATACCACTAAAGATATACCATCTGGACCGGGTGATTTCCCAATTGCCATCTGTGACATAGCATCTCTCACTTCCTCCTCAGCAATCTCTTCTTCCAACTTTAAGATCTGCTCTTCCATAACTTCAGGAAACTCCAAATCATTGAGATACTTCTCTGTCTTTCTCTGCACAGATGAAGTTTGATGTATACATTGTAATGTAGTATTTATAAAATCTTTCTATTTCCTTTACCATATCAACCTCTTCTCCAATACTACTTTTTTTTTTTTTTGAGATTACTGAAGAGGGAGTCTGCTTTTTCATTTGATGTGCTAATAACTTGCCTGTTCTCCCTGTTCAAAATTTAGCTGTTTTTGAAAAAAAAAAAGTTTACGTTTGGCATTAGCCATCGGGTGTTTTTTATACTGACAAGTAAGGTTTTCAGTTTTTGCTGATTTAGAATTTGAATTATTAATTATAAATTCTGCTTCTGCTCGGGCACATGACCACTCTAGCTCTTCCTCTTGTTGCCTATTATTCTATTTTATATATGAGAGCGTGGATTTCAGGGCTCCCCTTAAGTATGCCTTAAAAGTGTCCCATAAATTGCCATCCATCTGTGTCTCTCTATGGGCCTCCAGGAACACCTCCAGTTGTTCTGGTATACGATCATTAGCTCCTATCTGCAACAACCAGTATGGGTGCACTCTCAATCCTAAGCGTTTTCCCATAGGGATTATTAACAGTTTACTTACCATAGGTAAATGGTCCGATGTTCAGACTACTGAGTCTACTAATGATATTATTTTCTCATTCCCCAATATTAAATCAATCCTGGACATACTTCCATGGTATCAAGCTTGAATAAGCCCTAGTTTGAGGGTTCTTAATGTTCCATATATCTACCCATCCTCGACAAACTTCCCAAATTTACTCTTTACACCCACTTGATCCCTAGGGAGCTTTCCATGTTTATCCATAACTGGATTCATTAACATATTAAAATCCCCCATGCATATAACATATGCCTCTGGATATTGTGGCATAAATATCACTGCTTCTTTTAACCACTTGCCGACCATGTCACGCAGATATATTGTGGCACAATGGCTCTCCTGGGCGAAATCCCATAAGGGTACGTCCCACCCTTTTGCGGCCACCAGAGGGCGCGTGCATGGCCAGCAGGCGCAATCGCCGCCGGCCATGCACGATCACGTGCATGAGCACCAGCACGGGGATTTGTGTGTATAAACACACAAATCCCTGTGCTGTCAGCGGAGAGGAGCCATATAGTTTGTTCCTACTAAGTAGGAAAAATTATATGGCTCCTCTCCTAGTCAATCCTATCCCCATATAGTTAGAACACAGTGAGGGAACACACAATTAAACCATTGATAGCCCCCTAGTGTTAACCCCTTCCCTGCCAGTGACATTTACACAGTAATCTGTGCATTTTTAATACACTGATCTCTGTATAAATGCCAACGGTCCCAAAAAAGGTTCAAAAGTCTCCGATCTGTCCATTGCGGTACCTCCAAGTACAGCGCAGACATCTTCCACCGGAGTTACCTCCTCGTTCGCGGCACCAGCGCTCTGATTGGCCAGAGCCACGATAACGTCACTCCCATGCATGCATGTGGGAGCCGCCGGTCACGGCACGACTCCTGAAGAAACTGCACAAGCGGCTCATTTCTTCAGTACGCATGCACCGATGACGCCGGCAGCAGTGCATATACTGAATATCTCCTAAAATGAGCAAGTTTAGGAGATATTCAAAGTATCTACAGGTAGGTAGGTAAAAATGGTGTGGAGGGAGGGAATATAAACATTCACTAGTGCCAACATTTGAGTATTAATTTCAAGGATAGCTATCATCTATCTGCCCTCTGAATTGGTAAAGATCCTCTGAGCGTTACACAGGAAATTGAAACACCTCTGGCATATGAAGAATATATGATGCATGTTTGGCTCTTTGAATCCACGACTGCTTTACAGAGAGGATTATGTTCCCCAAGAAGTGGGTTTCCTGGTGAAATACCATGTATGGTTGGTGAAATATAAGGGATTGAGGACAAAATTATCTTTCAGATTTGGAATTCAATTCCCCTGACATTCCAGGAGATAAGTTTAAACTTTCTATTCATATAGATAAAATAACAGATATAGGCCTGGTTCACACTGCCAGGCCTGGTTCACACTGCCGCGACTTCGGCGCGACTTGCATATAACTTTTTTAACAGAATTCAATGCAAGTCCTGCCGAAGATGCACCAAAAGTATTGCAAGAACCTTTTTCTAAATCTGAGCAACTCAAGTCGCTCCTATTAGAATGGTTCACATGACTTCTCATGTGACATGTGCTCTGAAAGTCGGAGCGCATGTCGCACCAGTAGGGATGAGCCGAACACCCCCCGGTTCGGTTCGCACCAGAACTTTCCAACGGACCCCAAATTCGAACGAACTTTAGAACCCCATTGACGTCTATGGGACTCGAACGTTCGAAATTAAAAGTGCTAATTTTAACGGCTAATATGCAAGATACTGTCCTAAAAAGGGTTTGGGGACCTGGCTCTTGCCCCAGGGGACATGGGTCAATGCCTAAAATGTTTTTAAAAATGGCCGTTTTGGCAGAAGCACTGATTTTATTGATGATTAAAGTGAAAAAAAAAAGTGAAATATTCCTTTAAATATGGTGCCTGGGGGGTGTCTGTAGTATGCCTGTGAAGTGCCACGTGTTTCCCGTGTTTAGAACAGTCCCTGCACAAAATGACATTAAACAGAAATAACATCATTGAAAACTGCTTGCGGTTTTAATGTTATATCTGATTCCTGCAATATGGTTGAAAACCATTGAGAAAAATGGCATGGGTAGCCCTCCCTGCCCATTACCAGCCCCTTTGGGTCTTGTACGCATATCAAGGGGAACCCTGTACCCATATTAAAAAAAGGAAATGCGTGTGGCCCCCAGGCCCTATATACTCAGAACAGCAGGGACTGTGTAGGTTTGTTGTGTTAAGTTGAATCTGTTTGTAATTTTCAACTGGTACATTTTTAAAGTGTAGCTCCAGTCAAAAAAACTATTTTTAAGCTTTTTGTAAAACATAGGGAAGGGTTATCACCCCTGTATAATTTGTTTTGTCGTCCATCTTTTTTCATCTCACTTGCTGTTGTCTCCTTCCGTTTGCAAGTAGGAGATGTTTGTAAGTTGGATGTTTGAAAGTAGGGGCCTGCCCTATATGCTCTGCAGAAATGGCGGAACAAGGTGTTGGTTTTGCCACAACATTGTAAGCCCTCAAAGTGACTCTTGCTGGGCGCTGGAGCGCCCTGCTGTGAACGATTATATCAAGAATTGTAATTACATGCCATTGTTGAACAGTGGTAGAAAAATTGACCTTTGGTGGTTGTGGTGCTGGTGCCACAACACTATAAGTCCTCACAGTTACTCTGGGCGGGCACAGGAACGGGCCCTCCTGTGAAATATTATATCAAGAATTGTAATTACATGTCCCTGTTAAACAGGGGCAGAAAAATTGGGCCTTAGGCACTGGTGCTGTTGCCACGACACTGCAACCTCTCCCATATACTCTAGTTTTATTGCAGGAATTAGCCCTGCTGCAAAGCATTGCATCAAAAATTGTACTTAAATGCCCCTGTTAAACAGGGGCAGAAAAATTGGGCCTTAGGCACTGGTGCTGGTGCCACGACACTGCAACCTCTCCCATATACTCTAGTTTTATTGCAGGAATTAGCCCTGCTGCAAAGCATTGCATGAAAAATTGTACTTAAACGCCCCTGTTAAACAGGGGCAGAAAAATTGGGCTAATGGCATCACCCAGAACCAGAAATGTTCTTCCAACATATCAGCGGAGGAGGAAGAGGATAGACAATCAACATAACAGGACAGTCACTCAGCATCAGCATAGGCAGTCTTGAAGGGATGTGATATTTCAAAAAAAATTATTCGGTTACATCAGCTTCAGGTGCTTGGTAGCTGTGGGTGATCCAAGACTGATTCATCTTGATGAAGGTCAGTCGATCAACTGATTCGGTGGACAGGCGCACCCTGTGATCGGTAACAAAGCCACCAGCAGCACTGAAGGTGCGTTCCGAAAGAACGCTGGATGCAGGACAGGCCAGTAGCTCAATTGCATACTGTGCAAGCTCTGGCCAGTGATCCATCCTCAATACCCAGTAAGCCTGAGGATTTTCGGTGGGAAAGGTGTCCAAGTCTGACCTTGCCCCTAGGTATTCCTGCACCATGTAAATCAGACGCTGGCGATGGTTGCTGGAACCGATCATACCTTGGGGCTGCGGACTAAAAAATTGTCTGAAAGCATCAGTCAGACGGCCACCTTCTCCACCGCTCCTTCTGACCGATGCCTCAGCAACACGTTGTCCAGGACCAGGAGTTTGTAACCTCCCAGTCTCTGGGAACGCGTTGCACAGACCTTTCTGCAAGGCCTCCCGGAGATGTCTCATCCTCTGCTCCCTCTGCGATGGCAAGATAATGTCGGCAACCTTACCCTTGTACCGTGGATCAAGGAGAGTGGCCAGCCAGTAATGGTCCCTCTCCTTGATCCGAAGAATACGAGGATCCTTCCGCAGGCTTTGAAGGATCAGGGAGGCCATGCAGCGTAGGTTAGCTGAGGCATTCGGTCCGGAGTCCTCTGGGTCACTAAGGGCAACATGATCCGCAGCTACCTCCTCCCAGCCACGTACAAGTCCACATGTTTCTTGGGACTGTAAATCATCCCTACAAGACTGCTGCTGCTGCTGATGCTGAGTGCCAGCCTCCACCTCCATGCTGACACAATCATCCTCCTCCTCCTCTTCCTCCTCCTCATCCTCTTCCTGTGTGATGGGTGGCACAGCAGGAACACTGTCTGGATAAAGGGGGCCTTGAGAGGCAAGGAAGTCCTCCTCTTCCTGCCTCTGTTCTGCCTCAAGTGCCCTGTCCATTATTCCACGCAGCGTATGCTCCAAGAGGTGGACAAGAGTGTCACTGATGCATGCACTGTCACTGCTCACCATCCTTGTGGCCTCCTCAAACGGTGACAGGACAGTGCATGCATCCCTGATCATGCCCCACTGGCGTGGTGAGAAAAAACCGAGCTCCCCTGACCCTGTCCTGGTGCCGTAGTCGCACAGGTACTCATTGATGGCCCTCTGCTGCGTGTGCAGCCGCTGCAGCATGGCCAACGTTGAGTTCCACCTGGTGGGCATGTCACATATAAGGCGGTTCTTGGGCAGGTTCAACTCCTTTTGGAGCTCAGCCAGCCGAGCACAGGCATTAAATGATCGGCGGAAATGCACACAGACTTTCCTGGCCTGCTTCAGTACATCCTGTAAGCCGGGGTACCTGCCCAAAAACCGCTGCACCACCAGGTTAAGGACGTGAGCTACACAGGGCACATGGGTCAGTTGTCCCTGTCGGAGGGTGGAGAGGAGGTTGGTGCCATTGTCACAAACCACCATTCCTGGCTTAAGCTGGCGTGGCGTCAACCACCTCTCGGCCTGCCCCTGCAGAGCTGACAAAACATCCGCCCCAGTGTGGCTCCTGTCCCCCAAACAAACCAGCGCAAGCACGGCATGGCATCGTTTTGCCTGCGTACTTGCGTAGCCCCTGGAACGCCTACGGAGCACCGCTGGTTCTGAGGACAGAGCACTGGAAGAGGCCATGGAGGAAGAAGAAGAGGAGGGGGTGGAGGAGAGAGGTGTGTCACAACCAATAGTAGCATTTTGGAGGCGTGGTGGTGGAACAACCTCCAACACTACTGCACCTTGTCCTGCATCCTTCCCAGCTGCCAGAAGAGTGACCCAATGGGCCGTGAAAGACAGGTAACGTCCCTGTCCATGCCTGCTGGACCATGAGTCAGCGGTAATATGCACCTTACCGCTGACCGCCCTGTCCAGCGAGGCAAGGAAATTGCCTTCCACATGCCGGTAGAGAGCCGGAATTGCCTTCCGTGAGAAAAAGTGGCGTTTGGGGACCTGCCACTGAGGAACCACACATTGTACAAACTCACGGAAGGGGGCCGAGTCTACCAACTGAAAAGGCAGCAGTTGAAGTGCTAGCAATTTAGCCAAGCTAGCATTCAACCGCTGGGCATGTGGATGGCTGGGAGTGAACTTCTTTCGCCAGTCCAGCAGCTGGGGCAGGGACATTTGCCTGCTATAATCGGACGTGGGTGTACCGCTAGCAGAGTTCCCAGAAGCACTTGGCTGTGACACACCTAATTCTACACCTTCATTCCTCTCAGAGCAGGGTTCAGAGAGGACTGAAGGTCTAGTTTGGTTGGAGATGCCAGCTGATGAGGAGCAAGGAGAGGTCCGCTTTGTTCTTTGGTGTGGGTCTTTGAGGTACGCTTGCCAACGAGCTGCATGGCAGGTCAGCATATGTCTGGTCAAGCATGTGGTGCCCAAGCGGCTGATGTTTTGGCCACGCGAGATACGCTTGAGACATATGTTGCAAATAGCAGCGGTGCGATCTGATGCACTCATCTCAAAAAAGGCCCACACCAAAGAACTTTTAGAATAACGTGCAGAGGCAGCGCCCTGCACAGGCGGAGCTCTGCGGTGTGATTCAGTCGGTGTGCTGCCCCTAAGCTGGCCCCCGGAGGGCATCCTGCCTTGTTGGACATGTGCCTCCTCCTCCTCCTCCTCCTCTCTCCTACCAGGCACCCACGTGGAGTCAGTGCCCTCATCATCCCCTCCCTCTTCATCGCTGTAGCAAACTTGGCAGTATGCTGCAGCTTGTGGAACATGACTGCCAGATTGCTGTCCTTCTTGAGCATCCCCTCTCTCTGCGCTCACGCTACTGCCTTCCTCTAGCTGAGTGTCATCATCAGAGCCCACAAAACACTGGGCATCCTCCTGGAGCATGTACCCAACACTGTGCTCAAAGAGTTCAGGAGACTCCTCAGGAGGACGTGGTGGGTCTAGGGAAGGAGTCACTGATGATGACATTGAGAGGAGGGAAGACGATGCATTGGCAGCTGCTTTGCTAGTACCCTGAGACTGGGTGAGAGAGGATGAGGAGGATGAAGAGGGCTTGGTCATCCACTCTACCAAGTCGTTGGCATGTTGCGGTTCAACATGTCCAGCTGCCGAAAAGAAGGACAAGCGTGTCCCATGGCCACGTGCTGATGACAATGCACCGCGTCCACGACCAGCACTGTTGTCTCTAGACACAGAGCCTGCTTGCCCTCTTTTATCGGCTCGCGCCTGTCTGCCTCTCCTTGCTGGCCTTCCAGACATGGTAATGGCCTGAAGGGAGTTGGGTAAAACAGCAGTGTAATGGAGTCACACAACACCCACTAAGCCCTGCAGATGGCTCTATTAGAGAACAGCAATAAACGGTAGATACAGGTGTATATTGTGCTGGAGTCACACAACACCCACTAACTCCTGCAGATGCCTTTATTATAGAACACCAGAGATAAAGGGGTATACTGTAATTGAGTCACACAACACCCACTAAGCCCTGCAGATGGCTCTATTAGAGAACAGCAATAAAGGGTAGATACAGGTGTATATTGTGCTGGAGGCACAAAAAACCCACTAACTCCTGCAGATGCCTTTTTTATAGAACACCAGAGATAAAGGGGTATATACAGATGTATACTGTGCTGTGCTGGAGGCACACACAACTTCCAATAACTCCTGCAGATGGCAAGTGGGCTCAAATAGGGAAGAGCTATGTAGGTGGATATAGCGGTGTGTACTGGGTACAGAGCACGCAGACAGCACGCACAAGCTCCTAACACTACTGACTGCAAGCTCTATTATAAAAGATAGATCACTAGCTATATAGGTGAGGTGAATATAGCGGTGTATACTGCTGTCAGGGCACACAGACAACAACCACTACACAACAGCAAGATCGAAAATCGGCCGAAAACGATCGGTGTGTACTGTGTTGAAGGTACACAGAACACCCACTAACTGCTTCAGACGCCAACACACTACACTAGGCCGCCGCGCTGGCGGCCTTATATAGTGTGGGGCGTGTACTACACAGCCTGAGCTATGATTGGCCACAGGCATCCTGCCTGTGGCCAATCGTGGCTCTCCTCGCTGCTGGCGCTGTGATTGGCCAAGCATGCGGGGGTCACAGTGCATGCATGGCCAATCATGAGCCAGCAATGCACTGCGATGACGCAGTGCATTGTGGGCCATGAGCGCCACACGAATTTGGTGCGAATGGCCCATAACGTTCAGAATTCGCCGAACGGGCGAACAGCCGATGTTCGAGTCGAACGTATGTTCGACTCGAACACGAAGCTCATCCCTAATTCCTACATACCCAGTGATTTCTTAGCCAAGGCTTGTTTTTGTTCTGGGATTACTATAGCAATCCTGTCCCACGTATCACAGCTGACCTATTTTACTCCTGTGTGCTATTCCAATGTTTTCACACCCTGTGACGTTGAAAGTCACATGGGTTGTATCAGGAAATTTTGAATGGGAATAGTCTCACAGTATCTTAGCGCAGTGCCAGAGAGGAGATGACAGAGCCACGGCATAGTTATATATGGACTGACGGTACAAAAGAGTGTGCTGTAAATTGGGGGGAAATATGCGCATGCGCCAGTGAAGTCAACAAAATGAACTGGACAGATTACAGGCAAACAGAGTAGGTTAGGCAGCATCTACACACAGAGCTTTGTACAGTGTTTACTGGTGATTTCAATGTGGAAAATTTATGGGGGAAAGTTTACTTTCACTTTAAGTATTTCCAGTGAAGCCAAGAAGTTCAGGGAAGCAGCATTGAGAGAGCAGGAGTCCGTAGCATTGAAAGTTGTAAACTTCAAGTGTTGGGGTAAGAATTTTAACAAATACTTTAATGGAGAATATTTATTTTATTGTGCTAAATGTGTAAAGATAAACACCCTGAGAGTTCAAAGTGGACATAAACCCTTATATCGTTTTCAGCCAAGGAAGCTGCCATCTTAGCCTCTGTTTGATCTGCAAACGCCATGCACATGTGATAAGTTATGACTCCAGCCATTTGATAGTTTGACAGTTTGGTTGAGGGCACGAGCAAATGTGACCATTGAATGGTGGCACGCTGGGAATGTAACTGCTTTTTTAAACCATTAAATTTATGTTTTTAGTTCTGCTTTAATATCACTTTAATTCTGATATCAAGAGAGAATGTCCCTTTTTTTTCTTTCAGCATTGATTTAGATGTGACTCCAGGTCAACAACAGCCGACCACCGAAAGAGATCATGAAGAAACCAAGGCCTCACTCATTGGAGTACAATTGAGAGAAAATCTTCACCAATTGGAGTGACTCAATAATGGGCGAGGCTTGTGTTCAGTGTAATTGAAAAGTCCAACTGAGACCCCATAGGTCTGTGTAAAAAAGTGGACTAACATCATTAAATTGTGGCAGTGTAAGGGTGCTTACGACATACTGCAATTGCTAAATTTGAAAAATTAACATTTTTGCGAAGTATTATTAATAAATATGTTATTACATTGCAAATCACCATATTATAGGGAAATAATCATATATGACTTGGAATATTCTGCAAGTACGTATTAGGGGTGTGGAATTTAATTGCTGCATCGATGCATCACGATTCGGGGGTCCCGGGTGCGTCATCGATACTAGCAACCCAAAAAATCGATGTGATGTCATCCTGACTTGCCCTGCCCTGCCCTGCCCTGCCCTGCCCTTTGGGCGGCACAGTGGTGTAGTGGTTAGCACTCTCACCTAGCAGTAAAAGGGTCGCTGGTTCAAATCCCAACCACGACACTACCTGCCTGGAGTTTGCATGTTCTCCCTGTGCCTGCGTGGGTTTCCTCCGGGTACTCCGGTTTCCTCCCACACTCCAAAGACATGCAGGTAGGTTAATTGGCTTCTGACCAAAATTGGCCTTAGTATATGAATGGGGACCTTAGATTGTGGGCTCCTTGAGGGTAGGGACCAATGTGAGTGTGCAATGTACAGGGATAGGGGTAGACACTCACTCAGGTTGAACTGGATGGACTGGTGTCTTTATTCAACCTTACTAACTATGAAACTATGAAACTATGAAACTATGCCCCTCCTGGGAAAAGTGCACCGAGCGTTTTTGTCAAAATGGCTTTTGTTAATAAATGCAATTATAATTCATTAAGTGGCCACTGCTGTATATGTTTTATACGCCGCTCATGTGACTGCTCGGTCTGCTCATGTGACTGCTCGAGGCGGCTCTGTCCTCTCATGTCTCTCCTGACGTCAGCCTCCCCCGCCTCTCTTCTGAACTGATAGCTACAATCGGTGGGCGGGGCTGAGAACTCCCACTGACTCTCACTGACGAATTAGTGCACTTCCTCAAGAGGAGTTCCCCGTTTTTTAGTTTATTAAAAGTCAGCAGCTACAAAAAGTGTAGCTGCTGACTTTTAATAATCAGACATTCACCTGTCCCGCAGTCCATCGATGTGACCGCACGGAGCCTCTCTCCTCTCCTCAGCGCCGTCGTATCTACTGTGGGCAGTGACACCCGCCCATGACAGCTTACGGCTTCATGGCCGGGCGCGCACTGCGCTCTGCCATGGTGGGACCTGTGTGTCCCAGAAGATCACTGACAGGGAGGGGCCGCCTAGTAAATTTTTTGTTTATTGAAAGTCAGCAGCTACAAAAAAAGTGTATCTTCTGACTTTTAATAGAAAGACACTCACCTGTCCCACAATCCAGTGACGTGGCCACCCAAACCCTCCATTCTCTCCCCTGCCTGTCCACGGCACTGGCAATACTACTTTGGGCATCCGGCTATGACATCTTGCAGTCTCACTGCGCTGTCCTGCACAGCGGGGCAATCTTCTGGAACCTGTGATGTGTCCCAGAAGATTGCAGAACGAAGGGCTGCCTAGGCGGCCTAAGCGGAAGTGGAAGTGTGTCAGTAATCGTGATGCATCGTGGAATCTAATCAAATCGTTGACCAGATAATCGTAATTGAATCGAATCATGAGACCAGTGAAGATATGCACCCCTAGTATGTATACATAATGCTATCTGTATAGTAGAAGCCTTAACTATTGTATACTAGTACTAGTATACTATTGTATGCTCCTATATAAGTAAGTTCATGTATATTGTTCTCAGGTCAGAAAAGGGGTCGGAACGAGTGAGCACACCCCCCCTCCCGAACTGTATCAGGCTACATGCCCTCAACATGGGGGGTGGGTGCTTTAGGGCAGGGGGCCCTGAGCCTCCACCCCAAAGCACCTTGTCTCCATGTTATTGGAATCTGGAAGCTCAACAAGGGGGCCCCCCAGATCCCAGCCCCCCACCCTATGTGAATGAGTACGGGGAACATTGTACCCTTACCCATTCACCTGAAAAATAAGTGTCAAAAATTAAAACACAGCACACAGGGTGTTAAAATAATATATTAAGTCAGCTCTGGCATCTCTTCCGACTTCTTCTCCCATCTCCAGGCCTTCTCTGCTGATGTCTTCCCCCTAGACCAGCTTGTGTGATAGTAGATTGAATCAGTGTTCTGCCTATGAAACAAGCTGGTCTAGGGGGGCGGGAACTTGTTACACCACGCCGCCAACCACAGACACAGCTCCGTGACACACAGTGGGACATGCTCGCTGTGTGTGTGATCCATCATCCAGGTGAGTCTGTATTTTTGATGGGGCACAGTGAGGCTGCATTGATAGGGCAGAGTGAGGCTGCATTTGATGGGGCATAGTGAGCCTGCATTTGATGGGGCATAGTGAGGCTGCATTTGGGGCACAGTGAGGCTGCATTTATGGGCACAGTGAGAGTGCATTGATGGACATAGCGAGGCTGCATTCATGGACACCATAAAGCTGCATTTGATGGGCACAGTGAGGCTGCGTTCATGGGCACCATAAAGCTGCATTTGATGGACACAGTGAGGCTGCAATGATGGGCACAGTGAGGCTGCATTGACGGGCACAGTGAGAGTGCATTGATGGGCACAGTGAGGCTGCATTCATGGGCACCGTAAAGCTGCATTTGATGGACACAGTGAGGCTGCACTGATGGAACTTAATTCTGCTTAAAACATTTAACAGTGTAATTTCATGAGATAATTTACAAGGGCGTGTTTAGGGAGTGAAGCAGGGGAGGGTGTGGGTGAGGCAACTGGTGGCAAGTAACTCTTAAGGCCTGGCTAGTGACTCAGAACTTGAAATTTTGAGCCCTGGCATAAAAAAACAGCAGGAGGAAACCCGGCCGAAGACATCGAGGCAGAACAACCTGAGAGAGAGCGGAGGAGAGCCCCGAGAGAGGAGAAGAACCGGCACAGGTGCCGGCGCTGCTTAATAAATTACTTTAAAAACCTGTGTACTGTGTTTTATTTTTGACACTTTTTTTTTTTTCAGGTGAATGGGTAGGGGTACAATGTACCCGATACTCATTCACATAGGGTAAGGGGCCGGGATCCCGACAACCAATGGCCAGGGTTGTCGGGAAAAGGCCCCTGTCCTCATCAACATGGGGACAAGGTTCTTTGGGGCGGGGGGGGCAGGGGCACCCACCCCCCATATTGAGGGCATGCAGCCGAGTATGCTTGATTGCTCGTCTCCGCCCTCTTTTCTGATCTGCCAGGCTGTATGCTTGGATAAGAGTCTGGTATGGATTTTGGGGGGGACCCAAAGCCATTTTTGCGGCATGGGGGTTACCCTGAAAATCCAGACCGACGGGCCTGGTGTGCTGTTGGAGGGGGAACCCATGCCATTTTTTTTCATTTTGCTTGGAGTTCCCCCTAAAGATTAATACCAGACAGTGCCTGGTATTATTGGGGATCAAAGTTGGATCCCTGTTCATTGAAGTCGAGCTTCAAGTCATGGAGTAAAGTCGTATCCAAAGTGGTACGACAGTCACGTCGTACCAATGTGAACCTGGCCTAATGCATCATATGCATTAAGGCAGGGGTCGGGAACCTATGGCTCGCGAGCCAGATGTGGCTCTTTTGATGGCCGCATCTGGCTCTTGCCTCTCAATCCGCGGATCGCGTGGTGTGCCGATCCGCGGATTGAGCCCATAGGAAAGGCCGCGGCTTTGGCCTAGCTCCGAAGCGGCGGCCATCTTGGTACACCCGACAGTGGCCTAGGTGAGCGGTGCGCTGACATCATCATCACCCGCCTCAACTGCTCGTGGATCTGCCTGCTTGTTTAGTGGTAAGCAAGCAGACAGTCATAGGGGATATGTGGATATTACAGTGGGGTAGATGTGGGGAGATGTTGATATTACAGTGGGGGAGATCTGTGGAGATGTGGATATTACAGTGGGGGAGATGTGTGCAGATGAGGATATTACAGTGTGGAGATGTGGACATTACAGTGGGGGAGATGTGGATATTACAGTGGGGGGGGAGATGTGGATATCACAGTGGGGAAGACGTGGATATTACAGTGGGGAGATGTGGATATTACAGTGGGGGAGACCTGGATATTACAGTGGGAGAGATGTGTGGAGATGGGGATATTGCAGTGGGGGAGATGTGGACATTACAGTGGGGGAGATGTGTGGAGATGTGGATATTACAGTGGGAGAGATGTGGACATTACAGTGGGGAGATGTGGATATTACAGTGGGGGAGATGTGGATATTACAGTGGGTGGGGGGAGGGGGAGATGTGGATATTGCAGTGGGGGAGATGTGGATATTGTAGTGGGGGAGATGTGGATATTACAGTGGGGGAGACGTGGATATTACAGTGGGGGAGATGTGTGGAGATGTGGATATTACAGTGGGGGAGATGTGGACATTACAGTGGGGAAGATGTGGACATTACAGTGGGGGGGGAGGATGACATTATAGTTATAATTAATCAAAATTTTGATCACGTTTAACGGATGGAAGTCTCAACGTCTGCATGAAGCTTAACCTCACCATGTATCAACCAGACTACAAAGCCATCAGCAAAACCATGCAGCACCAGAAGTCGCATTAACAGTAAGAAGTACCTTATTCATCATTGGTTAGCAACAGCATAACAACGTTATTAAAAAGAATTCAGAGATCATGTCATGTTCGGCAACTTTGCCGTATTTCTTTGTTCTGTGATTTATCCCTTGATAAAGAACACCTGATTGTTTAATTCAGAGACATGTTGTACGTTAAAAGTGTTGGTCTTACATAAAATGCACACATTTACTTGTATTTGGTTTTAAACATATTTGTATGGCTCTCGCGGAATTACAATTGAAAATATGTGGCGTTCATGGCTCTCTCAGCCAAAAAGGTTCCCTACCCCTCCATTAAGGTGAATTTTTTTTTGGCACTGACCAGCCCCCTAGCTCTCCCGTTTTACTCACCTAAGCCAATTCGTTTCCACACCGGAGACGCACAAACCCTCTCTGGCCAGGGTCCCGGCGCTTGATTGGATAGATTGATAGCAGCGCAGCCATTGGCTCCCGCTGCTTTCAATCAAATCCAATGATGCGGGCGTCAGAGGGGCGGGGCCGAGTCTGGCATTCTGTGTCTAAGGACGCAAACGATGGATGCACGGTAACCCCCAGGTAGAGTGCTTCTCCTAGGGGGTTTTCAGATGCAGAGAGGAGCCACTCTGGGTAAAACGAACTGCACAGTGGATGTAAGTATGATAAGTTTGTTATTTTTTTAAAAAAAGGCTTTACAATCCCTTTAAGCTTTGGCATTAAAACCTGGAGGCTGATTGGTTTCTTTGCCGAGTTGCACCAGATTTTGCACTCTCCAGGTTTAGTAAATAACCCCCTTTGTGTCTATAGCCATCTTTGGTAAGCTCTTTAGAATAAGCCTGTCAATAACTTGTGGATATTAAAGAATCATTAAAAACGGTAATGTAACATTGGTTGTTACCAATTCTGATTGAACATGTTTGTATTATGTTTTTTACAGATAATGCTTGGGGGGCTGAGTGATTTAAAGCTGAACTCTAGGCAAGCTTGTAGTAGAAATTGTCCATTGGCAACAACTGGAAACAAGGTGCCATAGCACCACCTTTGACACTACTCTGCCCACCACGTTACACTGCTACTATTTAAGGACACTGCAACCCTATGTAGCTACATCATCTTATATCTCTCTGCAGGTGTGGTGCAAATACTGATGATGTGTGGACATAAGCAGTGGCAGGAAAAATAGTACTACTCTTATAGAGCCAAAACTAGCAGTGAACAAAATATCATTACAAAGGAAGTATGGCCAAAGCTTTTTTGGACATACTTCTTTTGTATGTTACAGAAGTACATTTACCTTTGTCTTCCTGTTACCAAGACTCAAATTATAGAAGGCTATTGCCTGTTACCAGCTGACATGGTGGAGCCATGCCAGGCTTGGGAAGGATTCTGACAATATTGTCAGGATCCACCTAGCTTTCAGGGCTGGACTGGGACAAAAATTTGGCCCTGGACTTCATCCAGACCGGCCCACTTTAATTTTGCAAACACGCAAAAAACAGTATATAAACTGTATGCAATTGCGCAAAAAAGCCCCTAGAGAACCCCCCTTACATCAGGGTCCCCAGAGAGCCCCCCACTTACATCGGGGTCCCCAGAGAGCCTCCCCTTACATCAGGGTCCCCATATAGCCTTCCCCTTACATCAGGGTCCCCTGAGAGCCCCTCTTACATCAGAGTCCCCAGAGATCATCCGCCTTACATCAGGGTCCCTAGAGAGCCAACCCCTTACATCCGGGTCCCCACAGAGCCCCCCCTTACATCCGGGGTCCACAGAGAGCCTCTCTCTTATATCAGGTTCCCCAGAGAGCCCCTGGCTTACATCAGGGTCCCCAGAGAGCCCCTCCTTACATCAGGGTCACCAGAAAGAGGGCAGGTAGTGGGCCGGGACCCTGTGGTTGGGGACTCCTGGACTGACTTGGGGCTATGGGCCCCAGATTCGGGGGCTATAGCCCCAAAAGTCCCCCCCAACGATGCCACTGGCTGTCACTGAAACCGGCCCACTGAGCAATCGGCCCACCGGGAAACTCCCTATAGTCCCTATGGCCAGTACATGCCTGCCTAGCTTCCTGAGTATCAGCTGGCTCCATCTTTCAACATGTAACTGAGAGTCAGCTGTGCCTGCCTCCTTCCCAGCCTGGCACTCCAGTGAGCTCTGCAAAAGCAGAACAGGGAGCAGTGGTGGATGGTCACTGCTGTCTATTCAGAGCATACAGTAATCAGTAATCAGTGATCAAGTGACAACTGCAGCATCACACAGATGCTTCACCATAGAGGTGCGTATGTCTGTTTTTTTTTCAAATTCCATACTTCTTTAATGCCCCATACACCCAATCAGAAATTCTGCCAGCAAAAGTCAGATGTGAGCTGTTGGTCAGAAATTCCGATTGAGAACCTGTTCTCTTGTTTTCGGTCGGAAAAAGTTTCAATCGGAAATTCCGATCGTCTGTACAAATTCTGATGTGCAAAATTCTTACGCATGCTCAGAAACAATTCAACACATGCTTGGAAGCATTGAACTTCATTTTCTCGGCTCGTCATAGTGTTGTACGTCACCGCGTTCTTGGCGATTGAAAGTTTAGAGAACCATCCAAGTTTTTTCTGACGGAATTTCTGATAGTGTGTACGGGGTATTAGGCTCCGTTCACACCTAGGTGTGTTTGTGCGTTTTTCTGCTCTAAAGCCCTGTACACACGGCCAGACTTTTTGTCGGACTGAACTCCGAAGGACTTTTCGACAGAGTTCTGCCGAAACTGACTTGTCTACACACAATCACACCAAAGTCCGAAGGATTCGACTGTGATGACGTACGACTAGACTAGAATAAGGAAGTTCATAGCCAGTAGCCAATAGCTGCCCTAGTGTCGGTTTTCGTCCGTCGGACTAGCATACAAATCTCATCGATAAATAGACAGAGTAAATAAAGTGGTGTTGCGCTCTCAGCATGAGAAATACTCAAATAAAAAATAAATAAAAATTCATGTGATAAAAATCCAAAACATAAAAGGGAAAGTTGATGAACAGGTGATAGCTACAATAAATATCAAGATATTATTTAGATGTGTGTATCCCAATACACAGTCAATAGTGTCACTCAAGTGAGATTTCATACACAAAGTGGATTAAAACACCTTCAGACAATATTAAAATAATATTAAGATTGCAAAAATCAATATTGGCACATATAAGTATTGACACTTATATGTGCTAATATTGATTTTTGCAATCTTAATATTATTTTAACATTGTCTGAAGGTTTTTTAATCCACTTTGTGTATGAAATCTCACTTGAGTGACGCTATTCACTGTGTATTGGGATACACACATATTTATATACTTTGAAGTTTGTTTGATCATCTTAATTTCATAATTTGTCTAATCACCTTGTGATTATTTTTTCACATATATATTTTTATTTATTTTTTCACTGTGATATTTATTGTAGCTATCACCTGTTCATCAACTTTCCCTTTTATGTTTTGGATTTTTATCACATGAATTTTTATTTATTTTTTATTTGAGTATTTCTCACGCTGAGAGCGCAACACCACTTTATTTACTCTACCCCTAGACACAAATCGAGGATGAGGAAAAGGTAATGGTAAGCCCAAATAAAACCAGAGGGATATTTATTATAGCAAAAAGTAAAAAATAGTGTGTTTTTTTCAAAATTGACACAATTTTTTTGTTTATAGCGCAAAAAAAAATAAAAACCGAAAAGGTGACCAAATACCACCAAAAGAAAGCTGTGGGGGAAAAAAGGATGTCAATTTTGTTTTATAGCCACGTCGTTCGACCGCGCATTTGTCAGTTAAAGTGACTCAGTGCCGAATCGCAAAAAGTGCTCTGGTCTTTTGCCAGCCAAATGGTCTGGGGCTTAAGTAGCTAAAGGGGGAGTAGTTTAACCACGGCTCAACTGCGTGGTTTTACCACCTCCAAACACACGTGAAAGAGTCCTGAATAAGAAAAAAAGCAGAAATGCAGATTCCTATAGACACCACTGGAAGTGATCTCTGTACACGCATCTGCGCTCATTCTCTCTACCCCTCTTTTCTCTCTCCAACCCCCCCCCCCCCCTGCACTTCCCTCTCTTTTCCTCCTCCCTCTCTCTCCTCTCCTCCCTCTGATTCTCCCTCCTTCCCCCTTTTTTCCCCCTCCCCATCTCTCCTCTCACCCCATTTCTCTCTCTCTCTCTCTCGCACCCCCCCTCACCTTCCCCCTCCTCTCTCCCCCTACCTTCCTATTCTGTCTCGCTTCCTCCACCCCTTCCCCTTCCCCCTCTCCCTCTCATTATCCCCTCTTTCTCTTTGTTTGCTTCCTTTTTTCTCTCTGACAGAATGCAACAGCATGGCAGTGATGATTTACCATCCACCTCACTTGTGTGAATGGAAGAATCCGTTTTTTTTCTTCCTTTGTTTTATAAATAAAGGAAAAAAAAGATTAATCTATGGGCATCTTTACTTCTGACCCCTGCACTCTATATACACAGTATTACCAAAAGTATTGGGATGCCTGCCTTTACACACACATGAACATTCATGGCATCCCAGTCTTAGTCCGTAGGGTTCAATATTGAGTTGGCCCACCCTTTTGCAGCTACAGTGCCTTTAAAAAGTATTCATACCCCTTAAAATAAATAAATGAATAAAAAGTATTCATACCCCTTGAAATTTTCCACATTTTGTTATGTTACAACCAAAAACATAAATCTATTTTATTGGGATTTTATGTGATAGACCAACACAAAGTGGGACATAATTGTGAGGTGGAAGGAAAATGATAAATGGTTTTCAACATTTTTAACCAAAGTGTAGCGTGCAATTGTATTCAACCCCCCTGAATCAGTACTTTCTAGAACCACCTTTCAGCTGCAAGTCTTTTTGAGGATGTCTCTACCAGCTTTGCACATCTAGAGAGTGACATTTTTGCCCATTCTTCTTTGCAAAATAGTTTAAGATCTGTCAGATTGGATGGACAGCAGCTGTGAACAGTAATTTTTTCCTGCTGAAAGGTGAACGTCCCCCCAGTCTCAAATTTTTTGCAGACTCCAATGCCCCATACACACAAGTGGAAATTCCACCAGCAAAAGTCCGTTGAGAGCTTTTGGTCGGAAAATGCGATTTTGTGTATGCTCCATCTGACTTTTGCTGGCGGAATTTCAGCCTGCAAAAGATTGAGAGCAGGTTCTCAATTTTTTTGTCGGAAAAATTTCCAATCGTCTGTACAAATTCCGACGCACAAAATTCCTACGCATGCTCCGAAACAATTCGACGCATGCTCAGAAGCATTGAACTTAATTTTCTCGGCTCGTCGTAGTGTTGTATGTCACCGCGTTCTTGCGGGTCGAAGGTTCAGCAAAATTTTGTGTGACCATGTGTATGCAAGCCAAGCTTGAGCGGAATTCCATCGGAAAAACCATCCAAGTTTTTTCCAATGGAAATTCCGCTCCTGTGTACGGGGCAGATACAGGTTTTCCTCTAAGATTGCCCTGTATTTGACTTTCATCTTCCCATCAACTCTGACCATTTTCCCTGCTCCTGCTGAAGAAAAACACCCCAACAACATGATGCTGCCACCACCATGTTTCAAGGTGGGGATGGTGTCTTCAGGGTGATGTACAGTGTTAGTTTTCTGCCACCCATAGCATTTGGTTTCAGACCAAAAAGTTCAATTTTGGTCTCATCTGACCAGAGCACCTTCTAACACATTTGCTGTGTCCCCCGCATGGCTTCTCGCAGACTGTAAACGGGATTTCTTATGGGTTTTTTTTTATTCAACACAGGCTTTCTTCTTGCCACTCTTCCATAAAGGCCAGATTTGTGGAGTGCACGACTAATAGTTGTCCTGTGGACAGATTCTCCCACCTGAGCTGTGGATCTCTACAGCTCCTCCAGAGTTACCATGGACCTCTTGGCTGCTTCTCTGATTAATGCTCTCCTTGCCCGGCCATGTCTTGGTGGGTTTGCAGTTGTGCCATACTCTTTGCATTTTTGGATGATGGATTGAACAGTACTCCATGAGATGTTCAAAGCTTGGGATATTTTTTTGTAACCTAACCCTGCATTAAACTTCTCCACAACTTTATCCCTGACCTGTCTGGTATGTTCCTTGGCCTTCACAATGTTGTTTGTTCACTAAGGTTCTCTAACAAACCTCCGAGGGCTTCACAGAGCCGCTGTATTTATACTGAGATGAAATTACACACAAGTGGATTCTATTTACTTATTAGGTGACTTCTGAAGGCAATTGGTTCCACTAAATTTTAGTTAGGGGTATCAGAGTAAAGGGGGCTGAATACAAATGCAGACCACAATTTTCACATATTTATTTGTAAAAAATGTTGAAAACCATTTAACATTTTCCTTCCACTTCACACTCGTGCCACTTTGTGTTGGTCTATCACATAAAATAACAATAAAATATTTTTACGTTTTTGGTGTAACATGACAAAATGTGGAAAACGTCAAGGGGCATAAATACTTTTTTTCAAGGCACTGTAAAAACAGCTTCAACTTTTCTGTCAAGACTGTCCACAAGATTTAGCAGTGTGTCTATGGGAAAGTTTGACCATCCTTCCAGAAGCGCTTTTGTGAGGCACTGATGTTGGATGAGAAGGCCTGGCTTGTAGTGTCCACTCTAATTCATCCCAAAGGTGTTCTATCAGGTTGGGGTCAGGCCTGTCAAGTTCCTCCACCCCACCTTGCTCACCCATGTCTCAATGGACCTTGCTTTGTGAACTGGTGCAAGTTGATGAAGGAGAGCAGAACCCAATGATGTTGCAAATAGCCAGCGACTCTAAAAAATAAATTGCCCGTGTGTCATCAGACTATGATTTTTGGCATTTGTTTGCTGTTTATTATTTGAGCAGAGATTTGAAATTGCTGACAACAATGTGGCACATTTTTGAATATTTGAAACTTTGTTGAAATTTGTAGCCTATACTAGTTTCAACTCCTTATTGCTGTTAAAGAACCAGTGCTGAGAGAGCTATGAGGAAATTTCCTTTACTGAGCTTTTCTTCTAAAAGATTTGGCAGATCCAATAACTCCCATATTTTGTATTCTTCAATGAATCACTGGCACACGATATGTATACAAACCAAAAGTTCTGACTTCAGTCTGACTTTTGTAAAAGTTTTGTAAAAATTTCCTTTAATGGGTGCTTTCATCATATACCACTTCCTCCCAGCCTGAAAATAGATATCATATATTCCAACCGCTGACAACCACACACTAGGCAGTACTTGTTTGGTTGCTCAACATGAACTGTTTATTGGTACATAGGTAATACTCGGGACAATCCCCCCATTTCTTTGCATTTCGGGCGGGGTAGACTGTCCAATCAGCAGGGAGAGCTGTTGGAGGAATCCCTCTCCTCCCTCCTCACAGCAAACACACTTACACATCTCATAATACCTGAGGCAGAGAGACACAATAGCACAATGGAATACAGCCACACCCCAAACGACCCAGCAAAGAGTACACAACAAAATGAGACAATAATATATATATATATATATATATATATATATATATATATATATGATATACACAACATTCCAGAGTGTGTTTGTACAGTTAGTCCGATTAGTACAGATTATTATTATTATTCTTTTGAGGAAACTTTTTATATACTTAGACCCCACAGTGTAGGGAAAGAATTGGCCATAGGATATAAAAGAATGTAAATGTTACCCCACAAAAAATGACATCTATCATAGCACTAGGCTACAGCATAAAGATATGTTATCAGTAAATAAGTGCAATGAAGGAAATAGAGGTGTGGATGGGAATGTAAAGTAACTACCACAATGGGGGACTACTGGATGCAACAGACTTTCTTAACTCCTTTGAGCCAGCACCTCTCACCCCTTAAGGGGTTTAGGATCATGTGACCGCCGTGATTGGCTGGGACAGCGGTCACACGATTGGAAAGCTCTCGATTACAAGCTTTCTGTTTGCCACCAGTTAGTGTGTCGGGAGTGCACAGGGCGCGCAATCTCAGCACAGCTGTATATCACCAATTCACGCAAATATGAGTCTGCTCGACGTCAAGGCCCACCCATCGAAAGTCCACATATTTGCATTCTGCCTGCACCGACAGGTTATAGAGACCCTGTCACCAGCCTAAAAAATTCCAACTAACAAATAAATCAAGTATTTTAAATGGTCACCTGTAGTGTTTTCCTTCCTTTAAACATTTTTTCTTCATGTGCAATGTGCATTTAAATTTGCTAGGGAATTTGACCATTTTAAGAAGAGTCAATTTCCTAGCATAGCCACAGTCACCCCTCCTTCCTGCTTTGCCATGGCCCTCTCCATTCCTCTGAATATCTAATTACTCTCGATGCTGGCCCTGCCTTCACCTTTTTTTAGGCTTGGTTCACACTTCTGCGATGCGAGAACCCGTGCAAATCCAGTGCGGGTTCCTGCATCGCATACAATACGCAGGCAGTTGACACTGCCCTATGCGAACAGCTGTGGGTGTCAATACAAAGTTTAATTTCACCCCCAGGTCAGTTCGCATATCGCAGTGCGAACTGTCAATTCAGACAGGAGTCGGATCTCATGGGTGTGAATGCCCATGCGATCCAATTCTGGTGTGGGCCAAAAAAAGGGTCCTGCATGACTTTACTATAGTGAGCTGACAACTCTGATTCTGATGAAGTTAAATCCCCAGCCCTGTTGTCAGCCCTTCCTAAGTTCTTGAGTTCTCGAGAAAAGTAACCACTGACAACACTGATGTTTTTTAGCTTTCTGTAAGGGGGAGATTCTTCCCACCGACCATCCAAGTAAAAAAAAAAAAAAAAATTCTTCCCACTGACCACCATGTTAACGTACTTTGAGCTATAGATACAGTAGTTCTTGTCAGGGGTTCTCTTGGACCTGAAAGTTATTTAAAGAGTTCCTTCATGTTAAAAAGATATAAAAAGGCTGGTATACAGTAATATCTTAATGCCCTTAGAATTTAGGTCTTCCATGCATAGGGTATTTCAAATGTAAAAAAAAAAATAGTAGAAAAAGGCTGGTATACAGTAATATCTTAATGCCCTTAGAATTGAATAAAAAAAATGTATTTAAATATCCAAAACTGACAACCCAGACTTTGATGGATGCTTTTGGTTTGACTTATGGTGTTTTATTTTTTTTTCTATCCTGTATTGCGAACAAGCAGCATTATGGCTAATGGGCACTAGGTGGCAATAGCATCTTATTATTGTATTGTTCATCTCTTAAAGAAAATTTGCAGTATCTATCTATCATGTAAATGTATTTAATTTTCATTTTGTTCGGTCAATTTATTTTGTTAAATGTATATTTATTTTTCCAATCACAAAGAACAGTTGCAACCAAGCAATTTTACAGTAATAAAATAAGAGACCACATATAACAGGTTTTACAGTTTATACTTTACAGAGAAAGATATCAGGAGCTTTCAAGAGTGGCCTGCGGAGACCCCCTACCTATGGAAAATAGTGTCTTTGGCAAGTATCTAAATTGCACCAATGTCCTTACATGTGCCACTGATATTTTAGATAACTTTAAAAAAACATCAACTTGAAAATGCAAATGAAACTCTTGATCTTTTATTTAACAATATATCCAGTGGTGGCCCGTCCATAGTGTGTGCATGGGCACCACCCCCCCATCCATGCGTCCAGCCACCCGATCTACATGCAGGGCACCGTATGTAGGTTCTTTTTTTTTTTTAAGCACGTGATTAGAGCCAGAAGCTCTAATAGGCTTCTAAAAAGGGTGTGCTCAGGACAGAGACACTGCACCCAAAGCCCACCCAGTTGGCACATTGGCAAATTAAAATTTGCTATTGTCACATTGATTCTCCTCCTGGCCAAACAGGTAACATCAACTGATTGTCCGAAAGGAGATCCGATCGGATTGGCCTCCTGAGGGAGGAGACGCAGGGGAAGCAAACAAGCAGCCACCCGCAGCCCAAATCGCTGTCTGTGAGATGTGGTAAGTGCGAAGCCCTGACTACTGACTGACCGACCCTGGGGGGGGGGGGGGTGCCGTCGGTGACCCCCGTAATCCACCCGGCCGGTGGGGTGGTAGTGGGTGGATTGTTTTTTGCCCCTCCAAAGAAAAACCACCAGCTGCCACTGAATATATCCATAACAAAGAGTGGTTGGTTCAGTAAGCCAGCATGCTGTAAATACAGTATAACTCACCTCTGCACTGTGAAAGCTGGAGGCAACGCTGGGTGGTGCCTGCCCTGGATCAGCATCATGCATTTGCATGGCATGGGTGAGCCGGGCCGCCTGCATCAAGGAAACACATGGAGCTGTGCAGTGTTATTAAATGAATGATTTCACAATAAAATAGGGATGCTTTGATCTGCTAATCTACAGTGGCTGCTTTGGGAGTGCTTGCAGAATTTTGGGGAGGGGGCTATAGCACACCCAGAAACAAACCTGGTGCCCTGCTTCCATGGCACCTCCTTCAAACAGGATGAAAGGCATGCGTCATACCCTGGATACACCCCTGCTTACCTTTGCATTCTGTAGATTTGTAAATCAGGTGGGGTTAAAATCATAAGGAATCATAGTTAAAGGTTGATATAAGATAGTTCTCAAATCATGTATTCCATAATAAACAGAATTTTTTAATGGAATCAGTTTGTACAGTCAGTATTTTCTCAGAACATTGTTTGGTACCTTACATTTTTAAATTCAGGAAAAGAGAGTGTCAGGTGTAGCACCCTCTAGTGTGTGCTAGAAGTTAGTGTAGGCAAACCATACTCTGACTCTCATTTTAAATCGTTCCGGTCCTTTTTGTTTTTTTCTTAAAAAACACCACTGCCATAGTCTTATATCTAATCTAATTCAAGCATGTTGTAAATGTAGCCTTTTTTTTTTGTTATATAGATATGAAATGTACTCACAGTAACCTCTGTAACAACACCCCCATCTTCAGTGGGGGCATCTGAAGCCCACTATAATGCAGCTGGCTACCCAACATGCACCTCCTGGAAGCGGGAGGATGCCCATTGACTCCTGGGATTTGATCACACTTACAGTGAGGGAAAAAAGTATTTGATCCCTGCCTGATTTTGTACTTTTTCCCACTGACAAAGAAACGACCAGTCTATAATTTTAATGGTGGGTTTATTTTAACAGTGAGAGACGGGATAACAAAAATATCCAGAAAAACGCATTTCAAAATAGTTATAAATAGTTTTTTATTTCAATGAGTGAAATAAGTATTTGATCCCCAATGAATCAGCAAGATTTCTGGCCCCCGGGTGTCTTCTATACAGGTAACGAGCTGAGATTAGGAGCACTCTCTTTTAAAGGGAGTGCTCCTAAGTACCTGTATAAAAGAAACTGTCCACAGAAGCAATCATTCAGATTCCAATCTCTCTACAATGGCCAAGATCAAAGAGCTGTCCAAGGATGTCAGGGACAATATTATAGACCAACACAAGGCTGGAATGGGCTTCAAGACTATCACCACGCAGCTTGGTGAGAGGGGGACAACAGTTTGTGCGATAATTCGAAAAAACACAAAATAACTGTCAATCTCCCTTGGTCTGGAGCTCCATGCAAAATCTCACCTTGTGGAGTTTCCACGATCATGAGAACAGTGAGAAATCAGCTCAGAACTACACAGGAGAATCCTGCCAATGATCTCAAGGCACCTGGAACCATAGTCATCAAGAAAACAATTGGTAACACACTATGCCGCGAAGAACTGAAATCCTGCAGCGCCTGCAAGGTCCCCCTGCTCAAGAAAGCACATGTACAGGCCCGTCAGAAGTTTGCTAATGAAAATCTGAATGCTTCAGAGAATAACTGGGTGAAAGTGTTGTGGTCAGATGAGACCAAATTCGAGCATCAACTCAATTCACCGTTCTTGAAGGAGGAGGAATTCTGCCTATGACCCCAAGAACACCATCCACACCTTCAAACATGGAAACATCATTCTTTGGGAGTGTTTTTCTGCCACAATGGCCCGTCAATTCTTGGGTGAGAACCTTCTTCTCTCAGCCAGGGCATTGAAAATGGGTTGTGGATGGGTATTCCAGCATGACAATGACCCAAAACACAAGGCCAAAGCAACAAAAGAATGGCTCACGAAGAAGCACATTAAGGTCCTGGAGTGGCCTAGGCAGTCTCAAGACCTTAATCCCAAAGAAAATATGTGGAGGGAGCTGAAGGTCGGAGTTACCAAATGTCAGCCTCAAAACCTTAATGACTTGGAGAGGATCTGCAAAGAGGAGTGGGAGAAAACCCCCCCGAGATGTGTGCAAACCTGGTGGCCAACTACAAGAAACTTCTGACCTCTGTGATTACCAACAAGGGTTTTGCCACCAAATGCTAAGTCATGTTGTGCGAAGGGGTCAAATACTTATTTCACTCATTAAAATGCAAATCAAATTATAACTTTTTGGAAATTAGTTTTTCTGGATGTTTTTGTTTTTATTCTGTCTCTCACTGTTAAAATAAACCTACCATTATATTATAGACTGATCATTTCTTAGTCAATGGGGAAACGTACAAAATCAGCAGGGGATCATATACTTTTTTCCCTCACTGTATATCTCAGGAGCCAATGGGCAGCCGGATATAACGTACCTCGTTGAGGCCAGGTACAGTGGAAGCGGAGCTATCTACTAACCAAAAAAGGTAATAGGCTTTACAAAAAAAAAAAACATTCTGAACATTAATGGGACTGTGATTAGCAATGCCAAAAGCTGAATAGGGTGGAACTCTGCTTTAAGCTGTTGAGTCTTAACTGGGTCAGGGTTCATTGGAATTCATGGCTGGATTACACATCATGTCATCCCTCTGGTGCCTCCCCCTGGTCTGGAAGGCTGGAGAACCTTCTAGAATTAGAAGGTGGGGGTTAGAAGGAGCTGCTATGTATATTTATGAGGCCTCAGCAAATTGCCAGTAGTGGGCTGGCAGGGGGCTGAGACATCCTTATAAATGGTTATGGGCCATGCCAGCAGGAGCAGTTGGGTGTTGGGATGGAGATTCAGTGTTAAGGAGGCTGTTGGTGACCCTGAGGGGTACCCCCTAGTCTAGGCCTGGGCTTCGGTGCTGGAAGTATCCTGCCAAAAATACAAAGAGAGGAGGTCTTCCTGGGGGCATGCAAGCAAGAGAGGACAGAGTGAGTAGTCAACACTGTGGGGACTAACAAATTGGGGAGACTGTCACATGTAGCCAGTCTCCCTTGAAGACAGTGATGTTCTTAAGTCTTCTATAATTTCCCTTTGAGAGCTCCTGAGAGTCAGCCGGAGTGGCTGAGGAAGAGTCAGTCAGGCAGACTGGTGCAGAGAGGCAGTCAAGAATGCTTTTGAAAGGGGCAGATTGAGCCAGGTGGGCTGGCATTGCCTGAAGAAGGGGTGCTGGGATCAGTGGTCACAAGGGAAGCTGTTTCACTCAAATTGTGATACTTTTAAAGGATTTAGTTCCTGCCTGTAATGGGCTGCTACTGAACTGACAAGAGGCCTGTCAGTTCCACAAAGAGTGAACCAGCAGGATCTGTACAGAGGAAGAAAGGAACAAAGTTTGTGTAGGTGGAAGGCTAAAGAAGTTGGAACTGTATATAGGAAGCTGTCCCCGAAGATCTTGTTCAAGTCAAGTGGGTATCCCATAATCTCCCATCCCTATCCAAGTTGTTAACCCCCAAATAAACAAAAAAAAACTAATCTCTGGACTGTTCTCTGACTCTGAGTGCCTGTGAAGATTCGGTGTGCCTGGCTGTAGAGGAATGGGGGATCCCTGTTCATCTGTAGCTCCTACGCGGGGTGTGCTACACAGGTATGCCATTCAGATTAAAAATATGCAGCAATCTAAACTGATTTGCAAAGCAATTGTGAGATTTTATGGGTCTGTTAATTTTTTATGTATTTAAGCTTGCACTCCTAAACTACATTGCAGTCTTTGCTTCCCAATTGGAAGCTCTGCACAGTGATTGTGCTTAACTTTTCCTCTTTATGAACGGGATCGGCGCTACTACTAGGCAAACGCACACCTTCCAAAAAGTAACATTTTTGTCTCATCAGTACACAGAATATTTGCCTAAAAGTCTTGGGGATTTTTTTTGGTAAATGTGAGCTGAGCCTTTGTGTTCTTTTTGGTTAGCAGTGGCTTTTGGCCTTGGAACTCTTCCATGGATGCCATTTTTGCCCAGTCTTTTCCTATTGTTGGAATCACGAACACTGATCTGACCTGAGGCAAGTGAGGCCTGCAGTTCTTTAGATGTTGTTCTGGTTTTTTTTATCACCTCCTGGACGAGTCGTCGTCATGCTCTTGGAGTAATATTTGTAGGCCGGCCACTCCTGGGAAGGTTCACCACTGTTCCAAGTTATCTCCATTTGTGGATGAAAGCTCTCCCCTGGAGTTCTAAAGCCTTAGAAATGGCTTTAAAATCCTCCCTGGACCGATACATGAAAAAAAAAAAAAAAAAAATCAGGAAGGGTGCAAATACTTTTTCACACAACTGTACCATATGTACAGTTGTGTGAAAAAGTATTTGCACCCTTCCTGATTTTTTTTTTTTCATATTTCTCACACCTAAATGATTCAGATAATCAAACAAATTTTAACATTACACAAAGATAACCCAAGTAGATCCAAGATGCAGTTTTTATATTATGATTTTATTTATTAAGGGAAAAAAGTTGTTCAAACCTGTCTGGCCCATGCTGAATCATGAATGAACTGTGATTATCCACAATTTTTTGGAAAGCGGAGTTAAATTTCACTTGCCACACCCAGGCCTGATTACTGCCAGACCTGTTAAATCAAGAAATCACATACAGTATCTCACAAAAGTGAGTACACCCCACACATTTCTGTAAATATTGTATTATATCTTTTCATGTGACAACATAGAAGAAATGACACTTTGCTACAATATGGAACCTACTGTTCCATATGAACAGTAGGGAATTATAGACGTGAAACCATTGCATTTAAAAAAAATAGTTTCATGTAAACATCATGGTTAGTGTTAGGCATCTGAACCTGGACTTGTGGCAACCTGGGCTAATTGAATGCTCACATCTGACTTCCACTAGGCAACTCAATTTGCTCAATGAACTTGGAAGATGGTCCTTTGGACTCCATATCAGTTCACTACCACACTGCTGGGTGTAAGACAACTAAATAGCAACTGCCGCTCAACCTAAAAGTTCATGGATGTCCAGTGCAAGTGTGTGGTGCTCAGGAGGCTGCTAACAGCCACAAAAGCATATGAAGTTGTGGACCAGTCACACAAATTATGATTAAGGCCCACACAGGGCTGAAACATGTAAGCAAGGAAAGACACTTGGTTTTTTAAATCCAGTGTTAAATGTAGAGCTGTCTTTAACATTGATTGGACTCTGGGCAGAAATGTTATTGGGCCCCCCATGCAATTTCACTCTCCACTTGCTCTGAGACATACAATAAATAGAAGCTAGACTCAAAATCGGTTAACTCTATTAGATCAGGCAGCCATTGCAATTGGTTACCAAAGCTTACAGCATATTATTACCGCTTACTGACTGGTTGCTAGAAGTTATAGCACACATTACAGCTCACTGATTAGTTTCTAGAGGTTACAGCACATGATATCTGCTTGTTGACTGGTTGCTAGAGATGACGGTACAGTAATACTGCTCACTGATTGGTTGCTAGAGGTCTCAGCACATCATCTCCTCACTGCCTGTACACCATGGACTGGGGAGGTGAGCAGATCCATCAATAGACAGAAAACTCCTACACATCCTAGAACTCTTGGAATCAGTGGCAGTGCTGGGGGGAGGGGAGGATGTGATCAATGGTAATGCAGCTTTTTTTTACCGACTACCAATATAAACAGGAGTTTCAACACTGGCCACCAATGTAATAGGGGTTTACACTGACCACTAATGTAATAGAAGCATTTACAGCAACCACAAGCTATATATACTGTACAACCACCTTCCTTCCTGTATATAGAAGTCTTCCTCCATCATCACTGACTGCACATATAAATCATCTGTCCTGTATACAGCTATATATACAGTAACAGGACAGATGATGTATATCTGCAGTCAGTGTTGATGGAGGAATGTTTCCATATACAGGAAGGAAGAAGGTGGGTGTATATAGCTGTATGTATGGTAGTGGACAGATGATGTAGTGACTTCAGTGCAATTATGCCTTCTCTCAGTCTCTCTCCTCCAGGCCGATCTCTGTGTAGTGCCAGTCAGTGTGTGTACATGTACCCTCCAGCTGTGCGATCAGTCAATCGCTGGGCCCAGTCTGCACTCCTACTGAGCACTGACTCAGATGAAGTGGGGAGAGAAGCGGGGAAGTGTGTGCGGAGCAGAGGGGCGGCTGTCAGCCTGTGGCACTTCTGCTTAGCTTACTGGAGGTCCGGTCGGGCCGAGAATCATCAGAGAAGCGCCGCTCAGAGTCAGGCCTTGCTCTGCTTTCATTCCAGATTCCACCACAGTCCACACAGTGAGTTGTGGGAAACCGGAAGTGATACCGAAGCTCCGCAAAAAGCACCACCCACCGTCCTCCGGTCTGCGTCAATGACAAACAAGCGCAGGGGCCTCAGGAGCAATCATTGTAGAGTGGGAGTGTTCGGGGCGCCTTGCTTGTGCCCCCACACACTCTAAAGACAGCTCAATGAAGCTTCTTAGCCGCAATCAACTGATTACAACCACGTCAAGCTTCCCATAGACGGCTGTATGTCTGGTGTTTCGACACATTTAAAGGACCACTTTTATTTATTTTTTTCATGATTAGCTTTGGGGGGGGGGGGGGAGACTGCCCCCATACTGCAAGAGACAAATGCAGGATTAGCAGCATAAAGGGAGCAAGGGATCAGATTCATAAAAGCGCCTTTTCTTGTATCCTAGATGTAAGCAAGTAATAAACTCTTGCAGTGTGGGGGCAGCTCCACTGCAAGGGACCATTTTTGTTTTCCTTGAAGTTCAGCTTTAATCACCTAACCGCCATGTTGGTATGAGCCAGGGTCCATAAAATAGTAAAAAAAAAAAAAACATTACAGCAAATTGGAATAGATATATGATGCCATGATCTGGGGTTGACTTCCCAGTTGCTTGCATGGAAATTTTTTCCAAGAGCTTAGTGAATGTGTTTAAATGTTATTTTGTAAAAAATGCTCATTAACATGAAAGAAAAATAATTGCTTGAACATGATTGGATGATGGAAGCCTGCAGAGCTTCACTTCATTCACTACGCTCTAGGGAAAATTCCCATGAAAAGTGCAACTTCTGCAAAGTGAACAGCATATTTGCCTTTGGTAAATTATCCCCAAAGGTACCTTAAATGCTCTCAGCTATGTCTCATGTCACTTGCAACATACTTTCAGTACATGATCAGTATCCTTGTATTCAAATACTGTATTAACAACTTTAAGGCTAGAATCCAAGGATGTTAATTTATGTGACATTAATTATATAATTATATAACCTCATTAAAGCAGTAGTAAAGTATTTTTTTTAAACTTGTAAATACAGGCAATAATAAGGCTTGGCTGTAGGTACAGTGAATATTTACTAAACATGCACTGTTTAGGAGATTTTCAAAGCTGCTGCAGCCCTGAATGCAGCTAGTGCTGTGCCATGTGTGCGCAAAATCATGGCCTGGCCATTCAAATAGCTGAAGAGCATGAACTCAGAAGGAAGACCAGGTGAAGATGGAATTGCTCATGATGGTGATAGCATGCTGCTGGGGGGCTCTGTTTAAAAGATAAGTCTGCATTAATGTGCTAGTATAGTTGCATACTAGCACATTATGCCATTAACCTGCAGGGGGCCCAGCTATTTTTACTTTGTTTACTTGGTTCACTACCACTTTAAAATGCGAAACAACATTTTCTGTTTATTTATTTTTTTATTCCTTTATTTTTTAACAAAATTGGGCTGATTTACCATAGGCAACTAGGCTCTTCACTTTGCAAGGGAATTTTCCCCAGAGCTTTGTGAATTCTGAGAAATTTCATTTTGCAAAGAATACCCAATCATGTGCAAAAAAAAAAAAAAGCTTAAAGTCATTAACCTCAGCCCTGGAAGTATTTGCCCCCTTCCCGACCAGGCCATTTTTTGCGATATGGCAGTGCGTTGCTTTAACTAACATTTGCGTGGTCATGAGACATGTACCCAAACAAAATTTATGTCCTTTTTTCCTCACAAATAGAGCTTTCTTTTGGTGGTATTTTATCACCTCTGCGGTTTTTATTTTTTGCGCTATAAACAAAAAAAGAGCGACAATTTTGAAAAGAACACAATATTTTGTACTGTTTGCTATAATAAATATCCAGAAAAAAAAAGTCATCAGTTTAAGCCAATATATATTCTTCTACATATTTTTGGTAAAAAAAATCACAATAAGTGTATATTGATTGGTTTGCGCAAAAGTTATAGCGTCTGCAAAATAGGAGATAGATTTATGTCATTTTTATTATTATTATTATTTTCTTTACTAGTGATGGTGGAGATTTTTATCAGGACTGTGAGATTGCGGCGGACAGATCGGCCACTTTAGACACTATTTTGGGACCATTGACATTTATACATTGATCAGAGCTAAAAACAGCCGCGGATTACTGTATAAATGTCACTGGCAGGGAAGGGGTTAACACTAGGGGGTGATCAAGGGGTTAAATGTGTTCCCTAGGTGTGTTCTGAATGTAGGGAGGATGGGACTGACTGGGGGAGAAGAGATTGTGTGTTCCTGCTTAGTAGGAACACACAATCTGTTTCCTCTCCCCTGAGAGAACCGGGATTTGTGTATTTACACACACACATGCCTGCTCTCACTGTCACAAGCGATCGCGGAGGCCGGCGGACATCGCGCACACAGTGCAAGCACATCGGCTCCGGGGACATGCGGCGCATACGCCTGCTATGGTGTCTTAAGGGAGCGATGTATAGCCATGTCGATTTGCGCAGCCGTGCCAACCTGCTGCAGTATAACTGTGATGGCTGGTCAGCTAGTGGTTAATCTCTGGGGAAATATCCTTTGCAGAGTGCAAGTTCCCTTGCAAAGTTCCATAGTTACAGAGTAGGGGAGGTTGAAAAAAGACACAAGTCCATCAAGTCCAACCTATGTGTTATATGTCAGTAATACCTTGTATATACCTGTATGTTGTGGTCGTTCATGTGCTTATCTAATAGTTTTTTTGAAACTATCGATGCTCCCCACTGAGACAACCTCTTTTCTTCTAGTTTTAATGAGTGGCCACGAGTCTTGTTAAACTCCCTTCCACGAAAAAGTTTTATCCCTATTGTGGGGTCACCAGTATGGTATTTGTAAATTTAAATCATATCCCCTCTCAAGCATCTCTTCTCCAGAGAGAATAAGTTCAGTGCCCGCAAACCTTTCCTCATAACTAATATCCTCCAGACCCTTTATTAGCTCTATTGCCCTTCTCTGTTCTCGCCCCATTTCCAGCACATCCTTCCTGAGGACTGGTGCCCAGAAATGGACAGCATACTCCAGGTGCGGCCTGACCAGAGTCTTGTAGAGTGGGAGACTTATCGCTTTATCTCTTGAGTTAATCCCCTTTTTAATGCATGCCAATATTCTGTTTGCTTTGTTAGCAGCATACCATTGCTAACCCTATCATCTGCTAGGACCCCCATGTCCTTTTCCATCCTTGATTCCCCCAGAGGTTCACCCCCCAGTGAGTAGAATGCATTCATATTTTTACCACCCAAATGCATTATTTTACATTTTTCCACACTTCATCTGCCATGCAAGGTTTCCCGCAGAGAAGTTATTGCCCTGCTTAGCTTAGTATCGTCCGCAAATACAGAGATTTAACTGTTTATCCCATCCTCCAGGTCGTTTATAAGCAAATTACCGTATTTATCAGCGTATAACACGTGCCGGCGTGTAACACGCACCCCAAGTTTAGGAGGGAATTTTGTGGAAAAAACTTTTAGGAGGGAAATTTAAGGAAAAAAAAACTTACATTTAAATGCCCATCAATGCAGCCTTATCAGTGTCCATCTGAAGCCTCGTCAGCGTCATTTGCAGCCTTGTCATTGCAGCCTGTCCTCATTGCAGCCTTCATAGTTTCATAGTTAGTAAGGTTGAATAAAGACTCTAGTCCATCCAGTTCATCCTGAGTGAGTGTCTACAATTGTCCCTATCCCTGTACATTGCACACTCACATTGGTCCCTACCCTCAAGGAGCCCACAATCCAAGGTCCCCATTCATATACTAGAGCCAATTTTGGACAGAAGCCAATTAACCTACCTGCATGTCTTTGGAGTGTGGGAGGAAACCGGAGTACCCGGAGGAAACCCACGCAGGCACAGCGAGAACATGCAAACTCCAGGCAGATAGTGTCATGGTTAGGATACGAACCAGTGACCCTTTTTACTGCTAGGTGAGAGTGCTACCCACTACACCACTGTGCTGTGGGTAGCCTTGTCATGCAGCCTGTCCTCATTGCAGCCTTGTCATGCAGCCTGTCCTCATTGCAGCCTTGTCATTGCAGCCTTGTCATGCAGCTTGCCCGTCGTTGTAGCCTTAGTGCATTGTCCGCTTATTTTTTTTAAATGGCGCCGCCGAGATGTCCTGTGTATCTCGGCAGTGCCCGGAAGTTCTTGGCGGCATTCGGCCGCTCTCGGACCTACTCATCGGCTTTCAGCCGCCTCGGCCCTTCTCGGCGGCTTTCGGCCGCCTCGGCCCTTCTCGGCGGCTTTTGGCCGCTCTCGGACCTTCTCGGAAAGGTCCGAGAGCGGCCGAAAGGCGCCGAGAAGGGCCAAGGTGACCAAAAGCCGCTGAGAAGGTCCGAGAGTGGCCAAAAGCCGCCGAGAAGGGCCGAAGGCGACCGAAAGCCGCCCAGAGCCCAAAAAATCATGTGGAAATCGCGGAGTATCGGCGTATAACACGCACCCACGATTTTCCCCTGATTTTAAGGGGAAAAAAGTGCGTGTAATACGCCGATAAAAATAAATAGGATTGGTCCCAGGACAGAACACTGGGGGACCCCACTTTCCACCCCTGACCATACCGAGTACTCCCCATTTATCACCACTCTCTGAACTCACCCTTGTAGCCAGTTTTCAATCCATGTACCCTATGGTCCATGCCAACGGACCTTACTTTTCACAGTAAACGATTACGGGGAACTGTGTCAAATGCTTTTGAAAAATCCAGATATACCACATCTACAGGCCTTCCTTTATCTAGATGGCAGCTCGCCCCCTCATAGAAGGTTAATAAAGTGAACCGTCTATTTGCATTAACAATAAAAGAAAGCTTGACTATGACAGACAAGCTGGGAATGCTAGGGTACCAATTCTATTTGATGAGATTTTCTGTATATATTCTGCATAAAAGGACTAACTATACCCTAATAGCAAAAAAAAAAAAAAAAAAAAAAGTGCAACAGATGAACAGAGTAGCAACTCTCTAGCATCAGGTCTGTGAAATGCATGTGCTTAGTGATGTAATTGAAGCTTTGTATAGCAAGACAGGAAAGAAAGCTATACTTAGGTACCAGTAACCAAATCCATTAAAAGCTATCTAATGTACAATAATCTCCTTGTTTATGACCTTTTTTTTATTTAATAAGTAGATGGGAATAGATATTTGCAGCTTCTTTTTCCTTCTGGAAAACGATTTAACCCAATTTGAATGTTATATATAGAAACACTAACACAGGAAAATTGAAATGCACCAATTACACCAGGAAGGCAGGAGTACTGAATGGGAACCTGTCGCAGGAGAAAATAGAAGGCTGCCATTGATGACCTTTCATTCTGCATATGGTAGCTGCTTAGCCATCATGCCGACCTTCCTACTTAAATACTTTCGGTCACTTGGATCTTGCAAAAGTGTTTGACACAGTTCCCCACACATGGCTATTGTGTAAGGTAAAGTCTACAGCCTTGGAAAAATCAATTTATAAAAAGATAGGATGTCTCCAACTTACAACCCGACCGCAATGCACTGTTTAATTGGGCAACTACAGCAGATAAAATAACAATTGAACATGTCACATTTTTTCTAGGTAGATATATTTCTAAAGGTGCTATTGATATGAAATGTTCACCACATGTCGGTAACGACTCATGCAACCCATACATACAAAGCAACCAAAACAAATAAGTTCAAAAATGAAGTTATGTGTAATAAAATGGAATGACACAGGGAAAAAGTATTGAACACATGAAGAAAGGGAGATGAAAAAAGGCATGGAAAGCCAAGACACCACCTGAAATTTATCAGTAATTAGAAAGCAATCTTGCCCCTTGTCAGTACAAATAAATATCAGCTGGTTCAGTCTCAACTGATGGCCTATAACATGGATATGCAATTAGTAGACCTCCAGCTGTTGCAAAACTACAAGTCCCATCATGCCTCTGCCTCTGGGTGTCATGCTTGTGGCTGTCAGAGTCTTGCTATGCCTCATGGGAGTTGTAGTTCTGCAACAGCTGGAGGTTTGCTAATTGCATATCCCTGGCCTATAAAAAGGTGTCTCTTTACCAAGGTGTCACACAAGAAATATCTCATGATGGGTAAGAGCAAAGAGCTCTCTTAAGACCTTTGCAACCTTATTTTTGCGAAACATACTGATGACGTTGGCTTTAGAAGGATTTCTAAACTTCTGAATTTTCCATTGAGCACTGTTGGGGCCATAATCTGGAATTGGAAAGAACATGATTTCACACTAAACAACCATGACCAGGTGCTCCTCGCAAGATTTCTAATAGAGGAGTGAAAATAATTATCAGAAGTGTTGTCCAAGAGGCAAGGACCATATGTGGAGAGCTTCAGAAGGACCTGGAATTAGCAGGTACAGGTTTCCTTTTTTCAAAGAAAACAATAGGTAATGCACTCAGTTGCCATGGCCTGTATGCACGCTCACCACGCAAGATGCCACTTCTGAAGAAAAAGCATGTTGAAGCTTGCTGCACAACATTTAGACAAGCCTGTGTAATACTGGGAGAATATAGTCTGGTCAGATGAGACGAAAATAGAACTCTTTGGATGCCATAATACACACCATGTTTGGAGGTCAGATAGCACTGCACATCACCCCAAAAACAACACCCATACAAACAGCGAAGTTTAGAAGTGGGAACATCATGATGGGGGGCTGTTTTTCAGTGATCCCAAAGATCCCAAACACAAAGCCAAAGAAACTCTCTATTGGTTTCAAAGAAAGAAAATAAAGCTGCTAGAATGACCCAGCCAATCACCTGACTTGAATCTAATAGAAAATCTATGGAAAGAACTAAAGATCAGAGTTCATAGAAGAGGCCCACGGAACCTTACAAATTTGAAGACTGTTTGTCAGTGGTGGGTGGTGGCAGTGAGTGAGAAGGGAAAAGAGCAGAGAGCTGCAACTGACGGTCTACAGCGCTCTTCTCATGGAGCTGTGAAAACCAAGAAATCTGCGGTCTTTGATCGCTCGATTCTCAGTGTAGAGGCGCCAGGGAACAGATGCAGCATCAGACTGATGCTGCATTTACCTAGGTAAGTAAGATTAGGGGAAAAAAAATTCCTTTACTTCTCTTTTAACCACTTCAGCTCCGGACCAATAAACACCTTAAGGACCAGAGGTCTTTTTGCAATTTCGCACTGCGCTGCTTTAACTGGTAATTGCGCGGTCATGCAATATTGCACCCAAACGAAATTTGCGTCCTTTTCTTCCCACAAATAGAGCTTTCTTTTGATGGTATTTGATTGCCTCTGCGATTTTTTTTTTTTGCGATATAAATGGAAAAAGAGCGAAAATTTTGAAAAAAAAAGATATTTTCTTCTTTTTGTTATAAGAAAAATCGAATAAACTAAATTTTAGTCATACATTGAGGGCAAAATTTATTCAGCCACATGTCTTTAGTAAAAAAAATGTCAATAAGCGTATATTTTTTGGTTTGCGCAAAAGTTATAGCGTCTACAAACTAGAGTACATTTTCTGGAATTTACACAGCTTTTAATTTATGACTGCCGATCTCATTTCTTGAGGTGCTAAAATGGCAGGGCAGTACAAATCCCCCCCAAATGACCCCATTTTGGAAAGTAGACACCCCAAGGAAATTGCTGATGGGTATGTTGAGCCCATTGAATATTTATTTTTTTTGTCCTAAGGGATTGAATAATGACAAAAAAAAAATAAAAAAATTTTTTTACAAAAAGTTGTCACTAAATGATATATTGCTCACACATGCCATGGTTATATGTGGAATTGCACCCCAAAATATATTCCGCTACTTCTCCCGAGTATGGGGATACCACATGTGTGGGACTTTTTGGGAGTCTAGTCGCGCACGGCACCCCGAAAACCAATCACCACCTTCAGGATTTCTAAGGGTGCAAATTTTTGATTTAACTCCTCACTACCTATCACAGTTTCGAAGGCCATAAAATGCCAAAATAGCACAAAACCCCCCAAAATGACCCCATTTTGGAAAGTAGACACCCCAAGCTATTTACTGAGAGGCATGTTGAGTCCATGGAATATTTTATATTTTGCCACAAGTTGCGGGAATATTACAAACTTTTTTTTTTTGCACCAAGTTGTCACTAAATGATATATTGCTCACACATGCTATGGGCATATGTGAAATGACACCCCAAAATACATTCTGCTGCTTCTCCTGAGTACGGGGATACCACATGTGTGGGACTTTTTGGGAGTCTAGTCGCGCACGGCACCCCGAAAACCAATCACCACCTTCAGGATTTCTAAGGGTGCAAATTTTTGATTTAACTCCTCACTACCTATCACAGTTTCGAAGGCCATAAAATGCCAAAATAGCACAAAACCCCCCCAAATGACCCCATTTTGGAAAGTAGACACCCCAAGCTATTTACTGAGAGGCATGTTGAGTCCATGGAATATTTTATATTTTGCCAAAAGTTGCGGGAATATTACAAACTTTTTTTTTTTTGCACAAAGTTGTCACTAAATGATATATTGCTCACACATGCTATGGGCAGAAGTCAAATTACACCCCAAAATAAATTCTGCTGCTTCTCCCGAGTACGGGGATACCACATGTGGGGGACTTTTTGGGAGCCTAGCCACGTACGGGACCCCGAAAACCAAGCACTGCCTTCCGGATTTGAATATAAAATGCTACCAAAAAACCTGTTAGCGATGGCAGGGATCAGGCCTGACTCTGCGATCGCTGCAGTTATGTGTTTAGTGTTTTGTAAGTGACAGTGATCGATCGATACTGCACTTGGGTGGGCTGGGCAGAGGGGCAAAACGCAGGTGCCAGCAGGTATCTGGGCTGATTCCGCTAACAATGCGTTTTTTTGGAACCCTAAACTGCTGGGGACGCTAGTATAGATCTGATCAGATCAGATATTGATCTTTTCAGATTCTATACCACTACGGGAGGTGTATGCTTTGCGTGTGGGTGTTAGCGGTACTGACACTAACCTAGCGCTGCCTGGGGCGACGCAGACCCTGACCCTAAAACCTAATTGATATCACCCGCCGGGTGATCAGGGGGTTAAACCTTTATTGGGTAATAAATGGTGGGTGCCCTGATGCTATAAAAAACAAACTAACCAGAGTCACCCGTAACACTTATACGGTGATCAGTGGTGAAAGGGTTAACTAGGGGCAATCAGGGGGTTCAAATTTTTATTAGTTAGTATATGGGGGTCCCTGGCGCTATATAAAAACCTGACGGGGAACCTAAATAACTAACTGGCTAACCAGCGTCACCAGTGACACTTATACTGTGATCGCTGGTGAAAGGGGGTGAAAGGGTTAACTAGCAGCAATCAGGGGGTTAAAACCATTATTGGGTAGTATATCGGGGTACCTAGCGCTATAAAAACCTGGCGGTGAACCTAAAAAAATAACTAGCTACCTAGCGACACTAGCGACACTGATGCAGCGTTCAGAAAAATTATCGCTTAGTGACACTGGCAAAAGGGGGTGAAAGGGTTAACTAGCGGAAATCAGGGGGTTAAAACCATTATTGGGTAGTATATCGGGGTACCTAGCGCTATAAAAACCTGGCGGTGAACCTAAAAAAATAACTAGCTACCTAGCGACTGTAGCGACACTAATGCAGCGATCAGAAAAACGATCGCTTAGTGACACTGGCAAAAGGGGGTGAAAGGGTTAACTAGCGGCAATCAGGGGGTTAAAACCATTATTGGGTAGTATATCGGGGTACCTAGCGATATAAAAACCTGGCGGTGAACCTAAAAAAATAACTAGCTACCTAGCGACACATGCAGCGATCAGAAAAATGATCGCTTAGTGACACTGGCAAAAGGGGGTGAAAGGGTTAACTAGCGGCAATCAGGGGGTTAAAACCATTATTGGGTAGTATATCGGGGTACCTAGCGCTATAAAAACCTGGCGGTGAACCTAAAAAAATAACTAGCTACCTAGCGACTGTAGCGACACTAATGCAGCGATCAGAAAAACGATCGCTTAGTGACACTGGCAAAAGGGGGTGAAAGGGTTAACTAGCGGCAATCAGGGGGTTAAAACCATTATTGGGTAGTATATCGGGGTACCTAGCGATATAAAAACCTGGCGGTGAACCTAAAAAAATAACTAGCTACCTAGCGACACATGCAGCCATCAGAAAAATGATCGCTTAGTGACACTGGCAAAAGGGGGTGAAAGGGTTAACTCTAGGGGCAATCAGGGGGTTAAATCTTTATTGGGGGGTGATAGGGGGCTACCCTGGACCTAACACTAACTGTCCTGACAGTTTTTACTGTCACAACTGACACTGAATGCATTGATCAGTAAAGAAATGATCAATGCAATCAGTGACACTGTGACTGGGGGGGGAGGGGGGGCGGGGGGGGATCGGGGGGCGATCGGGGGGGGGATCGGGGGGGGGTTTGTGTGCCTGTGTGTACCTACATGTCAGTGTAGTGTTGGTGCACACTTACTATTAGTCTTCTCCTCGTAGTCCGGTCAAAAAGACCGCCCCGAGGAGAATGACATCACTTCCTCCTTCCTGTGTAAACAATACACAGGGGAGGAAGCTTCTCATTGGCCAGGAGCGATCCAGAGGGGGTGGCCGAAAACCAACGGCCATCCCCTCATCACGGAGCGCTCCTGGACCGAACCGGACCGCCGTAAACAGCGGGAGGGGGTCCGATCGGACCCCCCACCCGCTGGAAGGCAATCACGTAAATCTACGTGATTGTGCCTGCCTGTGCCATTGTGTTGACATACAATGGCAATACGGCGGTCCTGAAGTGGTTAAATAAATTTCAATTAGCGTGTGCAATACTTTTTCCCTGTGTCATTCCATTTTATGACACATAACTTAATTTTTCTGAACTTATTTGTTTGCATTTCTTTGTATGTATGGATTGCATGGGTTGTTACCGACATGTGAAAATTTCATGTCAATAGCACCTTTATAAAAATATATTTCCCTAGAAAAATGGTGACATGTTCAATACTTATTTTACCCGCTGTATGTGGCAGATTAGGATTGTGTTAACAATATGAAACATTTAATAAAAATACCTGAATAAGAAAAAAAAACTGTAAACCTTAGTGAAGTAGAAAAAAAAAAAATATATATTATTAATGAGTTTATAAGATAAACAGTGAAACTTATTATAATATGTTGAACTAAAACAGGGCAGTGTAAGATGAATTTGTTGTTATATGACATAAACCCATATATGCTATTGTGGACAATTTTGAAATATTATTGTCAGTTCTTAATTGATTCAAGATTTTGGTCTGTTTATTTAGTGCATACCAAATTAATTTGAAGAGATGAAGACAGGTTAAAAAGAAGGAAAATATGGGAGTGTTGAGTATAGCATCCAGTTAGATTAAGGATATGCCAAATCCAGTGAGATTCGTGATATACAAGCTCATGTTTCCCTAGCTCTAATCACGGAATGAAAATTAAAACCTATTGGTTTTTTGTGCAATTAATTAGATTTTCTTTATACTGATGGTTAAATTATTCCATATTACACGTGTCAGTTTGTTTAGTGAGCACCTGACATTTTAAACGTGATTTTACAGCAGAATTAACCAAAATTTTAATGATTTCATAGAATTTTTTTTTTTTTTTACATTATCCACTTGTATTCTCCACTTAATACAGCCCGTATTACACCTTCATTATCAGGCCATTTTTTCAGTTTTAAGTGCTGTATTAGTTTAACTGACATTTAATCCGTAGTGCAACACTGTACCCAAATAATTTTTTATTATTTTTATATAATTGAATTTAATCTGTCATGCATTACTGTATTTATTTTTTATTATCCTGTCCCCATTCACAAGTACTCAATCTCTGTCCTTTCCCTGTTATGTGGGAAAGGGGAGAGATCAACACTGTAAACGGTACAATGTGATTGCTGTTGTCGTAGCGATCACATGGTACCTAACCCATTGGATCAGTTCAGTACTGTGTTTGTATGTACCGTGTACTTTAATGATTATATTTGTAAATGTTATAATTCTTTTTAAAATTATTATTATTATATTGGATTTGTCTACTATCAGTTTTTTTTTTTTAAAGGTGTTTATTTTAAAATATTTTTGAACATACATACAGCATATAAGGCAAACAGTACACAAGTCAAAGAGTCTCCCTCCAGAGGTGAATACAGAGGCAACAATAAAGACGCCTCGTTGGAGTAAACCAAACTGCTACCATTATATGCAAAAACACAGAAAAACCCCAACAAAACAAAGACACAACAACAGACATACCAACATTCGCACACACACACCCATCACACTCACACCTGTCACCGTCCCCCTATGCAGTATCATTTCAACATAAATAGCTGCCACATAAGGTCATACAGTAGCAGATTACCACCCCGTTTCGTTCCCCCCCCCCCATACCCGGGACCACCATCCACAAAGCCTGAGCCTCCGGCCCTACCCCCGCAGCCCCCCCAGGGGGTCCTGCGAGGATAGGACCGTCCCCCAAAATGAACCAGAGACATCCAACCATGGTTTCCACACCTTATGAAACTTTTTCAAGCAAGCTCTGTGTTTATACACTATTTTAAATTTAGGGAGTTCACCATTAATAATACCATACAGTGATTGAATTTTGGGAGGAACATTTTCTTTCCAGTGCAATAAGATCACTTTACGTGCATAAAATAAAATGGTACGCAGAAGAGTCCGTTCTGACGCCCTGTGAACAAAGTCATTCAATATACCCAGCAGCCCCACCTCTGGGGTTTGAGGCACCGGGAGAGCAAGATGATCATCAAAGAATGTGAACAGGTCCGTCCAATACACATTTAGACCAGGACAACTCCAAAACATATGAAATAGATCAGCATTATCGTGAGTACATCTAGGACACAAGGCCTCAGTTCTCAAACCCATTCTAGCCAGTCTAGCCGGAGTGTAGTGCAGCTGATGAATAAACTTAAACTGAACATATTGGTCGGAAGTGCTGATAATATCCTGAAAGCAGGTTTCAGTAGTTTCCTCCCACCCCTCCTCTACCAGGGCAGGTATCAAATGCTTCCACTTCACAAAGGAATTGCAAAATGGGTCTGCTCCTACCCTGGAGAGGTGATCATAAAAAGTTGTAACCTGTTTAGTAAGATCCGAGTAAGACATTAGGTCCTCCATAGGGGACTCCTGAAGCTCTATGTGCAAGGAACCAAACTGCGCCCGAATGGCATGTCTAAGAAGTAGATACTTATAGAAAAATGTATTATCTATTGAGAAGGTACCCCGTAAGTTTTCAAAGGATTCAAGCTCATTTCCCTTGATGATATGGGACAGGCGCAGAACATGCAGCCTAGCCCACCATTGGGAGTCTGGGTGCCCCTGTAGTTCAGGTATACTGGGATTGTCTCATAGTGGTGTTTGTGGTGACCTGCCCGGGGTAGAAATAGAAAGGAGTTTCTCTCCCTCTCTCCAGGCCAGTAGACCCACCTCCATAGGGGAAAATCTAGAGCATCTAGAATGTAGGGCCCTGTGCAGTACGTCATTAACCGAGTCAAACGGGGCATGAAGGATTGACATGAGAATGGCGGAGGGGGGCTGGGGGTTGGAATGCAACCAATCATATATATATGTCAGTTGGGAGGCAAGAGTATTTCCTTGCCTCCCAACTGGCTAGGTTCGGGTGGGCCAGGCCTCCTTTCGATTTAGAGGATTGCAAAGATGTCTTGGCCAATCGCGGATGGGAGTTTTGCCAGATAAAGGAGGACACACTGGATTCTATTTTCATAAATACCTTTTTGGGAGATAGACCGGGGCAGCTCGAAAACAGTATAGAAATTTTGGGAGGAATATCATTTTAAAGATGTTAATGCGACCTATTAAGTTGAGAGGGAGAGTTGCCCACGCTTGTAGTCTGTCAACCATCTGTTTTGTGATTGGGGTAATATTCAAGGCTTCATATTTGGGGAGCTCGTTACGTATCTGAATGCCCAGATATTTGAATGACTGGGACATCTGAAGTTTAGACGCATTCAAGTAATCATAGGAGCAGCACGGGCCGATGGGAAAAGCTATCGACTTATCCCAACCTACCCTCAGACCAGACACATCCCCAAATTCCTCAACCACCCGCATGAGACTATGAAAGGAGCCTTCCTTACCATCTAAATAAATCAAGGCATCATCTGCATACAAAGATATCTTTTCCTCCAGTAACCCTACTCGGATGCCCCCTATCCCCGAAGCCTGCCGCACCGCCAGGGCCAGGGGCTCTATGGCGATGGCGATGGCGAACAGGAGCGGGGACAGGGGACACCCTTGTCTAGTCCCCCTAAACAGCCAAAATGGTGACGAGACATCTCTATTAGTTCTCACCCTCGCACTCGGCTTAGCGTATAGCAAGCGGACCCATTTTGTAAATAGTGGGCCAAAGCCCATGTTAGCCATTGTCTCCCACAAAAATGACCAACGCAACATATCAAATGCCTTTAACACATCTAAGGACAATACCAAACTACTATGTTTATCCCTACATGCTCTATGGATATGTAGATATAATCTGCGGATATTGTCAAAAGTGCTACGTCCAGGCATAAACCCAGCCTGATCTGGCGAGATTAATGAGAGTATAACTTTTTGCAAACGAAGAGCCAATATCTTGGCCAAAATTTTTGCTTCATGGTTTAGGAGGGAGATAGGACGGTAGGACTCACATAGCAATTTGTTCTTGCCCGGCTTGGGCAAGACCACTATCAGGGCTTCATTCATGGAGTCAGGAAGAGATCCCATGTTCAACGATGCTCTGTACGTGAGGAGTAGCTTAGGGGCTACCAGTTCAGTATAGGTCTGGTACCACGCCGAAGGGATACCGTCAAGGCCGGGAGCCTTCGAAGGAGGTAGGGAACCTATCGCTGCCTCCACCTCCTCAAAAGTAATCTCCTGCTCAAGGAGGTCTCGCTGGGCTTCCTCCAGTCCAGGAAACACCAACGATGAGAAAAAACCCCGAAATGTAGCCTCAGATGGGGGCACTGGATCGTCATAAAGTTGGCCATAGTATGAGGTAAATTCCTGATTTATCGCCCCTGGGTCTACAGTAGTAGAACCATTGGGCAGTTGTATGGCAGAGATGGAACTATCCAGATAGTCCGTATGAGCGAGGAATGCTAATAGCCTCCCATTCTTACCCCCGTGTTCATGTAGTTTTGCTGTCAGGTTTAGTTGTTGTATTTTAGTCGTGTCCACAAGATGTAACTGCAACAGCTTGTGGGCATTCGTCAGGTCACCTCGAGTAGTCTCAGTCGGGTTGAGTATATGTCTACGTTTAGCCTCCTCAAGGGAACGTTCGAGATCCAGTTGTTGGGCCCTCCCCGCTCGTCTATGATGCTTAATACGGGATATGTACGAACCGCGCAATACCGCCTTAAAGGCATCCCAGGTAGGACCCGCCGCCATGGTGCCAATGTTCGTGGACCAGTAGTCTGTCATATCTGAGGGAATGGCCTCTTGTATCCCCGGTGTGGACACCCACAAGGGGCTAAGTTTCCACACCCTAAATGAAGGACAGTGCCCCAGGGAAAGGGTAACCTGCAGTAGTGAGTGATCCAAAACTGTTTGAGAGATATATTTAATTGCCCTGACGACCGGCAGGAAACTACCGGTGGCCAGTGCATAGTCTAGTCTGGACAAAGAGCCATACGTTTTGGATTGACAGGAGAATACCTTTACCCCCGGGAATTTCCAATGCCAAATATCAACATATCCATAGGCCTCACACCATTTACTAAACAATCTTGATTCGCTGCCATGGGGTTTCAACCGATCCAGATCAGGCTGTAGCACCGAGTTAAAATCCCCCACAATAAACGTAGGGCAAACAGGTAACAGTGATAACTTAGTACTCAAATCGGAGAATACCGTGGCCGTGGCTGGCGGAGGAACATAAATTGTGACCAGAATGACAGGAGTTCTTAGCACCGTGGCATGTAACACTAAAAATTGACCTCCGGGGTCCGAGACCACCCGATGGCACTCAAACTGTAGCCCTTTGCGTATTAAGATGGCCACCCCACGAGCATAGTTGGAGTAAGTGGAATGAAAGTTGTGAGCCACCCAACACTTTTTTAACGCAAGGATTTTTGAGCCCACCAGATGAGTCTCCTGCAGACAAAGAATATGCGGGTGCAGTCGTTTAATCTGCTCAAACACCAATGCACGTTTAAATTTAGAATTCAGCCCCCGAACATTCCAGGAGCATATGTTTACCTCAGCCATGTGCGGGCTGGGAATAGTGTAAAAAATGTGAACAAGCGGGTGTAGCCCGCCCAGGAACCCCAAAACAGTCCCTCACCAGACAGCCAGAGCCACAGTACCTCCAGGGGGACAGGTGACACATACATGCTCCCATCCATCCACACACCACACACTCCTCACCCATACAACAGACCACAAATAAAGGGCTGCCAATTAGCAGCAACAACCCTGCCCTGCTCCCACGGAAATGGAGCGGGCTTGTACCCAAAACTGGGGCCATGCGTGGGGCGCATGGCCTGATAGCCATGCAATTATCCACAACTAGTTAACTTCACCACAATGTGGCTCAAGATCGTTCTGCCTGGAGCAGCTCCCAGGTACTCATCCAAAAAATGGAGGAGAAAAAGAGTCCCGCAACATAAAAAAATTAATCTTGTTAGTCCCAACATGTTTCAATAAGAGCAGCAGAGACCCGCCTCCCTGACCGAGGCAGTTGCAAAAAAAGAAAAAAGGGGGGGCAAAGAAGAAAATAGAATGATAACCATCCAGGGCATTATCCTTCAAGCAGGATCTTGAGGGGGTTGGGGTAGGGATTCCCACCTTGCAAGAACGTTCTTGGGTGACTGGAAGAAAAGGGTAGGGTAGCCGGGAATATCATAGAATACTTCACTGCATGTTCTCTCAGCTTTCGTTTAACAGACTGGAATTGCGCCCGTTGGTTGCGAATAGCCACAGAATAATCTGGATACAGCAGCATTATTGATCTTCAAGCTGCCTTTCACTCTGGCCGCCCGCAGTATAGCATCTCTGTCTCTGTAGTTCAGCAACCTAATTACCATGGTACGTGGCGGATTGCCTGCGGGGAGAGGTCTGCCCGGGACTCTGTGAGCCCGTTCTATCACAAAGCAGGGGGACAGGGTGTCACGGCCAAATTCCTGCTCAAGCCAACTTTCCAAAAAGGCCACTGGGTCAGACCCCTCTACCCGCTCAGGAAGACCCACCAGCCTCAGGTTGTTACGTCTGAGGCGGTTCTCGAGGTCGTCCATCTTGTTTTCCAGAGAGGCAATTTTACCCCCCGCAGTATTAAGTTTAGGCCAGATAGGGTTAACTGCATCCTCCAAGTCACTAATACGTTTCTCAGTCTCATCCACCCTTCCGCGTATTTTCTGAACATCCTGTCTCAACGATGTAAAGTCACTTCTAATTTCAGCCACAGTCCCCATTAGAGCCGCATGGTTTACCTTAATGGTGTGCAGCACATCGGCAAGCGTCGGGTCCCAGCCGCTCCCCTCCGCCTCCTCTCCCTCCGAGATCTGTGACTCCAGGATCGGGGGGTACGGATGTCCCGGGGAGGACGGCGGAGAGGATTCCCCAAAGAGATCCGGCGTGGAGGCCGGAGAATCACAGGGCTCCGCGGTGGTGGTCCGGCGGCCATCTTGGCCCGAGCGTGTGTGCGCAGAGATTCGCGCCGGCGGCTGCCTTCTGCGTTTGCCCATCCGCCGATATCACCTGCCAGGGAAGCGGGGGGGTCCTCCGATGCAGTCGGTGTCTTTCGGTCGGCGATTAGCGCGGGATTAACCCAGGATGGAGCAGGATTGTAGCGGGAGAGGACGGAGCTGCTCAGAAAGACGTCCGCTCACATGACCACCTAGGCCACGCCCCCCCCCCCCGTCTACTATCAGTTTATGCAGTGCTTTATATTATTAAAAGTTCAATACAAGAGGGTTAGGAGGACCTTGGACCTGAGAGTTTACAATCTAATAGGGAGGGATTACAAGGCAGATTGGCTGCCCGACTATTTATCCAGTGCCATTTATGAACGACACTGGGTAAATATAGGGCTGCTGCTCTGCCATGTAAAGCCATACCCGATAGAATAGGGGTTAAAATTGATCTACACCCAAAATCAAAAATGTAATAGAATGCAGCTTATTAGTCCTTGGATGAGATGACTGCATTTGTTTTTTCTTTCAGCTTTTTTTCATTTTTCAATCCACAAATAAGATACTTGGTGTCTATTTTTTACACAAATGTCACACTCATTGGTGGAAACTGGACAATGTGTCCCTTATTTTTGTACTAGATTAATTGAGCAGATGGCTACCGCCATCTAGTGGACTAAATGTAGTATATAGTCTCATTGTGGTGTTACCATATTTTGGCCACTAGAAAGAGCTAACAATCATAGGAATTAATCTACTGCAGAAAAATGGGGAAAATGAATTCAGACTGCACAAATCTATGTGACATTCGCCCAGCGAATGACCCCTTTGAGTCCTTGGATGACAACTGCCACTCACCATATTGTATCTATTGAAGAGCTTCACTGTTATGCCCTGTACACACGGTCAGACATTCCGACCACGAAATCCGTTGGATTTTTTTAGACGGATTTTGGCCGAAACTTGTGTTGCATACACACGGTTGCACAAAGTTGTTGGAAAATCCCATCGTTCTGAACGAGGTGACGTCAAACACGTAGGTCGGGACTATAAATGGGCCAGTAGCCAATAGGTTTCGTCTCTTAGTTTATTCTGAGCATTTTGTCTGTCGAAATTGTCTACACACGATCAGAATTGATGCGATCGGATTTTGTTGTCGGAAAATTCTAGATCCTGCCCTCAAACTTTGTACGTTGGAAAATCCAACGAAAAAAGTCCAATGGAGCCCACACACAATTCGATTTTCCGACAACATGATCCGATCGTGTGTACAGGGCATAACCGTAGGACAGGCCCCCCTCATCTTCATATTATAGGAAGGAGGAATCCCACAGAGAAAGCTGGCAAGATAAAAGATTTCACTTATCAAACAAATATACCAAAATCCTTCCAATGGTATATTCAACAGGCCAAAAGGGAGCAAATAGGAGAAGTCTATTGTTAGGGTTTACATACAGTTTAATAAACAGATCATGATAAAACAAGCAAAGTAAGACACAGTAACTTGAATAATATAACATCCATTGCCCAACTATACCAGGCACTGCGATGGCTAATAAAGTAGACACACTACACAATCTTTTTTTTAAATATATTTTAGGGGAACAGTGCAGGAGAAAATGAACCTTATATTGGAGAAATAAATGGCAACCATACTTGGAGTCATCTGATAAGAAAATTGAAAGGGATTCAGATACGTCACCATAGCAAAAGGAATCTAATCACTACTTCCAAGGCAGTACATTGCCACCGAGAGGACCATGTTTGGGAACAGTAAATGGAATTTTTAAACCGTTGAAGAAGACCAATTTAGATTTTAAAGCCATTATTGTGTTTTAACTGCTTTCCTTTTAAGCAGTGTTTTGATATGAGGGAGTTTAAAATAATATTTCAGCATGGATATTGTCTACATTCCCAAAGACTCAAAGGAATGCATGCCTGCTAGTCATTTACATGGAAAACAAACAAATACAGAAATATCCTCATGAAAAAACGTACTTTGCCTTTGCCTTCCTATGACAGCGTGCTCTAAGAATGAGCTCTTTTCTTACCACCCAGACCGCAGTGGAGTGTCTTGTTTAGACATGGGTGGGATAATCAAACATTTTCACCTGCTTTTACCCTTTATTACAACATAAATAATACTCTTTTTTTTTCTAATCTGATATACGTGACATTTATTATAGCAGTATTAAAGGCATTATATATTCTGTAGTAATATATACTGTAAATAAATAGCTAAAAGTTTAGCTTAAGGCCCCCATGACCTCTGACAACTCCTGCTAACATTTAGCACATGCATTTTCAGTATACAACTACTTTATATGTGTTGTGTGTTTTATTGTGAGATCTTGTCTATCCCCTTGCTTCCTAAAGGGGGGAGAACCTCAGGACCAAAGTACTGGTTCCCTTGATTCCTGTTTCAAATCTTTTGTAGCGCTGGCTCCTTACGAGCATGCGCTATATGTTTTCAAAGTTAATTCTCCTGAAACCACAGTTGGGTTTTGGGGCTAATTTTACTAAATTTGTTGTTTCAGTACCAGTCTGGCTGGGTTGCACTGGGTTCTCCTTGACCGCAGGTGTCGCTGTCACCGCTGGCAAGTGTGAGAACGCAGTCTAGCTGGGTGTATTGAATGCCATGTTTTTTTCGGAACCAGCCCAGTGGGAGTGTTCTCCTGCATGCATTTTGGGAGGTGGTATTTAAGGTACTGACATCATTTGGTCCGGGGGTTCCGGTCCAGAGAGGTTTTCTGTCCATTTGGTTCTGGTCCTCCTGACCGGCCCCCATGGCCCTCCTGGCCTGGGGTGCGGAATCATGCATTTCCAAGTCTCAGGGCTGGCTGGCCTGAGGCGAAGCAGCTGCAGGGACAGGCCTGAATGGATATCAGGGTCCTATTGATTTAAAGGTGGTCCGGTGCCATCTCGTCTAAGGGAGAGGCCCAGTAACTGGAGAAGTACCCAGGGGAGGACTCTTCAGGAGAAGGCCGTGCACAAGGCTGGCTTCTCTGAGGGAGCCTGGAGGCTCAGTTGAAGGACACTTCATGGATCCACACTCATACGGTTTCACCGGCCCGGCTGAGAGATACTGGTACCGTATGATAGCTCTTTAAATTTGTCTATTCCCTCAGTTACACTCAAGTCTGTGGCAAAGACTTTTCTCAACTATTCTACATTCAAGTCTGTAGCAGAAACTTTACTCCTTAGGTGTTCTGCGTTCAGGTCTGTGGCAGAGACTTTACTTGGCATCCCACCAGTTGCTGGGCCTGGTGAGAGGGGGTCTATCTGGGAGTTGTGAAATCCAGCTGTGAAACAGTTATTCTCTAGATTTCTTCTATAAGAGACTTATCGTATTTTTTTGCAGTCCAAAGTACCTGAACTTAATCCTAACTCTCTACCCTAAACTGAGAGACTCTGTTTATACTTCAAATAAATAACCCAAAAGAAGATTCAGTGTCAGTTTCCACATTTCTTTGGGCCATTTACCATGGGAAACCCTAGACGGAGAAACAGTCAAGAAGTTAACGGTAAGCCCAATAAAACCAGCAGCTCCATCGGGGGTCAGTGCTACATGTGGGGGCTCGTCCGGGATTTACCGTTACCTCTTGCAACTAAAAGAAGCTGACCACGTGGAATCTACATGGTAGAGGGTTATGTTTTTGGACTGTGCCAAGGAATGATTAACGGCCACTGTTGGCACGTAAACTGTGGGTGGAGTTGGAAAAAGCCAGCGAGTGACCAGGGAAACCATTGGGAGAAGTCTTGCCCGTTTCTTTTCCCTGAACGAGGCACCGCATGAGTGTGTAGTAGGAGAAAGAGATTGCGTTTCTTTGCTGAAGAAAAGGAAAATGTTCCGAGTGCCAGGAGCATCGTCCATCATGGGACCCAGGATGCCTTCGGTGGGGAATCCCACAAGTGTGAGACTACCTGGGACTTTGCTAACAGATACAGGAATTCCCCTGAGACCGCAGGGGCGTTTTGTACTGTACACGACGAGAGATGTCGAGGTAGTGGGAATGCTCTGCAACAAGTGCGAGGGACTGGTCGCAAGTCTCCGGCCGTTTGTCCATTGTCTGCATTGTGGAGAGTATTTGTTCAAAGTGGAGCAACCCACCATGCCGCCTCGAGCGTACCACATGGACTGGGCCACGGGCGTTGCCACAGAGGAGTCTGCTGTATATGCTCCTGTGGTGAGGCCTACAACTTGTATGCTGATTTCTACAACCAGTCACTCCGGATGTCATGGTCACTGCCTCAACAACTATCACCGCAAACTACCGTGCCTGCTTGAAAGAAAGTGGGCTATGTCAAGGCCTACTGTGGCCGCAGTAGAGGTCCATCCCAGAACTTGCCAGGGTCGGATCGGAGGAAGGAGATCGCTCCCAGGGAATCCGCTACAGATACGTGTAAGCAATCTGGGAAAATTGTGCTAACCGGGACTGTATGTAACTATCTACCAGCAGAGGAGTTGCGGGATTCAGAGATAGACTCCCTCTTCGATGTGTCAGGGGAAAGACGATTTATCTGAGACTTTGACCCAGGAGATGTTGTGGGCCAATGCAGATGATGTGGCCGCAACCTGCAACCTGGTTAGCCCTTAATTCGTGGAGTGCATCGCATTGGGCAGGAACCCCTACAACTATTGATTTGACTTTCCCTAAACCTGTAAATTTGCCTGAACCCAGGAAGATGTCCTTTGCTATGGTGGGCAAATCACCAAACTCCTGTGTGCCTCCCGGGATGGAAGTGCTCGAGCCCTGCCCAGGCTCGCATGGTCCCAGAGGCTGCTGAACAAGTGGGTGGCAACAGAATATGATCTGGAGTTCCCCTACGTTCCCAAGAAAATTATGAAAGAAATTGAGGAAAATCAGGAGCATTGGTATGCAAGTGATGTGTGGGACTATTTGAGAGTTCCTAAACCCTTCAGGAAGCAAGGATGTTCCCCTGCTATGTACGAGCGCTTCACCGGGTGTCTTCAGCATTGAAGCTTTGGGAGACACATTTATTCAGACAAGGTTGTTATTTGCCGGCCGGGAAAGGACAATGTTGTCTATTTTATCACTACGGTGGATGCTAAAGGGAAGACACTAACTTTGCCTGATCCAAGATTCTATTGGTAGGACAACTGTAGAGACTGTGTTCTTTTTTTTTTCTTCTGTCTGCTTAAAAGAATTTTTGAAATACAAGGACTGTGGGGCTAGCTAGATAGAGTCTTTGCTAAAGGAAGCTCCGTGTCAAGGTCATCCACGGGCCACAGCACTTGTTTTAAAAGGACTTGCACTTCTTTTTACTCTTACCACTAGGTGGTGTGGGTTTGCACAAATTACTGTAGCACACAAACTTGTAGGTTTTCAGCAATGAAGAGAGAATCTTATTTTTTGATGAGAATGAGATTCTGCCTTCCAGGATTATAGTCATAGTATGTGTTTTTTTGTGTTTTTCTTTTCAGTAATCACTAAGAGCATCTATCAAGCTACCGGAGAGTGGGTAGCGTAGATAGTTAGGAATTGGGGTTTGTGTACTATGAATCTTGCTTGTGTCAACTGTTGAAAGCATTGCATGTTTCATGTTTGTTTTTTGTATGTTTCTCTTCCCAGTACGCACATTGTCCCAGGGCAGCTACACCTTACAACCTCCACCAGGCACTCCTTGGTGAGTTCTCTATATAAAGTCCTTGCTAAGTTAGCTCCAAAGGTTATAAGGAATAGGCCCCCAGCTCTACTATAGCTGGGACCTCTATGAACATTAGTTCAGGAACCAGAACAGATAGTCAGACAAGCCAAAATGTCAGGGAGCCAGAGAACAGTGTAGTAGAACAGCAAGCAGGATCTGGAGACATAAGGAATGTCAGCCAAGCAAGTCTTTAACAGGAGAACAGGAGAGCGTCTCTAGAGATGTAACCAGGGTGAAGGCAGAGATAATCTGGACTGGACAGCTTAAGTAGGCAGGTCTGACGAGCAGGATATCATCAACAGGTGAGTCACTGTGGAGAGATAGCAGCTGGCATATAGCCAACCGCTGAGCGGCCACCTCAGAGAAGGAAGGGCTGAGCCCAGCCCTGACAACATCTCCCCAAATACTGGCTGCAGCACAATAAAAATTTAAGCTGTCCATTTGACTCTCCCAGCCGTCGATGTTCTGGAAGCCTATAGAATGCAGGAGTAAGCAATCAAACTTCCAGCCTGTGAGATCGAGAACAGCGCAGAGAAATCAATAGATGCCCCAATAATTACAGAAGAGCCAAAAAGAACAAAACGTACCTATCATCCTAGCAACCTACTTAGGAAGATGCCATATTTACTATATATGTGCATTAGAGTGCCATTAAACAAGAATGAAAGTACACCACTATGCATTTTCATACCTGGAAACATGCCAACTTTAGGCTTGAGTTGCAGTTTTTTGGGGGGTTTATTGGCTCTCCAGTTTCCTACTGCAAATCTCTGGCCTGCACATATCTGAAAACATGGCTTTACCCCAGACAAAATTAATGGAGGGGACACACATGGACATTTTATTTTTTATTGGAACAGCATGTGATTGTTGATTTGTTGTTTTGATTCAATATTTTTAACAGTGAGAAGTCTTGTCTAGCATGGTAAAAATGTTGCTGTTGTGCAGGAGAGAACAGAGAATAATCTCTGCAGGCACTGAATGGACAGGAAAAAAGGGGGGAAAGACAGAAGAGGAAAGCTGTTGAGTTTGACAGAGTGGAGAAGGCTAGAGGAGAAGTAAATCTGCTGCTGTGCTTCTGCTCTTGATCAATAATCAGCTACGCTCAAGACATCTCATCCTTAATGCTCCCCCAAGTTACCTGTGCCTTCTCCTGGAAACCTACCCATGCCATCCAAGGCACCATCGCTGTATCTTGTACCCTCAATGAAGCCTGCATCTGCCTGCTGCCAGTCTGGACCTGTCACTAACACCACCTGTTTAGTATTCCTTTGTCCTTGTCCTTAATGGTCAAACTAATTTGCTCCTGCCACTGAAGTGTCCCTGCTTCACCAATAGTGACCCTTACCTATATCTAAGTTACCTGTACCTTGACCTGTAACCTGTACATGCTTTTGAGATTGTTTTGCTTTTGTAGGCCTGATTCACACCTATGCATTTTTAGTGCTTTTTGCATTTTTCAGATTTGCTCTACAGAACGTGTTCCATAGGAAACCATGTTAAATGGATTGTAGTGCAAATCTGCAAAATGCAAAAAGCATTACAAATGCATTGGTGTGAATCAAGCCTAATGTGGATGGTTATCTTAGTTAGATGAGTTTTGTGCTTTTTTTTCTCATTTAAATATTTTTTATAAGACAAACAGCAACAATAAAGAAACAAAAACAATAATGAGACAGTGCAGCAGTAGATACAAATACACATTCACAGTGCTTTCAAGTTGTTAATAATATACCTGCTCATATAAGGAAAGTTATACATCATACCCAGTTCCAAAAAAGTAAAAAAAGGGGAGAAAAACATTATTACTCAGTGTTTTTTGTTTAAACATAACCTACCACTGGCTGCATCTCACCATTCAGGTCTACAGTTCAGAAGAATGTTCACACTGTAATAGCAAAGCAATAAAAATGGAAGTCACAAGTGTACAGCCACTGTCAAAATAAGGCTACTTGCCAGCACACCACAAAACCTCAGGTCCAAGCAGATTTTTATTGAAGCATGATCACATCACAAAAGTTTAGTGCAATGGAGTCACACAGGACCCCTTCATCAGGCTTCAGTGCCTGACGAAGGGGTCCTGTGTGACTCTGAAACGCTGCACTAACCTATTGCCATGTGATCATGCTTCAATAAAAAATTATTGGACTCTACCTGATGATTTGTGGTGTGCAGGCAAATACAGTAAACCCTTGGATTGTGAGCACAATTCGTTCCAGAAACATTCTTGTAATCCAAAGCACTTGTATATCAAAGCGAATTTCCCCATAAGAAATAATGGAAACTCAAATGATTTGTTCTACAACCATTGATTCATAAGTCCTTCAGTTTATAGTCCATATAAAAAAATTATAGCAATGTGATAGGTTGTGTAACCATAAAATGTTCATCCACAAATGGAAGCCTCCACAAGGGGATTAGAAGCAAAATCCATCAGGAGCTACAGAGTATAAAAGAGGAGAGAGGCGCCTCTAAGTGTAGCAATATGGTTACATTTAATGAAGGTACAACATTTAGCAACTGTCCTGAATTGCATATATATATATATATATATATATATATATATATATATATATCTGCTGTACACTGATATTCCCAGTGAATGGCTGTGCAGGAGGGGCATGTCAGGGCAAGTCTGATTATTGAAAGAGAGCGGGCTGAGTTCCCAGCACAGCTAGAGAACTGACTACAGTGTGCTGCCCTGCCTAGTGTGGTCAGTTTTAATAGGACTTTTTCCATCGGACATTCCGCTCGTGTGTACGTGGCATTAGTGGGATGTGGCTTGGAAAGAAGCAAAGCTAAAGTCTTTCTGTCACATTTGAAACTGTGTGACTTTCTGGTATGTGCTTCCATCTTTCCTTTTTCCACAACATTAAAGTGATTATAAAGTCCTGTTTTAAAGAACTAACATGTTATACTTACCTCCTCTGTGCAGTTGGTTTTGTACAGAGCAGCCCAGATCATCCTCTTCTCGGGTCCTTCTTCGGTGCTCCTGGCCCCTCCCTCCTGTTGAGTGCCCCCACAGCAGTCAGCTTGCTATGGGGGCACCTGAGCTGAGTCACAGCTCCCTGTGTCAAATCAGACACAGAGCCCCGCCCCCTCTCTCCCCTAATTGGCTAACTGACTTTGATTTCAGCCGGGGGAATCACTGCTGTGTCTCAGCCAATCAGAAGGAGAGTCACGGACGGCTAAGACACTCGTGGACATCGCTGGAGACAGATGGGGCTCAGGTAGTAATTAGGGGGTGCCGGGGAGGCTGCTACATACTGAAGTTTTTATTTTATTTTAATTGCATAGAATGCATTAAGATAAAAAAAAAAAAAAAAACACCTTCAACTGTTTAACCTTCTGCCTAACAACACCTTTAAAGTGTTATATTTATTTCTTCCTCTTACAGAAGCAATTTTTATAGAGATGAGCTAGGGCATCCTCCAAACTTACCTTTAGCTGAACACCAAACTTGTGCTCTTTTTTTACTCAAATAAGTAGCAGCCCAATTCATTCTCATCCACAGCTCACATGGACTGTGTGGCAGGAATAGCCGGCCTGCACCTCACAGTACGTTTGCATGTTTGCTGCTCAGCTAAAGCCCAAGCTCATCTTTAATCTCATATTCAAAATACAAACTTGACTGCTGAAATAGAAAACTCAGCTGGTAAGGGTGTTGATATATCTTTTTCCTTTTCTTAAGACGATATTTGTTGCACTGTGGAGGAGCTGTTATTTCCATATTATATTGGTTTTACATTACCAGCGTCATATATAATATTATCAAACAACCATTTCAAAATCATTCTTTCGTGGAAGAGTCCATCAAGTATTCTTAGAAACCAGTGTGTGCACATTTGTCAGCTTTTTTGATATTGTAAACCTGAAGCTGTGTCATGTTACACATTTTGCTGTCTTCCTTATGTACTCCTTACCCCCTTTGTGCAAATGCAGTCTTGTGTTACTCTTTTATCAATGGCTTCATTCATCTAAAAATGGTCACAGATTTGACTTCAGTGACCAATTAAACCTTCACAAATGTGCTAAAAACATTTAGAAAAGCATTCAACTGACATTGTGTTACTCTTTTTTTTATAGGACTCTAGACTACACTTGTCATATTGTATATACTGCCCATGTACTACTTGATATTTGTGAACATGGTTCTGTAATGCACTACATGAGTCTCTTCTCACCTCATTGCTGTTATATGTCTTTTTCACCATTGCAAACACAATTATTAACCTGAAGGTTCTCTGAAAAAGATAAGTTCTTACCCTCACCTTTCTGTTGTCCTACAGCTCCTAAGTTCCCTCCATCTGTTGAGGAGTGTAAGAGCTCATCTATTGTAATGAGTGTAAGCCCTTGTACACACAGTCGGACATTCCGATGGAAAATGTCCGATCGGACCATGTTGTCAGATAATCCGACCATGTGTGGGCTACATCGGGCTGTTTCCGTCGGAATATCCGACTGACGTTTTAGAGCTGGGATATAAAATTTTCCGACAACATGATCCGATCGGACTTTGTCCGATCGTTTGTAGAGAATTCCGATCGAACAAAGTGCCACACATGCTCAGGTCAAATTCCTAGACCAAAGCTATTGGCTACTAGCCTGAACGTAGTCCTGTCATAACTAAATAACGTTGTCATGTTACGAATGATCGGATTTTCCGACAACTTTGTCCGACCGTGTGTATGCAACACCAGTTTAGGACTAAATCCGTCGGACAAAATCTGACGGATTTTGTTGTCGGATTGTCCGACCGTGTGTACAAGGGCTAAGAACTCCTTTATTACATTGTAACTTTTTTGTGGTAAACCAACAGGATCCCTTTCAAAGGAAATTAGGTAATCCTGGGCCTAAATTAAAATTTTCTTCTTACAAATTCACAAGGAAAACTGTTATCTTTATGTTGATTGCAATAGCATGACATTTAGGTTGTCATACTACTTTAATGTGATTCAGTTGTTGGTTCATTTCATTTGTCAACTATCAAAACCATAAGCACCTTTGAAATAACCAGTGACACACCTATGAGCAAAACAATCATCATCATCGAAAACCCTTGCTCTGAGTCAAAAAATAAACCCAACGATGCAATGACTTGGTGTATTATCCCAGGGTATGGATATGTTATTAAAAAATACAGTATGTACTCACAATGGAAAAAGTAGAGAAGCACTTATGATAACCTTGCATCATGGGGACGGGAATCTTCAGATATGTGGAACCATCAGGCTAATTAGTGATCATCATCATGGAAACCCACCATGATGGATCACACCCACTAGTGCAATAAATTATTTCATAGAAATAAGACTGCTAATAAGATACACTCACAAATTGTGAAAGAAAAGACTGTTTATCTGCGGGTGAGAACAACCATTTTTGCAAAGTCCAGCCACCTTATGGAATCCCAGGCTGTGTTTAGGATAAACAGGGGAATATAACAGGATATCCAGGGACCAGCAGCAGGAGCTGCAATGGATCACTTGGGAGCAGAGTGATGGACCTGCCAGTTGTCAACAGGTAGTGAGTGGCACCTTTGCAACTCTAGGTGAGCCACAGTTCCAATTAGCAGGGCAGGTTACTATTGTAAAATGGTTTGGAGAAGACTCCTCCTTTCTCAAGCTGAGAACAGTTGCTGTGACCAGTTCCAGGACTTGCACATATGGGACCTTAAAATACAATGTTAATAGATGCTCGTACAGTGTTAGATACTGCTTGATGTATTGTAAAATCTATATTTTTTTCAATCTTTGTGTCGATTATAATTTTTGTGATGGCTTTTGTGAGATCTGACTACTGGTTTGATTTTACCTATTCCTCAAATTACCATAACCTACTGTCATCCATGGATGCTTAGATAAAACGGATATTACAGTAAAGATATGTTATCTCTTACTCTTGGACTATGTACAGTCACAGTGTCACAGTGTCCCCATCAGTGCCCCCCCCCCATCTCTTTTTTTTTGGTTTTTATTGCCCTTCTGCTCCCTTCTTTCCTAGGGACTATTCTTCATTGTCTTACTTTCTCTTTTCCTATACTTATATGCTACCATCCTTCTTTTTGGTATGTCTCTCATGTTGTTTTATTCGCAAGTCGTCACCTGAGACATTAGCAGTGGAGGAATCGTAGTAGCCACATGGTTGTGACATTTCCCTTACAGAAAATAAAATAGGTTCAACTCTGTCAGTGTACTACTTTTCTTCTCATATATACGGATTAGACCTACAATAAATGCCCATTATTTCAATTTCGATTTGATTTTGTATCAGTATGTTGCCTAATGTACTTCATGTGGGTATATTTCTTCTACTGAGATGTAAATTAAAACTTTACTTATTTATGCAAAATCTTTTTGGTTGTTTAACAAAAAAAAAGAACAATCTTTCAAACCAGTCTTTTACAATACTGGTCAGATTGTGATGCTGAATGGCCTACATGGGTCAATTTGTTTGTCAGCTGATACTTTGTTGAGAGTATGAAGTGTGGAAGGATTAAACTCCTGTAACTAAAAAGAAAGCCTGGCAGTGAAGAAGAATCCTTGACCTTTTTTTATTGCTATTAGGGGCACCATTAGAGATATTTTATATTACTTCATGTCCTGCTAACAATGGCTTCACCAGACAGGAAGTGACGGCAAATCTCCAACAACACAGAGAGATAGATTTTCTAGCAAAGTAGGGGAAGGCTAGCTTTAATTGCTTTAAATGGCATGAAAAATAGTAACCCAAGATGTTGTGTGGTATTCAATAAATAGAAAAAATATCTTCTACAAAGAAGTTTGCTAATAGGAGGGTATTGGTATAGAATTTAAGAAAGGAAAATTTTAAAGTGCCACAAAGGTGTACCCTAAAATTTTCTTCTTTTCTGCAACCTCTGACTAAGGTATTTTCTTTCTGTCTGTGTTCCTATTGCAGTTTTTATTCACTTTTTGTCTGTTAAAACAATTGTCAGTGGGTAAATTGCGGGAAAATATCTATAACAGATCATAGCAGTAAACACCTGACAGGACCCCCATTCAAAAATGTAAGAAAACTTGTGTGGGACTTAAACTTTAGGGCCCATTTACACTATTGTGATGCATTTGGGCATGTGCCTTATGCATGCAGTATTAACTACTTGCCGACCAGCTGCTGCAGTTGTACTGGCCACTTTAAGAAGCTATAAGGGGCACGCACCCGCAGGGAGACGCCAGAGCCAATGCGTGTAGCTGGCAGTCGTGATGTTCGCCGGCCACCCGTGATCACCCCTCAGAGAGCCAGAACGGGGATCTGTTAATGTAAACAAACATCCCCATTCTGTCAGGGGAGTAGAGAGAGATCTGCTGTTCCTAGTGATCAGGAACAGTGATCTCTCTTCTCCTCTAGACAGTACACTGCCCCCAAAGTTAGAAACACCTCCCTAGGGAACACTTAACCCCTTGATCGCCCCCTAGTGTTAACCCCTTCCCCACCAGTGACATTTTTTATTCCAAATATCATTTTTATTCAACTCCGAAGAGGTCGAAGCCCCACAGTACACGTAGTAAAAAAAAAAAATACATACAGAGCTATGATTACAGAGATCAGTATGGCATCAAAAATAACAGGACAGTAAACAGGTCATGGGGTAATAATTACATACAATCTGTCACTGCTCATGTAAAAATGAACAGCAGCCAACTTCAAAGCTCAGTCAGATAATACTGAAACAGGGGTCGACCCCTGCGCCCCCCTCTCTCAGTGAGAGGGGGGATGCCCAGAGCCACCAAAAGGGGGGGCGAGGGGGGGGACAGAGGACAAGAAGAAGAGGGGTAAAGAGAGAAAAGAAAAAAAAAAGAAGAAAAGGAGAAGAGGGGTTGGGAAAGAGGAAGGGGGGGATGAAAGAGTAGAGAAGAGAGAGTAAGAAAAGCCAGGAGGGCAGAAATGGACATGACAGCCGCCAGTGACATTTATACAGCAATCAGTGGCTAGTTGTTAGCTCTGATCGCTGTATAAATGTCAATGGTCCCAAAAAAGTGTCAAAAGTGTCCGATCTGTCCGCCACAATGTTGCAGTCTCGCAAAAAATTTCAGATCGCCGTCATTACTAGTAAAAAATAAATAAGTAATAAAAATGGCATAAAATGATCCGATATTTTGTAGGCGCTATAACTTTTGCGCAAACCAAACAATGTACTCTTATTGCAATTTTTCTTTAACTAAACTATGTATAAGAATACATATTGGCCTAAACTGATGAAGAAATTTTGTTTTTTTACATTTTTGTTTTGGATATTTATTATAGCAAAAAGTAAAAAAATATTGTATTTTTTTTTTCAAAACTTTTGCTATTTTTTTGTTTATAGCTCAAAAAATAAAAACTGGAGAGGTGATCAAATACCACCAAAAGAAAGCTCTATTCCATTCGCAACAACAGAGATAGACAAGAAATAAAAGTGGGGGAAGAAGAATATAAGCTGTCCATATATTCGGACGATTTGTTGTTATAAATTACGAACCCACTGGTGACGTTACCGAATTTAATACAGGAACTTAAACGCTTTGCTAGAGTGAGTAATTTTAAAAAGAATTACAGTAAATCAGAGGTGTTGAATATCACATTACCAAATAATACAGTGGAACTCCTTAAAAATAATTTCTCCTTTAAATGGCAAATAAACGTAATTAAATATCTGGGAAAATGTATTCCTAGAGAAATAGAAAGGCTTCAGGAATTTAATTACCTCCTGATAATGCAAAAAATAATAAAGACACTTAAACTATACGATAAGGGGATTTTTTCATGGATGGGTAGGATAAATATTATAAAAATTGATATATTGCCCAAGATCTTATATATATTAAGGACCATTCCAATATTTCCCTCAACAAACATCCTGAACCAATTAAGAAAGGCTATAGGTAGCTTTATATGGGCGGGAAAGCCTGCTAGAATCAGTAGAGATACATTGATTTGGCCAAAGAAAGATGGAGGCTTGGCATTCCCAGATCTATTGGCATATCTCAGAGCAGTGTTTATAACAAGGATAGTGGACTCGTTCCATAATGCAGATTGTAAGCAGTGGGTGAAACTTGAGGAGGTTACAGCCATTAAATTAAAATCATTACCATGGATAAGGAGAGAGAAACACCCCCCCAATGTGGATATGCCCTTTTTGGTTGCATCAACATTGAAAGTATGGGATGGATTGCTGAGACAGGGGAAAGGGTCAATGTATATAGACCCAATGACCCCTCTTGTCGGCAATTCAGAATTCCTACCAGCACTGGAAGCAGGGTCTTTCTTGAAATGGCAGCGAAGAGAAGATACTAGGGTGGTAGCGACAATGGAACAGCATAGACTTCTCCCATTTTATTCCATAGGTATGGAATATAAAGGTAAATGGATACAGTATTTGCAGCTTCAAAAATACATCCTTTCCTTGAAGAATGAGGGTATAATTAATAGACCATTGACCGACTTCAAAAAAATATTTGTAAAAGAACAGAAACCATTGCATATCTTATCCAATGTATATAAGTACTTACGTTCAAAGAAAAATATGCAGGAAATAACATATATAAAAAAAATGGAAGGAAGAAATATATTAACAGCAGTATTATCAATGGTCCCGAGATCGGTGAAGAAAATAAGAAAATAAAAAAGGACATCCTAAAATACTTCTTAACTGCAACACAAACCATCATAGCCAGGAACTGGAAAAGCAGAGTAATACCAAATCTAGAGGAATGGGAGTCTGAGATGGGTGAGATGTGTGTCTTGGAGGAGAGGATGGAAATTGAAAAAAGGATTAAAAAAACAGATAACAACAACATGGCAGATATGGAAAGAATTTAGTGGTTTTCTTGTGGAGGGAAATATAGGACAAAGGGTTTAAGTAAAGACATGAGAGAGAGAGAGGAGAGAGGAGAAAGGAGGCGTTTCCTCCTATTCTCCTTTTTTTTTTTTTTTGTTAGAGGTATATGAGGGGAACATGTATTTGTGTGAAAGGTATGAGTGGGTGTGAGAGGTAGGATGAGGGTAGGTAATGAATGGTTATAATATATTAGGAAAGATATGGATTTAATAATAAAATAAACACAATAGATTAATAGAGGTTTAATATGATGAGGGAACTGACTAATGATATGATGAGGACAATAGAAAGTAATCCATATAGAGTAAATAGTTAATATGTGAATTTTTAAAAGTTGTATAAAAATGTGTAAACATTTTTTGGTTAAATAAAGATTATAAAAAACAAAACAATGCCGTATCGCAAAAAATGGCCTGATCGCTAAGGGGGCAAATCCTTCCGGTCCATAATTGGTTAATGTGCATTGCGTTAATACAGCACAGTCAATTAAAGAGCTGCCCAATGCACAAAAAGGTGCATGTACAGACCATAATATATATTCAATATTTTACTGTATATATCTAAATATAAGACAAAAAAAAACTCAACAAACGGATTAATACAGGAAAAGGTGCATGTACAGACCATACAATGTATCCGTTAATTCACTTTATATGTCTAAAAATAAAGCAAAAAAACTCAACAAACAGACTGAAACAGAAAAAGGTGCATGTGCCATTTCAAACAGAAATGTGTTAGTGCTGTGATGGGCGTCAAATGGCAAGATTCTTATGAATGTACAGTATCGCTCCATTGCGTGTGGTGTGCATTGCTGTGAATTAACCCTCATGTTACTGCATCATAATAGTGTGAAAGGGCCCTTAACCACTTGCTTACTGGGCACTTAAACCCCCCTCCTGCCCAGACCAATTTTCAGCTTTCAGCGCTGATGCACTTTGAATGACAATTGCGCGGTCATACAACACTGTACCCAAATGAAATTTTTATCATTTTTTTTCCCACAAATAGACCTTTCTTTTGGTGGTATTTAATTACAGCTGGAAGTTTTATTTTTTGCTAAACAAACAAAAAAAGATGCAAAAAAAAAAAATCATGTTTAATAGTTTGTTATAAAATTTTGCAAACAGGTAATTTTTCTCCTTCATTGAAGTGCTTTGATGAGGCGCACTGATAGGCTGCACTGGTGGGCACTGATAGGCTGCACTGGTGGGCACTGATAGGCATAGTTAAGGCGGCACTAATAGGCACAGATAAGGTGGCACCGATAGGCACAGATAAGGCAGTACTGATGGGCACAGATAAGGCGGCACTGATGGGCAAAGATGGGCACAGATAAGATGGCACGGATGGGTGGCAAGGATGGGTGGCACTAAGGGGCACTGATAGGTACCACTGATAGATGGGACTGATGGGCACTGATAGGTGGCACTGATAGGTAGCTCTAATAGGTGGCACTGCTGGGCACTGATGGGCGGCACTGATGGGCACTAATGGGCACTGGTAGATGACACTGATGGGCACGGATATGTGGCACTGGGGTGCAGCACCCTTGTTGAGGCAGATTGTGGGTGGCACTGTGGGCACTGATGGGTGGCACTGTGGGCACTGATGTGTGGCACTGTGGGCACTGCTGGGTGGCACTGTGGGCACTCCTGGGTGGCACTGTTGGCACTGCTGGGTGGCACTGTGGGCACTGCTGGGTGGCACTTATGGGGGGCACTAATTTATTCCTGAGGGGGGGCAGGTGGGCACTGGTAAGCTGCCGTGATCTGGACTGATGTCCCGATCACGGCCACCGGTGATCGGCTCTTTTTTTTTTCTCCTCGCGCTGTCAGCGCGAGGAGGAATAATAGCCGATTACCGGCTCCGTTGTATCACATGATCAGCTGTCATTGGCTGACAGCTGATCACATGGTAAGGGGTTGGCATCGACCCCTTGCTCGGATCGGTGATCAGGCGAGTCTCAGGGGGTGCGCATGCCGCTCGTGCACGGGACGACGTCAATAGACGTAGTCCCGGCAAAGGAGGTCCACGCTGTAGCCGTCATTCGGCTATAGCGCGGGTCTCAAGTGGTTAATAGTTTGTTATAACATTTTGCAAACAGGTCATTTTTCTCCTTCATTGAAATGTGCTGATGAGGCGGCACTGGTGGGCACTGATAGGCACAGTTAAGGCGACACTAATAGGCACAGATAAGGTGGCACCGATAGGCACAGATAAGGCAGTACTGATGGGCACAGATAAGGCGGCACTGATGGGCAAAGATGGGCACAAATAAGATGGCACTGATAGGTGGCACTGATGGGTGGCACGGATGGGTGGCACTAAGGGGCACTGATAGGTACCACTGATAGATGGGACTGATGGGCACTGATAGGTGGCACTGATAGGTGGCTCTAATAGGTGGCACTGCTGGGCACTGATGGGCGGCACTGATGGGCACTGATGGGCACTGGTAGATGACACTGATGGGGATGGATATGTGGCACTGAGGTGCAGCACTTTTGTTGAGGCAGATTGTGGGCACTGATAGGTGGCACTGTGGGCACTGATAGGTGGCACTGTGGGTACTGATGTATGGCACTGTGGGCACTGATGTATGGCACTGTGGGCACTGATTTATGGCACTGACATATGGCACTATGGGCACTGATGGGTGGCACTGCTGGGTGGCACTTTTTTTTAGCATCTGGGTGGTACTGGCAGGGGGCAGGTGGGCACTGATAAGCTGGCCGCCGGTGATCGGCTGTCCCGATCACGGCCGCCGGTGATCGGCTTTTTTTTCTCTCCTCGCGCTGTCAGCGTGAGGAGGAAAAATAGCCCATTACCGGCTCTGTTTTGTCACATGATCAGCTGTCATTGGCTGACAGCTGATCACGTGGTAAGGGGTCGGGATCGACCCCTAGCTCGGATCCGTGATCAGGCGAGACTCATAGACTCGCCGATCACAGAGCGCACGCCCCTCAGGGGGCGCGCAGGGCGCTCGTGCACGGGACAACGTCAATAGACGTAGTCCCGGCAAAGCAGGTCCGTGCTGTAGCCATCATTCGGCTATAGCGCGGATCTCTAGTGGTTAATGTACATACTCTCAAACAAATTTTGGGCTTCTGCCCTTAAAGGTACAGTATATCAAAGAATTTCTGCTTGTTCCCAGGCATGTATATATATAAAAAAAAATCAGCCCTGATAGCACCCTCACATTTCCAGAGAGTAGAATGTAACAGCTGGCTTCATGCTCTTGTTGGCAAAAAAATTTTTTGTCGCCCCAGGGCCTGTTGACAGATGCTAGAATGGAATGTGCTGCACAAATGCATAAAGGTCCATAGGTAGAGGGTAGTCACAGGAATGGCATGTCAATCATTTCTGTGAGACAAACTGAAATATGGAGAACCTTACAAGAATGGTGATTTAGTTAAGCTTTGCCAAACAAAATCTAACCCCAATCAATTTAGGAAGGATAATAATGAAACAAATGAATCTAATTTCATGCTTGAGCAGGGTCTATTCTGGTGGCTTAAGAAACCAGTCCAACTTTTGGTCTTGCTTCTGCCTGATATATATATATATATATATATATATATATATATACACACACACATATATATATATATATATATATATATATATACGGTATATATATATATATATATTCTTTTTTTTTATTCAGGTACTCACAAAAGTGAGTACACCCCTCTCACGTGTTTCATTTGCTGATTTTCTCAATAGGTTGGCAACAGCATGTATATATTTTTATTTATGTATTGGTCATTGAGATATATATATATATATATAGTATCTCACAAAAGTGAGTACACCGCTCACGTTTTTGTAAATATTTTATTATATCCTTTCATGTGACAACACTGAAGAAATGGCACTTTGCTACAATGTAAAGTAGTGAGTGTACAGCTTGTATAACAGTGTAAATTTGCTGTCCCCTCAAAATAACTCAACACACAGCCATTAATGTCTAAACCGCTGGCAACAAAAGTGAGTACACCCCTAAATGAAAATGTCCAAATTGGGCCCAATTAACCATTTTCCATTCCCGGTGTCATGTGACTTGTTAGTGTTTCAAGGTCTCAGGTGTGAATGGAGAGCAGGTGTGTTAAATTTGGCGTTATCGCTCTCACTCTCTCATACTGGTCACTGGAAGTTCAACATGGCAGCTCATGGCAAAGAACTATGAGGATCTGAAAAAAAATATTGTTTTCCTACATAAAGATGACCTAGACTATAAGAAGATTGCCAATACCCTGAAGCCCGGTGGCCAAGACCATACAGCAGTTTACCAGGACAGGTTCCAATCAGAACAGGCCACGCCATGGTCAGCCAAAGAAGTTGAGTGCATGTGCTCAGCGTCATATCCAGAGGTTGTCTTTGGGAAATAGACGTATGACTGCTTCAAGCATTGCTGCAGAGGTTGAAGGGGTGGGTTGGTCAGCCTGTTAGTGCTCAGACCATACACAACACACACTGCATCAAATTGGTCTGCATGGTTGTTGTCCCAGAAGGAAAACTCACTTCTTAAGATGATGCAGAAGAAAGCCCGTAAAAAGTTTGCTGAAGACAAGCAGACTAAGGACATGGATTACTGGAACCATGTCCTGTGGTCTGAGGAGACCAAGATAAACTTGTTTTGTTCAGATGGTGTCAAGCATGTGTGGCAGCAACAAGGTGAAAAGTACAAAAACAAGTGTGTCTTGCTTACAGTCAAGCATGGTGGTGGGAGTGTCATGGTCTGGGGCTGCATGAGTGCTGCTGGCACTGGGGAGCTTCAGTTCATTGAGGGAACTATGAATGCAAACATGCACTGTGACATCCCGAAGCAGAGCATGAGCCCCTCCCTTCAGAGACTGGGCAGCAGGGCAGTATTCCAACATAACAACCCCAAACACACCTCCAAGACGACCACTGCCATGCTAAAGAAGCTGAGGGTAAAGATGATGAACTGGCCTAGCATGTCTCCAGACCTAAACCCTATTGAGCATCTGTGGGGCATCCTCAAACGGAGGGTGGAAGAGCGCAAGGTCTCTAACATCCACCAGCTCCATTATGTCCTCATGTAGGAGTGGAAGAGGACTCTAATGGCAACCTATGATGCTCTGGTGAACTCCATGCCCAAGAGGGTTAAGGCAGTGCTGGAAAATAATGGTGGCTACACAGAAATTTTAATTTAGCGGTTTAGACATTAATGACTGTGTGTTGAGTTATTTTGAGGGGACAGCAAATTGACACTGTTATATAAGCTGTGCATGCACTACTTTACATTGTAGCAAAGTATCATTTCTTCAGTGTTGAAAAGATATAATAGAATATTTACAAAAAAGGTGAGGGGTTTACTCACTTTTGTGAGATACTGTATAGATGTATATATATATATATATATATATATATATATATATATATATATATATATATATTAAATTATTATATATATATAGTGATAGTATATAAAATGGAATATATACATTTGAGAAATAATTGGCATTTATATATATATATATAAATTATATATATATATATATATATATATATATATATATATATATATAAAATATATAAAATAAATATATAAATATATATATATATATATATATATATATATATATATATATATATATATATATATATATATATATATATATATATATATATATATGGATAAAACGGACTGTGGATAGTTTTATCTTTGGTGTGGGAATAAAACCTCGACAGTGTACAATTACAACACTTGAACTGAGCTACTACATGAGTGAATCAAGATGTGTTTGTATATGCCAGTTACCAGAGGCACAAATATTACCACCCACGTATGCTCCAATAAAGGTGTGTGGATTAGCCTGTAGACACATCAACTCAGATTTAGATTTTATATACATTTGTTAGATGTACACATTAATAGGCTGATATTTGGCATCCACTCAAAAGTGATATTATTAACATATTTGTTCATGAAACCAAGGCAACTGGAATTTTCTAAAATGAAATTACATGTGAGTCTTTTTTTTTTTTTTTTTTGAGAAGATAATAAATAACTCTTACCAGCAGTCTGTTTCATTTCAGAAACACAAGTCATTACCTGCCCTACAGTATGAGGCAAATAACCTGAAGGTGTTGCCCTTGAAGTTGGAATTCCAGTCACTCGCATGACAAGCTAACATTACATGGTAGATGCCGCAAACACCTGATCTTCTCTATGCTCATTACTAAATTATACATTTTTTTATTTTCATCATAAAAAAAAACAGTACCTTGTGTATTTGGACCTTGGAAGGTTTTTTTTTTAAATGTTGCTGTAAACACTTTAGAGCTTCTTGAGAAAGGAGTAAACAATACAGACGACATTATTTAATACTGCTGCAAGCGGCTATTGAAATAATAAAGCAATATTTGATCAAACAAGTAAGGCGTAACATGCACGTACAAGCGGCAGAAATGCCAATTATTTCTCAAATGTATATTTTTTCATTTTATATACTATCACTGGGACAACAGTAGCAGCATATGATGCATGAGTTGAGAATGGTCATCAATTGTCTTTATAAATAAGTGATCTGCCTGTCTGTAGCCACTTACATTTTACTGTTTCCCAATAAACCACTTTACATTGATTAATGGGAACTTTTGATTTTATAACTTTTCCTAAGCTTGATTTGGTCTGGTGTAAAAAATAACTTTGAATAAATTGAATTGCTGTCTTGTTTAAACTTTATAAACATATGCTAATACCTTTTGCATGAGAGCATTTCCAGTCCATTTATCCTAATGGGGATTTTGAGGACAACACTCCTCCTTTTGCTTATCCACATACTTAAGCACATCCTTGGGGATTTCATAGTGTTCCCAAGTCAAATCTGAGTTATAATCCCTCCAGCATATTCTGGATCTGTTATGGATATTGGACGTGCATCGGACATCTCCAGAGGGTGCCTACCAGGAGAATATCCTTACAAGCACATGTTGGCTGTATGATATTTTTTATTTTACATGATAATAATGAACTTTATTCACACAGACATTTTTTTCTTCATGCTTTAGTATATCTAAACACAAAAACAAAAAAATATATACTGTTGCTTACCAGTCTTTGGATGTGGGGATTGTATTTAATTTCTTTATTAAGGCTAAGTACAATTTATGTAGGTACAGAAAATGACCTATTGATCCAGTGTCCTTGTAACTTGCACTGGACTATAATGAGGTTCACTGGAATAGTAAAGGCTTAAAAATCAGCATATAGGTCATACAAGGAAACAGAAAGTGTAGCTGATTGAAAAGTGAAAAAAAAAAAATAGAAAAAAGGAGGCCAAATGTATTATCAGGGCTGCTAGAGCACAGAAAGGGGAGGAAATGGCTAAATCTGTTAAGAAAGGAGACATAAGCCGAGTACACGTGATCGGAATTCCAGCCAGAAAAAGACCGATGAGAGCTTTTCATCGGAAAATGCGACCGCGTGTATGCTCCGTTGGGATTTAGCTGTCCGAATTTCCACCAGCAAAAAATTGATAGCATGTTCTCAATTTTCCAGACGGAGAAATTCCGATTGTGTGTATGCAATTCCGACACGCAAAAACTCACACATGCTCAGATTCAACTAGGAGATGGAAGCTATTGGCTACTGGGTATTGAACTTCCTTTTTCTAGTCCCGTCGTACGTGTTGACGGTCGGAATTTGGTGTGACCATGTGTATGGCAAGACAGCTTGAGCGAAATCCCGTCGGAATTCTGTCGGGAAAACCATCAGACCTTTTTCTGACCGGGAGCTTTGTGAGCGTGATTGCGGGTCCCGCAGACTCGATGTCCGCGGGGATACCCGCGATCGTCTCACAGAGAGGAAAAACAGGGAAATGCTAATGTAAACAAGCATTTCCCCATTCTGACTAGTGACACTGTCACTGATCACCACTCCCTGTAATCGGGAGGGGTGATCAGTGTTGTGTCACACACAGCCCCTTCCTCCCACAGTTAGAATCACTCCCTAGGACACACTTAGCCCCTACAGCGCCACCTAGTGGTTAACCCCTTCCCTGCCAGTCACATTTACACAGTAATCAATGCATTTTTAATTGCACTGATCGCTGTATAAATGTGAATGGTCCCAAAATTGTGCCAAAAGTGTCCAATCTGTCCACCATAATGTCGCAGTCAAAATCTCTAAATGCCGCCATTACTAATGAAAAAAATTATTAATAAAAATTCCATAAAACTATCCTCTATTTTGTAAACGCTATAACTTTTTCCAATCAATAAACGCTTATTGCGATTTTTTTTTTACCAAAAATATGTAGGGGAATATGTATCGGCCTAAACTGAGAAAAAAAATGTATTTTTATTTATTTTTGGGGGATATTTATTATAGCAAAAAGTTAAAAATAATGCGTTTTTTTTTCCAAATTGGCCCTTTTTTTGGTTATAGCGCAAAAAATAAAAACCACAGCGGTGATCAAATACCACCAAAAGAAAGCTCTATTTGAGGGAAAAAAAGGACGTCAATTTTGTTTGGGAGCCACGTTGCACGGCCGCGCAATTGTCAGTTAAAGCGACGCAGTGCCAAATGGCAAAAAGTGCTCTGCTCTTTGGCCAGCCAAATGGTCCAGGGCTTAAGTGGTTAAACAATTACTTCTCTTCAGTCTTTTCAGAAGTAAATGGCACAGATAAAAACAAGTTGGAGGATCATATTGGTTTGAGTGGTAAAGGATCATTTTCAGGGTTTATGAAGGTAGGAACAGCAGATAAACTGGGTCTCTTAAAGCTGAATTCCAGGAAATCTGTAAAAAGTGAAGCACACTATTAGTTAAATCCAAGGAGGTGCATGACATCTCCTGGGCTTATCTCTATTTATTACATCTGACAGTTTTATTGCACTGCTGAAATATGGCTATTGCTGTATTTGCAGGAGCCCAACGCTGTGCCAGAAACCATGAATCAGACAGAAGTGTGGTTAAAATGACACTTGTTTAATAATAAAAATAGTAAAAGGTAAACAGAGCAATGTAGTCAAATCATAGCCAGAGTTCGGTAACCGGAACGGATAGTCAGACAAGCCAGGATGTCAGGGAGCAAGAGATCAGTGTACTTCAGGACAGGCCAGAAAATCAGGAAACTTGAGAATCAGCATAGTGGAACAGCAAGCAGGATCAGGTACCAGAAGGGACATCAGCCAAGCAATTCTTCAACAGGTACACAGGAGAGAGTCTCTGGATGTGTTGACCAAGGCAAAGGCAGAGAGGGACTGAACTGAACAGCTTATCATCATCATTGACGAACAGGATATCATCATCAGGTGAGTCACTGTGGAAAAGATTGGAGCTGGCAATCAACCGACAGCTGAGTGGCCTGCCTTGAGAAGGAAGGGCTGAACCCAGCCCTGACACACTGATGGTTAAAGGGGTCGTAAAGGCTTGGTTTTCACCTTAATGCATCCTATGCATTAAGGTGAAAAAACACCTTTCAGTGACCGGCCCCCAGCCCCTCCGCTTTACTTACCTGACCCCTCGAACCTGTCCCACGGGGACGCACCGTCTCTCTGCTAGGGGGTTCTCGGCTGTTGAAAGGATAGATCAATAGCAGCGCAGTCATTGGCTCCCACTGCTATCAATCAAATCCAATGACGCGGTCGCCGGGGGTGGGGCTGAGTTCTGCATTCAGCGTCTATGGACGCCAAATGCTGGACTCGGGAGCGCACCCGCAAAGTAACCCCCCTGGAGAGCGCTTCTCCCACTGGGTTATCCGATGCGGGGAGGAGCCGAGAGAGCTGCCGAGGGACCCCAGAAGACCAAATTCAGGGCCACTCTGTGCAAAACGAGCTTCACAGTGGAGGTAAGTATGATATGTTTGTTATTTTAAAAAAAAAGTACCTTTAGTGTCACGTTAAGGTCTAAGTATTTTCAACATTAGAGTTGGTGTAGCTGCAATACCTGCCCCTCTCCTCTTTCTGCCTAATCACAGAAGCTAATTCACAAAATACAAAGACTTCTCTGAATGGGCAGCAGAGGGGTGGAGTGGGCATAGATGCTCTGTGTGCCTCTCTCTCCTCTCTCAGAGGGTGTCAGTGTATTCAGTGTATGCAGAGCCATAAACCTGTCAGATATAAATAATAGATATAAGTTCATGAGATGTCCATGAGATGTCATGCACTTCCTTGGACTTAACTTCATTTTTTACAGAGTGTCTGGACTCCGCTTTAAAGTGTAATAAAGTAATGGATCCTAAAGTTTTACCTCCCGGAGTTCTAAGAGAACTTTGAGGTACATTTGTTGAATCATTAAAGTGGATGTAAACCCGATTCATGAAATTTGAGCTGGGCACAAATATCTGCAGTGTTTTCTTATCTCTTTTCAAAGCACTCAATCCTGTGGCTTTCTCCTGCTCTGTTCCTCTGTTATCAGCATGATAACTTCTGATAAGTTCTCCATCAACTGAGATAAAAACAGGCTGAATTTTTAGTCAGGCAGCATGCTATAAATAGAGAGCAGAGAGCTAAACCATTTACAGAACAGCTCTGAGAGTCTCTGCCTATGCGGAGTTGGGGTGTGTGCCTTTCCTCCAATCAGCTGTCTTGGCTGTGTGCCCAGACTTCACTTCCAGTGATGAACAGGAAGAGAAAATCTCTAACACGATCTGAACTATCTAAAGAATGTATACAGATGAAGACAGCAGATATACATGTACAACTTATGTAAGGAGATTTGTTTCATCTCTGTGTATCATCTGAGGCTGTTCACTTCACTGGGTATATGTGAGGGTTTACATCCACTTTAATGGACCTTTATAATAATTTTTTGCTGAGACATTCCCCATGACTGGTAGACAGCTTTTGTACCTTTCCACAGAAAGGGTAGTAAGCTAAGGATGTGAATGTATGAAATACAGTATATATAAAAACACACTGCATAAATTGTTTGTGCTATATAAATACCTGTAATAATAATAATAAAAAAAGGAATAGGATGGCAACTACAGGTAAGTGAGTTTAAGATCTATGTTAGTAAAATTTGTGGATTTACTCCTAAAAAGAAGTATCATTGATAATTTAAAAACACATAACTTGCTAGACCCAAGTGCTGTGGACATTTCAGCAAAGCATTGATACAGTTCCATATAATTATCTCATTTAAAAAAAAAAAAAGTTGTACAAGCTCGGACTTAACACCTGTGGTTCAATGTGTTTGCACCCCCGCCCCCCAAGGCACCTCAAACCCAGGTAAATGGCGGTGGACTGGCTTTCTGCCGGTCCATCGCCATTTACCGAATCTAGGCGGTGGGCACATCGGGCATTGGCAGGGATCAGGCATTGGCGGGCACATTGGGCAGTGGTGGGGATTAGGCATTGCCGGGCACATTGGGCAGCGGCGGGGATCAGGGCTGTGGTGGACATCAGGCAGCAGCTCCTGTGTCTTCTCCTCCTCCATTCTGCCATGCGTCTCCTCTCCTCCTCCTGGGCATCCAATAGGATCGCCTGTCCTTTCAGTCAATCAGGTGACGGGTATCAGACCCGCTTCCCGATTGGCCAGGAGGAGGATTAGTGTTGCAACAGTGAATATTCATTCGCTGTTACAACAAAACAGGGTAGGCTTCAGACGCAATGCTCTGCACCCCGAGCCCACCCTATTTTGAAGCCTATTAGAGCCTCTAGGGAGAGCAGTGGCAGTGGACAGGGGAGGTGGCACCTGTGCGCCCACAATGGATGGGCCGACCCTGCTTCCTGTCCTCAAACAGCAAACCTGTGGCTCTCTTACACACAAGCCGGTCTGTCTCCTCTCCCCTTTCCATTCAAAGAACATTAGTATTTTGTGAATAGCTCAGAGAATACAAAGTGTTTTGTAATTGAGCAACAGGCGGTGACCCGGGAGGTGGCACACATGCCTCATGAGATTTAACGATTTGTGACCCAGCAGATGTAAACAAAATAACTTTTTTTTCCTGGACCTCTTCATTCTGTTCTGAGCCACTGAGACTTCACTTGTTGCATGTTTGTTTGGGTCAGTGACTTTTTCCATTTAAAAAAAATCTGATATGCCCCTAGCAAGAGGTCCATTTTATGCAAGCTCATATGACTATTAGGACTCTGATGAGTTTACTTCCTTTTTCATTCCCTGCAAAGGTAAAGCATAATGGACTACTATGCATCGCATAGTAGCCCATTATGTGTCGCTTACCTGACACAGGAGCCAGCGATGTCACTGCTGTCCCCTGTAGTCCGGCGCATCCATCTTCTCGGTGGGTCTCGCTGCTCCGCCGCTGTCATTCGACGAAGCCGCGATGACGTCACTCCCGCGCATGCGAATGGGAGCCGCCACGCGTGGCATCTTCGTCGTTGACGGGGCTGCGCTCAGTGCGCCTGCGCGCCGCTGTCTACGGTGCATGCGCCGTAGACAGCGGTGCCTGTCTTTTGGCAAATATCTCCTAAACCGTGTATGTTTAGGAGATATTTCTTGGATCTACAGGTAAGCCTTAACCACTTGCCGACCGCCTAACGCCGATGTACGTCGGCAGAATGGCACGGGCAGGCATAAGCACGTATATGTACGTGATTTGCCTCCCGCGGGTCGGGGGCCCGATCGGGCCCCCGCCCGGTGCCTGCGGCGGTCGGTTTTCGTTCGGGAGCGATCCCGGACGAGGGGACGGCCATTCATTCATGGCCACCCCCTCGCGATCGCTCCCGACGAATGGAAATCCCCGGTGACATCACTTCCTCTCCTGTAATGTAAACACAGGAGAGGAAGTGATGTATTCTCTCCTCCGTGTCGGTATTTTTCGTTCCGACACGGAGGAGAGCGGATCAGTGAGTTGCACCAACACATCCCACACACAGTAGAACATGCCAGGCACACTCACACCCCCCCTTTACCCCCCGATCACCCCCCCAATTACCCCTGCCCCCCAGTCACAGTGACACCAATGTCATTTTTTTTTTTTTTTTTTTTTTTTTTGCATTGGTGTCATTTGTGACTGTAATAACTGTTAGGGCAGTTAGGGTTAGCCCCCTTTAGTTCTAATGTACCCCCCTAACCCCCCCAATAAAGGTTTAACCCCGTGATCACCCCCCGTCGCCAGTGTCACTAAGGCTGGGTTCACATTGCAGCGGTTTATGAGAACGAATGTGATTCGCACCGCACTGCAGTGCAAATCACATCCGATCTCTGTGCGATTCGAGTTCAGCCATTCGCCGCACCCGCCGCACCCGCCACACCCGCCGCACCCGCCGCAAATTCGCACGGGACCCTTTTTTTGGCCCGCAGCAGAATCGGATCGCATGGGTGTTCACACCATGCGATCCGAGTTTGCAGATCGCACTGCGATATGCGAACTGATCTGGGGGTGTCAGTAACATTTCACTGACACTCCCAGCAGTTCGCATAGGGCAGTGTGAACTGCCGCCGGGAGGCATGCGATGCGGGAACCCGCCGCGGATTCGCGGCGTTTCCGCATCGCTCCAGTGTGAACCCAGCCTAATAAGCGATCATTTTTCTGATCGCCGTATTAGTGTCACAGGTGACGCTAGTTAGGCAGGTAGGTATTTAGGTTCGCCGCAGCTTTTTATAGCGCTAGGGACCCCCATATACTACCGCATAAAGCCCCCTGATTGCCCCCTAGTTAACCCTTTCACCAGTGATCACCATATAACTGTTACAGGTGACGCTGGTTGGTTAGTTATTTTTTTATAGTTTCAGGGCACCCGCCATTTATTACCTAATAAAGGTTTAACCCCCTGATCACCCGGCAGGTGTCATTTGTGACTAATAACTGTTAGGGCAGTTAGGGTTAGCCCCCTTTAGTTCTAAGGTACCCCCCTAACCCCCCCAATAAAGGTTTAACCCCGTGATCACCCCCCGTCGCCAGTGTCACTAAGGCTGGGTTCACATTGCAGCGGTTTATGAGAACGGATGTGATTCGCACCGCACTGCAGTGCAAATCACATCCGATCTCTGTGCGATTCGAGTTCAGCTATACAGATAGTATGGCTGAATTCGTGTCGCACCCGCCGCACCCGCCGCAAACTCGCACGGGACCCTTTTTTTGGTCCGCAGCAGAATCGGATCGCATGGGTGTTCACACCATGCGATCCAAGTTTGCAGATCGCACTGCGATATGCGAACTGATCTGGGGGTGTCATTAACATTTCACTGACACTCCCAGCAGTTCGCATAGGGCAGTGTGAACTGCCGCCGGGAGGCATGCGATGCGGGAACCCGCCGCGCATTCGTGGCGTTCCCGCATCGCTCCAGTGTGAACCCAGCCTAATAAGCGATCGTTTTTCTGATCGCTGTATTAGTGTCACAGGTGACGCTAGTTAGGCAGGTAGGTATTTAGGTTCGCCGCAGCTTTTTATAGCGCCAGGGACCCCCATATACTACCGCATAAAGCCCCCTGATTGCCCCCTAGTTAACCCTTTCACCAGTGATCACCATATAACTGTTACAGGTGACGCTGGTTGGTTAGTTATTTTTTTATAGTTTCAGGGCACCCGCCATTTATTACCTAGTCTCACTAGTGTACCCCTAAATTTAGGGGTGTCTACTTTCTAAAATGGGGTCATTTGGGGGGGGGGGGGGTTTGTGCCATCTTGGCATTTTATGGCCTTCAAAACTGTAACGCCCTTAGAAAGCCTGAAGGCGGTGCTTGGTTTTTGGGGCCCCGTACGCGGCTAGGCTCCCAAAAAGTCCCACATATGTGGTATCCCCGTACTCAGGAGAAGCAGCAGAATTTATTTTGGGGTGTCATTTCACATATGCCCATGGCATGCGTGAGCAATATATCATTTAGTGACAACTTTGTGAAAAAAAAAAAAAGTTTGTAATTTTCCCGCAACTTGTGGCAAAATATAAAATATTCCATGGACTCAACATGCCTCTCAGCAAATAGCTTGGGGTGTCTACTTTCTAAAATGGGGTCATTTGTGGGGGTTTTGTGCCATCTTGGCATTTTATGGCCTTCAAAACTGTAATAGGTAGTGAGAAGTGAACTCAAAAAATTACGCCCTTAGAAAGCCTGAAGGCGGTGCTTGGTTTTCGGGGCCCCGTACGCGGCTAGGCTCCCAAAAAGTCCCACATATGTGGTATCCCCGTACTCAGGAGAAGCAGCAGAATTTATTTTGGGGTGTCATTTCACATATGCCCATGGCATGCATGAGCAATATATCATTTAGTGACAACTTTGTGAAAAAAAAAAAAAAAAAAAAAAAGTTTGTAATTTTCCCGCAACTTGTGGCAAAATATAAAATATTCCATGGACTCAACATGCCTCTCAGCAAATAGCTTGGGGTGTCTACTTTCTAAAATGGGGTCATTTGTGGGGGTTTTGTGCCATCTTGGCATTTTATGGCCTTCAAAACTGTAATAGGTAGTGAGGCGTGAAATCAAAAATTTACGCCCTTAGAAAGCCTGAAGGCGGTGCTTGGTTTTCGGGGCCCTGTACGCGGCTAGGCTCCCAAAAAGTCCCACATATGTGGTATCCCCGTACTCAGGAGAAGCAGCAGAATTTATTTTGGGGTGTCATTTCACATACGCCCATAGCATGTGTGAGCAATATATCATTTAGTGACAACTTTGTGTAAAAAAAAAAAAAAAAATTTTTTTTTGTCATTATTCAATCGCTTGAGGCAAAAAAATAAAATATTCAATGGGCTCAACATGCCTCTTATCAATTTCCTTAGGGGGTCTACTTTCCAAAATGGGGTCATTTGGGGGGGTTTTGTACTGCCCTGTCATTTTAGCACCTCAAGAAATGAGATAGGCAGTCGTAAACTAAAAGCTGCGTAAATTCCAGAAAACGTACCTTAGTTTGTAGATGTGACAACTTTTGCGCAAACCAATAAATATACAATTATTGACTTTTTTTTTACCAAAGACATGTGGCTGAATACATTTTGTCCTAAATGTATGACTAAAATTGAGTTTATTGGATTTTTCTAATAACAAAAAGTAGAAAATATCATTTTTTTTCAAAATTTGCGGTCTTTTTACGTTTATATCGCAAAAAATAAAAATCGCAGAGGCAATCAAATACCATCAAAAGAAAGCTCTATTTGTGGGAAGAAAAGGACGCAAATTTTGTTTGGGTACAACATTGCATGACCGCGCAATTACCAGTTAAAGCAGCGCAGTGCCAAAGTGTAAAAAGACCTCTGGTCATTTACCAGCAAAATGGTCCGGTCTGAAAGTGGTTAATCTAGGCTTACCTGTAGGTCAAAGTGTGTTGTAAGGGTTTACAACCACTTTAAGATCATGCACTTCCATGATCTACAAAGATGGCCCACTGTGGCCCTACACACAGTAATGAAATTATTCTGCTTTCTATGGAGAAAGGGACACTATGCCTGATTAGTCACAGAGATTTTCTATTATGTTGAAAGATCTCTACAGGCTATATCAAGCCTTTTAGAAGTTAACCCCTACACTGCCCAATAATCACAAACTATGCATCCAATTATAGCCATGTATGGCCAGTCTAATGAAATGAGGATCTGTCATCTGTGTAAGCATTCCATTCTGTTCTTTTACAATCTGACTTTGAACATCTTTTTAGAAATTATTAAAGAGAGCACAAGTTTTTAATTCCAGAACGAATGTTCTAAAATCTAAAACACAGGATAAGACATTATTTCTTTAGCTGTGTATGCAGTGTGCATATACAAACTGTCAGGAACGCTGTTTACAAGGGTAGAGATGCTAATGTGCGTGTGAGGTTTACAGCGTCTAAATATGGATTATGTTTTCAATGTGAAAAAGGCATGACAGTTTACACATGCTGACCTTCACATTTTTGTTAGGTCTGTGCTTTGCGAATTTGTGTATTATTTAAAATACAACAAAATATAAATAGTGCATTTTTTTCTCTGCATAAAATAAATATATTCTTTTAGACTTCCATACCGTAGGCACTTTGTGGTCTAAGCACATAGAGGAGAGACTACACAACAACATTTTGTTGGCCAAGTTTCACAAATGGTTTCTCAGGCATCCTTGCAAATGCTAATAAGGGCTCAGCCTTGAACTGTGTTTGCTCTTTGGGGAAATCCTTACCATCGGCATGCAGTTATTCTCTACACCGTCAAGCAGTTCCTGTTAGTACTTTGAACATATTTCATTATTATTAGAATCAGCATCAACCAGACTATTTCCTTTTAACACAATTTTATAGAAGACACGAGACCATGTTTGTTCTTTCTGTGTGGAAGCAGTGTCACATGAATTTACACATTGAAATCTAGTACTGCATCTCTGAAGTCTAAGTCATTTTAAAAGGATAAGCCATTCAAAACAAGTGTAGCACTTACCTGTTAAGAATTGGGTTTTCCTACCATTTCCAGTGATGACCCATCCTGTACCTGGACTTGGCAATATATGGACACCACCAGGAGTGATAAATTGGCATTATCAACCACTTTAAGCAGGTAGAAGTCGGCACTGTAAAGGGATCATGATGCCCAGAAGAAGCAAGTGGGGCTCCTGATTTTGCTTTACTGTGATTGGCTGCTTGATGCTGACCTCATTGGGAGCCACCAACTTCCAAATGTCAGTAGTTGACTGTGAGCTGTCAGGCATGCTTCCCTCAGGTCTACAGCAAAATGGCCCCCACTCCTCCTGTACTGAAGACACTTCCAACTCTCACCTGCACTTAAAAGTTGCCATATCCTACTGATCAATTAAAGGGGATGTTGCCTGGGTCTACATATTTTAGTAATGAGTGGATTCTAACTGACGGATTGGCTCACTGTCTTCTTATGTTCATCTGGGTCTCCACTTGGAAGGTCTTCACACCACAGATCTTACCTGTGCCCCCATCCATGTCCAAAAATGTTGACAGCATCTGGTGGGTGATTTAACTCCCCAACATTTACACAGCATTTAACCATAAGCAGGGTTGTAGGTAGATACACCATATTACCAAAAGTATTGGGACGCCTGCCTTTAAATGCACATGAACTTTAATGGCATGCCAGTCTTAGTCTGTAGGGTTCAATATTGAGTCGACCCGCCCCTTGCAGCTATAATAACTTCAACTCTTCTGGGAAGGCTGTCCACAAGGTTTAGGAGTGTGTCTATGGGAATGTTTGACCATTCTTCCAGAAGCGCATTTGTGAAGTCAGGCACTGATGTTGGAGAGAAGGCCTGGCTCGCAGTCTACCCTCTAACTCAAAGGTGTTCTATGTCAGGGCTGGGCTCAGCCCTTCCTTCTCTGAGCTGGCCGCTCAGCTGTCGGCTAATTGCCAGCTCCTTTCTCTCCATGGTGACTCAGCTGTTGTAGATCTGCTCATCAGTCCTGCCTACTTAAACCCGTCCAGCTCACTTCATCTCTGCCTTTGGTCACATCTCAGAGACTTTTCTCCTGCGTTCCTGTTGAAGACTTGCTCGGCTGACGTCACTTCTGGCTCCTGATCCTGCTTGCTGTACTACTACGTTGATCTCTGGCTCTCTGACTTTGGCATTGGCTGACTACCCGATCCGGTTATTGAACTCTGGTTATGTATTGACTACGCTTACTCTGTTTACTTTTTTATTATTATTAAACAAGTGTGATTAACTGTACTTCTGTCTCGGTCTGATTCATGGTTTATGACATTCTATCAGGTTGAGGTCAGGACTCTGGGCAGACCAGTCAAGTTCTTCCACCCCAAACTAGCTCATCCGTGTCTTTATGGACCTTGTTTGTTCACTGGTCCAGATCATTTGGTGGAGAGGAGATTATGGTGTTAGGGTGTTTTTCAAGGGTTGGGCTTGACCCCTTAGTTCCAGTGAAAGGGACCCTTAAGGCATCAGCATACCAAGACATTTTTGACAATGTCACGCTCATAACTTTGTGGGAACAGTTTGGGGTTGGCCCTTCTTGTTCCAACATGAGATGGATGAGTGAGTTTGGGGTGGAGGAACTTGACTGGCATGCACAGAATCCTGATCTCAACCCGATAGAACATCGTTGGGATGAATTAGACTAAAGACTGTGGGCCAGGCCTTCTCTCCAACATCAGTGCCTGACCTCACAAATCCGCTTCTGGAATAATGGTCAAACATTATCATAGACACACTCCTAAACTTTGTGGACAGCTTTCCCAGACGAGTTGAAGCTGTTTGTCATTGGGTGGGCCAACTCAATATTGAACCCTATGAACTAAGACTGGGATGCAATTAAAGTTCATGTGCGTGTAAATACTGTTGGTAATATAGTGTATATTTCTTTTTTTAGGCACAACTGAATAATGGTGACTTTTTGAAAAGCCCAGGCCCTTCTATCTCACAATTGTTTTAGTAAAATTTAAAACAAATGTGCTGTTGGAGGAATCATGTTGTCTGCTTTACACTCACAATTACTTTGTAACTTTACAACCCAACAATCATAGTTGTGTGTTTATTGTATATAATGAGTTTCCTGTCTACAATTTAAAACTAGAATGTGCTGTTGGAGGAATCATGTGGTCTGCTTTACACTCACAATTACTTTGTAACTTTACAGCCCAACAAACATAGTTGTGTGTTTATTGAACTATAATGAGTTTCCTGACTTCTCTCAATTCACCCGCATACATTCCACCCTGTAATTAATTTGCCATATTTAGCCACAAATGTCTATAGGTGACCAGAGCTGCAAGGAGAAGGAAAGAAAATACGAAAAAAATGGTATGTTTGTCAAGGTTTGTAATACGCCAGGCATTGTGGCAAATACAGCCTTGAGTGTAGGGTTTGGGTGAACGAATCATTTTGCCTTTTCTTTAGATTATTAAGACGTGCAATGTTGTGGGGTCATTTATTGGCCATACACACCACACTTGTTTGGCTATTTAAACCAATTTCAACTGGTTTATCTACTAGCAAATGAGTTCCTTTTCCATGAACTGGTAATTTAGAACACTACACATCTGGACTCCAAAGTCTCACTATTTTTTTTATTTTATTTACTTATTTTAGGTACTTATATAGCACCGTCCATTTACGCAGCACTTTATATTATTATACATTCACATCACTCCCTGGTTAAAATCTAAGGTCCCTAACTCACCTTCATACATATACATACTAGGGCCAATTTAGACAGGAGCCAATAAACCTACCAGCATGTCTTTGAAGTGTGGAAGGAAATCGGAGTACCCAGAGGAAACCCTCACAGGCATAGGGACAATTAGCAAACTCTCCCACTAAAGAAAATAAATAAACCATGATGATGTGCAAAGGTGCAGTATCCCAAAGCAAAAAAGAAATCTCATTAGCTGACCTTAGTAAAATAAAATCAGTTTGGCTGCTATCAGTTACTACCTTTATCATATCCTTGCATTGGTGTTCATGATAGTCATAATAAAATCTCCCTAATTGGTGCCAGTGACGGCATAACACATGGGTCAACACATTTTTCAGGGTTTTTACTCATTTTTCTTGTATCACACCCAGAAATAACAAACTGAGCAATACAAAAGATCCAGAGTTTGTGTTTTTTAGTGGCAATTATAGTACCCTTCTTCACTGGGGTTCAATGGCAATCCTTTTCATTGGTGTTATTCTCGTTCCATCTGTTCCAATCCATTCCATTGTTATTCCCTCGGAGCAATAATAAAGCCCCCCCTCCCCCCTTCACTGGTGTTCAGTGCCAGCAATATTAAATTATCACCCCACATTAGTGTTCAGTGGCAGCAACAATAAAGTTCCCCCCATACATTACTGTTTAGTGGCGTCAGTATTAACCCTTTCATGACTAAGCCTATTTTTGGAATTTGGTGTTTACAAGTTAAAATCCATATTTTTTGCTTGAAAATTACTTGGAACCCCCAAACATTATATATATTTTTTTAGCAGAGACTCTAGAGAATAAAACAGCGATTGTTGCAATATTTTATGTCACACGGTATTTGCGCAGCGGGAACAGGGACACTTTCATGAATAAAAAAAAAACAAAACAGTAAATTAGCCCAATTTTTTTGCGTAATGTGAAAGATAATGTTACGCCGAGTAAATAGATACCAAACATGTCACACTTTATAATTGCGCGCACTTGTGGATTGACGACAAAGTACGGTACCTAAAAATCTCAATAGGCGACGCTTTAATTTTTTTTTACGGTTACCAGGTTAGCGTTACAGAGCAGGTCTAGTGCTAGAATTATTGCTCTCGCTCTAACGATCGCGGCGATACCTCACATGTGTGATTTGAACACCGTTTCCATAAGCGGGCGCGACTTCCGTATGCGTTTTCTTTGCTTCGCGAGCTCGCGGGGACGGCGGGTGCTTTTAAAAAAAATTTTTAATTTTTTTATTTATTTTAAAATGACTAAATTGTTTAAAAAAAAAAATTTTGATCACTTTTATTGCTGTCACAAGGAATGTAAACATCCCTTGTGACAGTAATAGGTGGTGACAGGTACTCTTTATGGAGGGATCGGGGGTCTAAATAACCCCCCACTCCTCCTTTACACTTCAATGTATTCAGATCGCCGAAAACGGCGATTCTGAATACCGGATATTTTTTTAAAACCGGCGCTATTGGCAGCCGAGTAAACGGGAAGTGACGTCATGACGTCGCTTCTGTGTTTACGATGAGGAGACTGGAACGAAGCCGATTACGGCTTCGTTCCAGTTCCTCCCCAGCAGCCGGTGGCAGCGGAATTTGAATCGGTGCTCCCGATCGAGCGGGAGCACCGGTAACAGCGGTGGGAGGGGGGGACGTCCCCTCCCGCTCCTCCGGCATAACAGCCGAGCGGCTTTTAGCCGCATCGGTTGTTATGCCTGGATAGCCAATCGCCTGCTGAGAAAAACGGTACCGGGATGATGCCTGCAGGTGCGGGCATCATCCCGGTATACCCCCCGGAAGCCGAGTACGCACATCTGCGTACGCTCGGCGGGAAGGGGTTAAGGACCCTTGTTAATTTGTGTTCTGTAGCAACAATAATAAAGTCCCCTAGAGCTTCATAAGTGTTCAGTGGCAGCCATAAACATAACCTCCTTCATTGTGTTTAGTAGTAGCAACAATAAGAACCCTCTTCATTAGAGTTGAGCCAAACAACCCCCGGTTTGGTTTGCGGCCAGGACTCTCAAATATCACAAAAGTTCGGACCAGAGCCATGAACCCTAATAAAGTGTATGGTATCCGAACTTGAAAAATCAATAGTTCTCATTTTAAAGGCTTATATTCAAGTTATTGGCCATAAAAGGGGATGAAGGCCAGGGTACTGCCTGGGGGACATGTATCGATGCAAACATTTAAAAAAAAAAAGGTTGTTTTTACAGGAGCAGTGATTTTAATGATGCTTAAAGTGAAACAATACAATTTTAAATTTCTTTAAATATAGAGCCTGGGGATCTCCTTATTCTGCCTGTAAAATGCCACATCTACCGTGTATAGAACCCGTTGCAGCAAAACTGACTAATATAAAAAAAACAAATGGCATTTAAATTGCTGGCAATACAATACCATTGCCATCAATTCAAAAATGTAAAAAACAAAACAAAAAAAACGTCAGGGAGCAGCCCATATCAGGCCCTTTGGATTTTGAAGGGAATCCCACGCAAAAAAAAAAAAAAAAAACAGTCCTCCTCAAAATCCATATCAGACCGAAAGCACCCCCCCCCCCCCCCATGTCAAGGGCATGTGGCCTGGCATGGTTCAGGGGGCACTCACTTATCCCCACCCTCTCCTGTCCTGCCAGGCAGCATGCTTGGATAAGGGTTTGGTATACATTTTGGGGGGACACCCACACCTTTTTTTCCCACTTTTTTGTATTGCCAGCATTTTTGTTTAAATTTGGCTATCAGGGAAGCTGTTGACAACTAATAAATCATTTGTTGTTAAGGACGCAGTGGCTGCTTCCTGGCCCACTCCCTAACAACCAGCTATGCACTATGCAGTGCACAGTGCATCGAGGACAGTGTTAATATTGGCAGCAAATTTCAATTCAGATTTAGTCTAAAGCTGGCCATACAACTATCTGCAGATTTTCTATGGTTAGATGGAAAAAGTGCAACAGATTTCTCCATGTACGCTAAACTGTGTGGATGGAGTAATCTCCCACTTTTTCCATCTGACCATAGACAATCTGCAGATAATCTATAGGTGTATGGCCAGACTTAAACTTTTTGCCATTTTAGTCAGCTGCAATTGTTTCAGTTTGTCATAATTAGTCGACTAAAATCTTCAGTATATTTTAGTCGACTAAAATCATTTTAGTCAACTAAAACCATTTTAGTTAACTTAAACTCATTTTAGTTGTCTAAAATTGAATGGGTTTACTTAAATTGTAATGCAATATTTAAGCATTTCCCTACAATTTCCAAATTCATGATATACTCCTGGGGTAAAAAATCAAATATGTTATTATTTATGGTATTTAAATTTAGCACAGATTTAGTCATTATATAACATCTTTAGTTAAGTAAAACCAAGTTTCGTTAAAAGAATATTGCTTTTTTGACAGAAGTAAGTATAACATTAAAATAAAACCCCCCCAAAAATTATTTGCCGGATGCTGCCAATGTCAATGGATGAAAATGTGGTGTACTTTTTGTTTGTGGAGCGCCCTGCATCCATGTTCAGGCCGAAATTTTGCTTGGCTCACACTGTTTGCCCAATTCTACTCTTCGTTAGTGTTCAGTGGCAGCAATAATAATAATAACCCCTTCATTAGTGTTCAGTGGCAGCAATAATAAGAAGCCCCCTCATTAGTGCTCAGTGGTAGCAATAATAAAGTACCCCCTTTATTGATTTTCTGTGACAGAAAAAATAAAGACTTGAGTTCATGGATTTACGCAGCTATTGGAACCATTATGAGGTGTTACCTTTTTTTATTTATTTTATATTACTAAGCCCATAAGACTCTATATCTTACTAAACTACCACTTCTGGGCAGACTGATTACTGTAGTCCTGTTTAACAACAAAATGGTTGTCAGAATGCCGATAAATATCTGCTTCCTACTTTTACCCAAATTTCATGCAAAATGACAAGAAAATGTAAAGCATTTAATAGTAATTATTTTTGAAACACTTTTCTTTTCTTTTTTAAAAAAATTATTTAATGCATGTACAGACAAATGAGTTTAACCTTATTCTCTTAAGCAAGCTCTTTACTTATGAGCAAGCTGCAGTGACTAAAGTAGCAGTCATACCTAGCGGTTAGTATATACAATTATCAGGAATGTGTTCTTCTGCATTGTTTCTTTCACCTTTGAAACATACCTTTTTAAGAAAGGTCACTTGTCAGTGATCAGTCTAGCGGGGAATGCATGAAATGTTCAGTCCCAGCAGTCACAGTGAATAGTTCAGCTATAAACTACATGAGGAAGGAATTTTTATTATCCTTGGTATGCAAATATCAACACCTATCTTACCCCCTACCAGGACCAAATTACTGGAATAATTAGTTTTAAAGCTATAACGGCCTAGGTTTGGTGCTGTAGTAAACAGATGTTATTGACTGCAAATCTTTGCCATCAATTCCTGTTAAAACTGTTTTTCCACAGTAATACAGTTATTTTATAATATCAATAATAAGGTTTGTGATTGTTGTTGTTAAAATGTTAGTAGGTATGAGTATATAGAAATATACTTAAAGATTTCTAAAGGAAGAGTATAGCCAAAGCTCTGTTGGCTGTACTTCTCTTGGGGATCACAGGAGTGCAGTTTGTTCTGCCCTCCTGTGGCCGGTTTTCAGCAGTCGGCAGGAAACACTTTTTGAAAGATAAAAAGTGCATTTTTATATACGACTACTGTGTATAGATCAGATCAAAATAAGGGACAAATGAGGATGAAAGAGGAACAGGGGGACTTTGTTCCAAATCAGGGACATTCCTTTGAAATCAGGGACAGTTGGGAGCGATGGACAAGAGTGGCCTCTACTTCTCTAGACCAACCACCCCTGAGTAGTGAGCCAGAATGCAGGGACAAAAGAATGGCAAGATTTATATTTAATTGTTTTATATATAAATACCAGAGTGACAGGCAGAAATTGTGGTCAGAAACAAGTCAGTAAACACAGGATTATATCAGCATAATGGGAAGAGCCAAAGAAGAGTCAGAGTGCAAGCCAGGCTGGTAACAGAACATCAGGATCAGATGTAGGATCAGGTGAAGATCTTTCAGTACTGGAGTCCTACAAATGTCAGCCTATTCCAGCACTATAGGTGGTGAGCGCACATGCTTGCCTGTACATGTACCACAAGACTAGAGTATGATCAGACTATTGAATGATCCATCATTAACCTGATAAGCATATCCCTTACTGTGTTGACTTATCTCCCAATAATTGTCTGTCAAGGGGAAGTAGGGAGAGCTGGGTTGTTAAACTGCCACACAAACTGTTTCCCTGATGTGCAATAGGTCAGTCTCTTTCAGTGTATTAGTACAGGGATAAATATTGACTGCAAAGGACAAATGTACCAATAGATCCAGTCTCATGCTGCAATTCTTGTAAATACTGCCCATTGGGTGAAAAGCACTTGATAGGCCCCTTTTTGGTTTTAGGGACCCATTACTACTGCGCAGACTGCACAGCAAGTGTGGCTGTACACTTGCATAGACAACTTGATTATACTAGAACTAATCTTTCATCAGACGTGTTGAATAAAATTCAGCATCTTCTTATTCACAGTGACACTGTTAGGCCGCGTACACACGGGCGGATTGTCTGTCCAACTTAGTCCGCTGAAACGTGTTTCAGCGGACAATCCGCTCGTGTGTGGGCTTCAGCGGACTTTTTCAGCGGACAGTCTGGCGGACTAAGTCTTTCGGAATTTCCGTAATTTTGTCCGTCCAAACTTGGTTTCAGCGGACAGTCCGCTCGTGTGTAGGCAAGTTGGACGGACTAAGTATGGCGCATGCTCAGAAAGGATTTACACGCCGAAGGTTGCATTGCAGTGTATTGGACGTCGTATTTCTAGTCCCGTCGTACGTGCTGTACACGTCATCGCGCAAGCTTTCAGCGGACTGTCTGTTCATCGTGTGTGGTCAAGTCCGTTCATTCAAAAGTTGGACGGACTGTCTGTTGGATTGTCTGACGAACTTAGTTGGGCAGACAATCCGCCCGTGTGTACGCGGCCTTAGGCTTGAACTTCAAACTATGGTTGTCTTACTAGTTGCTAATGGAGCAGAAAAGTGTATTGTTAGTGTCTGCTAACTTGTAAAGTAGTTACATAGTTAATCTGGTTGAAAAAAGTCCATCCAGTTCAACCTACAGAAAATAAAAACAAAACCTACACAAATTAAAAACCTCCATATACACAATCCTATACTCACAGCTGATCCAGAAGAAGGCAACCTCCCTCCACCCCAAAAAAAAGGTATGCTCCAATTTTTTCCAGCGGCGGACAAATCCTTCCTGATTCCCCAAGAGGCAATTGGATATTCCCTGGATCAACTTTACCTATAAATATTAGTATCCAATTATATTTTTTTGTATTTAGGAAAGACTCCAAGTCTTTTGTAAAAACAATCTACTGAGCTTGCCAGAACCAGTTCTTGAGCGAGTCTGTTTCACATTCTCACAGCTTTTACTATAAAGAAGCCTATCTGTACATCACTAGCAATAGGTGACTGCAACAGTGGAAATTCAAGCAAATATGCAACACAAAACCATTTAGACCATTTTTGGCACTGTCCGAATCAGTGCGACGCTGACTTTCCCAAAAGTCGTTTCTGTACTACTTTTGGCATCTTCGGATGCGATTTTCGAAAGCAGGAACACACACATGTCTCTGAAATCACTCCCGAAGGCAGACTGACATGCGGGTATGAAATTGTGCGAGTTCAGCTAAATCTCTAAAGCGTACATATGGCCAAAATCTTATGTTTCTTTTTTTTTTTTGCTTTGCATAGAGAAGAGAAAGAGTAACATCCCCAACTGCATTTTAGTGGGGAGATTTCCCTTCACTTCCTCTCCTGGAAACAACAGAAAATGATAGAAGATCCTTCTATCTACTCCTTCCAAAGAGAGAGGAATTCCCTTCTTAATCAGTTGTCAGAGCACAGGTGTTCCCATAGGGTCCTCTTTTTCTGGTGAAAACTGTAAAATTATGGATTTCCTACCACTTTCTGTCTTGGTATCAAAAATAAAAAAAATGGCTTTATATACACACTAAGGCTCCATGCACACTGGCTTAAAAACAGAAAATTGTACCATACTTACCGTAATTTTCTTTTCCTGGTGCCTATCCATGGCAGCATACCTGTGACAAGCTCCGCCTTGGCTCCTCCCTCAGGACTAGTGAATATTATAAAAGAAAAGGTTAGTACGGCCCCCGCATTCTCCGTAATATAGAATACTGAGGGTGGGATTGTATGCTGCCATGGATAGGCACCAGGAAAAGAAAATTACGGTAAGTATGGTACAATTTTCTGTTTTCCTGGTGCCTCCATGGCAGCATACCTGTGACAAATAACTAGCTGAGACGGGTGGGATGCTTAGAAGTTTATTTTAAAGAAATTATTATTTAGAAGAAGCGAAGGCCGAAGTGACTGCCTGTCTGCCAAACTCCACCGAAGAGAGAGCTCCTGGGTCCACCCTGTAATGTTTCAGAAATGTATGTTGGGACGACCAAGTCGCTGCCCGACAAATAGTCTCATCGACACATTCGCTCTTGCCGCCCAAGAAGCAGAAACCGCTCTGGTGGAGTGCGCTCTGACCGCCAAAGGGGGTTCCAGTCCCTTCGTCCTGTACACCTTGTGGATGAGTTCCACTCTGTCTGGGTAAAATATAATGTGATCGTGATCTGCTCCTAAAGCTTGGAGCTCCGAAACCCGTCTGCCAGAGGTTATAGCTATCAGGAAGGCTAGCTTCAAGGTTAGAATCCAGAGCGATGCCGAGTCCGAAGGGGCAAAGAGTGGATTGGCCAAGGACTCCAGGATGACGGCAAGGTCCCAAGTGGGAAAAGATTGTTTGGTTGGTGGTCGGATCTTTCTGACAGCTTTGAAGAACTGGATTAACAATGGATCCTCGGCCCATCTTCTACTGGTTGCTGCTGAGATCGCTGATACCTGCACCTTTAGTTTACCTAATGCAAGACCTAGGTCCAGGCCTGTCTGCAAGAACTCGAGAATTTGAGAGGATGATGGGGAACCTGGATCACAGCATCTGTCAAGCATGAAGGCCCTGAACTTGTTCCACACTTTATCGTATATGTCGTTTATGGATGGTTTTCTTGCTTTGAGCAGGGTTGCGATCACTTTGTCGGAGCACCCTAGGGATTGGAACCTTTTCCTTTCAGCTGCTAGATGTGAAGGTCCAGCCTGCGGGGATCTGGATGGGTGTGACATCCCTGTGACAGGAGAAGAGGTATTATTGGAACCTTGACTGGAGGTCGGGTGCTCAGATCCATTGCCGTGGGGAACCAAAGCCTTCTTGGCCAATATGGTAGGACCGCTATCACCGTCGAGGTTTCCCTCACAAGTCTTGACAAGAATCTTGGAATGAGAGGCCGCGGAGGGAAGGCATAGGCCCGATTGCATGCCCAAGGGGCTGAGAGGGCGTCTGTTGCCTCCGCCTGGGGGTGAGGAAGCCTCGAGATAAACCTTGGAAGCTTGGTGTTGAATGCTGTCGCAAAGAGGTCTAGCTCGAGGGGACCCCACTGGTTCACTATCCAGTTGAAGATTTCCGGATGTAGGGACCACTCGTTGGTATCCGCGAACTTGCGGGAAAGGCTGTCTGCCCTCGAGTTGAGATGACCGGGCAGATAGACTGCCCTTAGGTCCTTCAGATTCCTTTCCGCCCAGAGGAATATGGGTTCCACCTCGTTCAGGAGGGACCTGCTGCCCGTCCCCCTTGTCGGTGCACATAAGATACCACGGCCCTGTTGTCCATCCTGAGGAGAACTGGTTTCCCCGAAATCTTGAACTCTAGGGCTAGTAGTGCAAGGTAGGCTGCTCTGAGCTCCAAGACATTTGACACCACGCCTGGAAGGACCATCTTCCTTGCACTGAGGTCTGGTTGGAGTGTGCTCCCCAACCAGCTGCACTGGCATCGGTAGTAATTATGATCCAGTCAACATGCCCTAGCGGGCGTGATTTCAGAAGTGTCTGTTTCTTCATCCACCAATGTAGACTCCTGAGCATCAGGGTCGTCAAGTGTATGGGTTGGGATAGATATCGTCTGTTCCACAGTCTAAGGAACTCCAGCTGGAAATGTCTCAAATGCCAGTGGGCCCAGGGGACAATAGGGATACATGATGACATTCGGCCTATCAGGCTCAAGCAGTTTGAGGCTGTCAGGTAGGATCTCGTGCTCACTGTCTTCATTTGCTGAATTATGGAAGTTGCCTTCTGAGGTGGGAGAGACACTGTTTCGTTCCTTGTGTTGAACAGAGCGCCCAAATAGACCATCTCCTGGGTTGGAGAAAGGTGACTTTTCTCCTGGTTTATCTTCCATCCAAATTCCGTTAGTGTTGTCAAAAGGATGCTCCCGTGCTCCACTAACTGGGCTGGATCCTTCGCCAGGAGTAGAAGGTCGTCCAAGTAGTGATATACCCGAAGCCCCAATTCTCTCAGAGGGGCTATGATGGCAATCAGGGTCTTTGTGAAGACTCTTGGTGACGTGCAGAGGCCAAATGGAAGGCTCTGAAATTGGAGATGCACCTGCCCCACCGTGAATCTCAGATACTTCTGGAAAGGAGGGAGTATGGGTATATGCAGGTAAGCGTCCTGCAAGTCTATTGACAACATCCAGTCCCCTGGTTGGACTACACACGAATAATCGTTTGTAGTGACTCCATCTTGAATTTTTCTAGAAAAATATAGCGATTTAATCTTTTTAGGTCTATCACGGGTCTCCACCCTCCGTTTCTCTTGGGGACTAGAAACAGGGTGGAGTAAAAACCTGAAAATCTCTCTGATGGAGGCACTGGAACTACTGCTTGTTGCTCCTGCAGGGAGAGAAGAAATCACTTTAGCGCTTCCGCTTTTTGGGGAGACATGGACACCCTTGTGGGGGAGAAAAAGTCCTTGGGAGGTTTGTCTAGGAATGACCAGAAATGGCAGTGTTTGACCGTGGCAACTACCCAAGGATCCCTGCACTTTTGTTCCCAGATCTTTGAGAACTGTTTAACCTGGCCCCTACAGGGATCACTTGGGCTGGCCTGGCGTCAAAAGGATTTAGTTGAATCCTGTGGGGTAGGCACTGGCCTCTGTCTCCGGGTCTTGAGAAACGTAGATTGTGTGCTTTTCCAATTATGCCTGAAGCCTTTCCTTTGCCTGGACTGTCGGTAGTCCTTATTTTTGGAGTATTGGAACCTGGGTGCGAATAACCTGGAGCGTCTGGATCGCCTGTCTTGGGGAAGTAGGCCTGATTTTCCGCCAGTGACCCGAGAGATGGCCTTGTACAGCTTTTCCCCAAACAAGGCTTTACCGTCAAAAGGTATCTTGCACCAGTTCTGCTTCGAGGCAATGTCCGCTGCCCACGGTTTCAGCCACAGGGCCCGTTTGGCCATTACTGAATGGAGCATTGCCCTTGCGGAGCAACGAATTGAGTCAATGGCGGCTTCTCCAATAAAGTCCGCTGAGAGCTTCAGCTCATCTAAGGCCTTAATTATATCTTCCTTTGGGATGTCCTGTTGGATTGCCGACTCTATATTATCCGTCCAGACACATAATGCGTTAGACACTGATGTCAAGGCTATCACAGGTTTACAGGCGTTGCCTGCCATCTGATAAGCCTTCTTAAGGTCAAGGTCCATCCTTCTGTCCAGAGGATCCTTGAAAGAAGTTGAATCTTCCTGGGGCAAAGTGACATTATTTGCCAGCCTTACCACTGCGGCATCGACCACTGGAGAGCCCTCCAGCATTGCGGAATCCGCCTCTGAGAGAGGGTATAGTTTTCCCAAGCGATTGGTGGAAAATCTCTTTTCTGTCCTCCCCCACTTTTCCTCGATCACTTCCTTGATCTCTTCCATAAGAGGGAAAAGGGAGATCTGGCGCTTGAGAAAGGGGAAGTATGATTTCGACTTCTTAACCTCCGTGTTGGACTCTTCCCAGCCGATCGCTTGTTTAACCGCCTGTACATAAGGCTGGACCATGGCGAAGGCAAAGCCGGAGACATCTAGGTCATCAGATGATTCCTCTGAAATGGCCATCTCATCTTGATGCTTAGAGGAAGATGCAGGCATTGGGCGAAAAATTCCACTCGTGGATGGCCCGGGAATAGGGGCTTCAGCCATCTGCTCCTGAAGAGGGGATGCTGGTTGTTGTGTCGGCATTGTAGCTACCAATTCTGCAAGGGAGTCTTTTACTGCCTTTTTAAGGAGATCCACCACTTGCAGGCCCTCAGATTCTCTGTCTGCTGCATAGTCTCTAAGGCAATTTCGACAAATCAGTTTGTCCAGAAGTGGGGTACCTCCACAGGCCTGACATCTAGTGGGTCTAGGTCTCGGGGAGCGCGAATGACGGCACTTCTTGGCCGAAGCTTTCCTGCCACTTCTGTAATCCCCATGCCTGGGCGACCTGTCTCTACTGTGACTAGAGTCATCGTCGTCTTCATATCGCCTTGAGGTCCTCTTAGACATCTTCTGGCATACAGGACTGAAATACAAAAAGTACCATGCTAAGTGCACTCTTTTTTTTTTTTTAAGACTTACCTGGACGTAGGTCCTTACCTTGGGAGTAGAGTAGGATCTTGAGCGGGCGGCGAAAGGCTCATGTTAGGCGGCTTAGAAGAGGCGCAACGGCTAGGAAAACAGTCAGAGTAGAAGAATCAACTGGTCGTGCCCTAACTTACGAGGAAAAAGGGAATTTACCTGCATAAATAATGACTTTCCCCCCGTTTTTTTTTTTTTTTTGGAACAGCAAATGATCAATTAATTAATTAATTCAATTTATTAATTTACATTTATATAAATAAATTAATATATATATTATCCATTTATATTATTTAGTACAATATATATATATATATATATATATATATATATATATATATATATATATATATATATATATATATATATATATATATATACATCAATTCATTTGCCTACCTTTAGAAGAATGGGTATAACTTCCCTGGATCTCTAAAGTGCAGTTCTCCCCACAGCCACAGGCATCCCACTGAGGCTGTTGGGTAGATAAATAGGAGGAGGAGGGGTGGGGGCACGCCTGTGCTCCACCCCTGACGCTCTGAGGGCAAAGTGGACACTCCGCCCTCAGCAAAAATGGCCGCCGTAGCCTCCGAATCCACCGCACATGCACTGACCGGCGGAACGAGCCGTGGAAAGATCCGTCCCGCCGGCGCATGCGCAAAAGACAGCGGGGAACGCCGACAGTAAATAAAAAAACGGCGCTGGCCGTGAGCGGCCCCTAGGGAGCCTGAAGGACGGCAGGGGTGAGGGGGGAAGGGAGGGGGGGTCTCTGAAAGGTATGGGAAGCCAGGGGAAAGAAAATAGAAAGTTGGGGAGGAGAGGAGAAGAGAAAGGGAAGAGGAAAGAAGAGGCAAGAGACGGATTGCAAGCCTAAAGGTGAAGGGAAAACGGAAAGATAAGGAGGACAGGAGGGAAGAGAGAGACAGAAAAGGAATATAGAAATAGCTGCTAACTCTGCTGCCATGAGCGAGCTGAAGCCTGAATACCCAACTGCAAATAAAGCTCTTAGTTAAGAGACAAACTGCTTGTCCCAAAAGATCCTGCAGAAGGGACTTCCAACCTTATAAGCGCATTTAGCTGCCCAAGAGAAGGAACTTCAAGCCTCTCCCGGACGGAAGCTGCCGAATGCAGAAGGTAAGGGCGCCGACCAGAATTCACTGCCATGAGGTATGAGGAAAAAAAGGAGAATGCGGGGGCCGTACTAACCTTTTCTTTTATAATATTCACTAGTCCTGAGGGAGGAGCCAAGGCGGAGCTTGTCACAGGTATGCTGCCATGGATAGGCACCAGGAAAAATTGTTGCTTCTACAGGAGTTTTGTGTTCCGCCTGTAGAAGCAGCTCAATGATCTCCTATGTGTCCATACACATTAGGACGATTACAGGCATATTTTAAGTTCAACGTTTAGAGGCAGGGAAAAAAAAAAATTCTGGTTCACGTTTCTGATTGGAGCTCACTGGCAGAAAAAAATGTAAAATTCTTCTAAACTCGTTTAGACGTTGTACAAAAAATTCTCTATATGAGCATTTTTTACTCCCAAGAGAACAGACCTTTTTATACCTAAGGGGGAATGGCGCCTATGTCTCCATGCACACTGGGCTTAAAAAAACACCAGTTCCCTTGGCTGAAAAAATGCTCATATATATATATATATATATATATATATATATATATATATATATATATATATATATATATATATATATATATATATATATATATATATATATATATATATATATATTTATTTATTTATTTTTTTGTACAAAGTTTAGACGAGTTTAGGAGAGTTTTGCATTTTTTTTTTGCCAGAAAGCTCCAATCAAAAATGCAAACCAGAAGGGTTTTTTAATTTCCTGCCTCTAAACATTGAGCCTGTAATCATCCTAATGTGTATGGACAAATAAAAAATAAGTTCAGCGCTAAGTGATAAAACAATAGTGAAAAGAAAAATTTACATAAATAATAATATATCAAGAAATATGCTGGATTAGTGTAGTGAAAATCAGTCCATAGATACAAGTCCTTAGGTGAATTTCCAACAAAGATCAGTGAGTATGAAGTCCCTTTGCCAAGTGGAAAAACACCCAGGAAGTGAGCAAATATTCTCCTTACCGACTTCAAAGACCAATAGAATGATCTCAGCAAGCCCAGGGAATTCGGTCTCCCAAAAACCTATGCTGTAATACAGCTGATCCTGGATCGGTACCACTCAGGGAATATAAATAATAAAAGCTCCCATTGTGTAATATTTAAATAAAGAATTTAATAAAAATAAATAGATCACACTTACAAGAAAGTTGCAATATAGTGCGATATAAAATCATCAGTGTCCCATAACACTCTCCCCGCTTGCTGTCCCCTCCAACGAGGCAAACGTGATGACGTCAAAGCACCTCCCTATGCAGCGTTTCATCACAAGTGGACGTCGTCTGGGGATTGGCGGAGGCCACATCACCCAAAAAAAGAAATCCTACGGCCACATCACCCAAAAAAAAAGCCTATGGCCACATCACCCAAAAAAAAAATTGCCTACGGCCACATCACCCCGAATGTGCCGATCTCGTCTGATCTTGGATGCTAAACAGAGTTGGGCCTGATTACTACCTGGATGGGAGACCGCCTGGGAATACCAGGGGCCATAGGCTAAAAAAGCCTACGGCCACATCACATCGAAAACGCGGATCTCGTCTGATCCCGGATGCTAAGCAGGGTCAGGCCTGGTTAGTACCTGGATGGGAGACCGCCTGGGAATACCAGGTGCCGTAGGCTAAAAAAACTCAGCCAATCCCCAGACGACGTCCACTTGTGACAAAACACCGCGTAGGGAGGTGCCTTGACATCATCGCATTTGCCTCGTTGGAGGTGTAGCTGCGGAGGACAGCAAGCAGGGAGAGTGTTATGGGCCACCGATGATTTTATATCGAGCTATAAAGTCCGGCGATTTCTAACGCGATGACGTACAGCACGTACGACGGGACTAGAAAAAGGAAGTTCAATAGCCAGTAGCCAATAGCTTCCTTTTCGTACTTGCTTCAGAGCATGCGTCATTCTTAGTCTAGCGGACTAGCACACTGACGAACGGATTGTCCACTGAAAGCCAAGTCCAGAGGAAAAATTTTGAGTCAAAACTACTTTCTAAGTCCGCCGGACTTTACATTGAAAAAGTCCGCTGGAGCCCACACACGATCGAATTGTCCGGCGTACTGTGGTCCGGTGAACCTAGTCCGCCGGACAATTCGATCGTGTGTACGCAGCATAAATTTTCACTTTTAGCATTTTTTCACCAGATATTTTTTAGTCACTTTAAATAATAATTTTTTTATGTTTATTATATATGCTTAATTCTAGTGTGCAAATCTATTATGTTTAAGCAGAGTTTGTGCTATTCATCCAGCATATTTCTTGATATATTATTATTTATGTACATTTTTCTTTTCACTATTGCTTTATCAATTAGCGCTGCACTTATTTTTTATTTGTCACTGATTTAGGGGTTTTCTTGTATTCTAAAACTCAAAGTGCTGGCTGCTCTACCGATTGATTTATTTTTATTTTTTGGACATTCATATCCTTTCTATAGCGCAGCGTTTGGCCTTTGGCTGTTTTTTAATGTGTATGGACACATAGGATAACATTGAGCTGCTTCTACAGGCAGAACACAAAACTCCGGTAGAAGTAACGAGATTTAAGCCAGTGTGCATGGATCCTTAAAATGTATTTATATATAATGTTCATTTAACTATCTAAAACTATGCTTATGGATTGAAGGGTATGCACTGTGAATCTATTTTGTATTACACTTTTTCATTGTATAATGCTGTCATCTCATATATTTCAGGCACTAGAGGTATTTAAGTACCGTATTTTTCGGACGATAAGGCGCACCGGATTATAAGGCGCACTAGCAACGACCGGCTAATATAATGGATATTTCCATATATAAGGCGCATCGGACTATAAGGCGCACTGGATTATAAGGCGCATTTAATGAAACACAACTCGGATGCGGTACTGTAAGTCAAATTTTATTCAACTCTTTAGCAATAACCATAAAATGGTCTATAACAATAACTCTTAACACTGTTCAATTAAATACAAAACCAGACAATTATTTTTTCACTTTATTCTTCAATAACTATTAACACTGTTCAGTTACCGGTGAATACCGTACAAAACCAGACACTCACTTTTTCACTTTATTCTTCTCCCGCAAATCCATCAAATTCTTCATCTTCAGTGTCTGAGTTTAACAATTGGGCGATTTCGGCATCAAGCACGCCCGTATCCCTCTCATCATTCTCATCAGTATCCGAGTCAGGCTCGTTGCTGTCATCGGTACCGGTACTTAGCTGTTCAGTGATAATTCCGGACTTCTTGAAAGCTCGGATTACACTGGTGACTGATACCTTCGCCCAGGCATCCACGATCCACTGGCAGATAGTGGCGTAACTCGCCCGGCGTTGCCTCCCTGTGTTGGTGAATGTGTGTTCGCCTTCTGTCATCCAATGCTCCCACGCAGCTCGCAGTTTAACTTTAAACGACCTGTTGACACCTATATCTAGTGGCTGCAGTTCTTTGGTTAATCCACCTGGAATGATGGCAAGCACCGAATGAGTTTTCTTCACTTGGGCTTTGACAGTATCTGTCAGATGGGCGCGCATGGAGTCACAGACCAATAGGGATGGAGATTCGTGGAAAAAGCCGCCCGGTCTCTTGACGTAAACCTCTCTCAGCCACTCACTCATCTTCTCCTCGTCCATCCAGCCCTTCGGGTTAGCCTTGATGATGATGCCAACCGGAAACTTTTCTTTTGGCAGAGTCTTCCTCTTGAAAATTACCATGGGTGGTAGTTTCTGGCCATTAGCCTGGCAACCGAGAACTACAGTGAAGGATGACTTTTCGTTTCCTGTAGTGCGTATAGATACCGTACTGGTCCCTGTTCTCTCGACAGTACGGTTTACAGGGATATCAAAGGTAAGGGGGACCTCGTCCATGTTGGTGATGTGCTCTGGTCGGATTTTCTGTTCATTGATCTTGTTCTTGCAGTAGGTATGGAAAATGGCCAGCTTTTCTTCGTAATCCTTTGGCAGTTGCTGTGACATAGTGGTTCTTGTGCGGATAGAGAGATTCCGCCTTTTCATGAAACGGAAGCACCAAGAGGGACCTCCTCGAAAGTCGTTGATCTCCATGTCGCGTGCGATCGCTGTTGCTTTGAGTCGAATAGAGACAGTAGAGACGCTTCTACCTGCGGTTCTCTGTTCAATAACCCACTGTTCAATTTTGTCCTCCAACCGTGGCCATCTTGCTTTGTTTCCTCGGAAACTCAGTTTGGTCTTCTTTACCTGGCGCAGGGCATCTTCTTGCTTCCTCCACTTTCGTACCATTGATTCATTAATGTTGAATTCTCTCGCAGCTACTCTATTTCCATGCTCTACTGCATGACTGATAGCCTTCAGTTTGAAATCCGCTTCGTAAGCATGTCTCTTAACAGGAGCCATTTTTGGGGCAGCGGGTATACCGTAGAAAATGAACGAATGAATGCGCACACCTCCTGACTAAGATGGCCGTAATGCTCACGAAGCTGCACTGCTTGGATTGGGCATTACGGCCATCTTAGTCAGGAGGTGTGCGCATTCATTCGTTCATTTTCTACGGTATACCCGCTGCCCCAAAAATGGCTCCTGTTAAGAGACATGCTTACGAAGCGGATTTCAAACTCATCGCTATCAGTCACGCAGTAGAACAACCTGAGAGAGGTTTACGGTACGTCAGTTTACGGTAAGAGACCGGGTGGCTTTTTCCACGAAGGTCATATATAAGGCGCACCGGATTATAAGGCGCACGGTCGATTTTATGAGAAAATTTAGGCTTTTACGTGCGCCTTATAGTCCGAAAAATACGGTAGCTTAAGGAGAAAAAGGATCTCCCTGGCGTGATAATGCTCATTCATAGTCCAATGAGCTGACATTATAATCAAAGTAAACATACATATTAAAAATTAAATTGTTCTACTCATTTGGTAATCCACCCCATTGGCCTCTGTATTTTGTCTATGTTGTTTGGATAGAGTTTTACTTTAACGTTTATGACTTATGTAAGAAGATGATATAGTGCTTATGTCTGTCTCTATTAGACAGGTGAAATATGAGCAGTAGAAGTGAATCTTGAATTCTTCTACACAAGTGAAAACATCCGTTCTACTGGAGAATTCATGCTGTTTCTCAGGAGAATGATCTAAACTTGCCAAAGTACATATGTCCCTGCAAGGGAGGAGTGCAAAAACGAGAGGAATGTACAGAGACATCTTCATTCCATTGTCTACATGTTCTCATGCCTGCTATTCCTGAATATGGTATAAAATGAGCCCTGTATGGCCTATGCTAGTATAGAACCTATGCAGACTGTACTATATGTTACCACTGCAGATGACAGTATATAGGTGTTTTTCATTGAAATTATTGCCTCCCTGGTAATACAAGGAAAATACCATCATTAAAGTGTCAGGAACAAATTGAACATTTTAATTTCAATACTATAAAATACACTGAGAGTATTTTATAGTATTGCAAATACTATAAAATGATTTTATTCATTACAGTATAAAATACTGTGTCATGAGAAATATGAGTTTGCAACTGTCAACCTCATTTGGAAATTCTGTTAGGGGAGTATTTAATGGACACAGTTGAACTGTGCTATTCTGGCATCAGTGGATTCTGGTGCTATATATTTTTTTGGGGTGGGGGGTGCCACCCCCCGGACTCATGGAACACCCGCAAACCCCCAATTACCCCATCCAGGTCACGGGCAGCTCTTCCTCCAGGTGGCGGCCTCACACTGCATCTCCTTCTCTTCTACCTCTTCTCCATGAGCTACAAACTCTTATCCTCTTGGCCAATTGTGTCTCAGGACTCACTTCCTGATTGGCCGGGAGGAGAATCAGGAAGACTATAGCGAATGTTAATTTGCTATTGTCACACAAGTGTCACGCAGTGCTCTACGCCCCAAGTCCATCCTTTTTTGGAGTCAATTGAAGCCTCAGGTTGTAATCGTGTGCTTCTAAAAAAAAACAAAAAAACATTGGAGTCCATGTGTCCAACTCCCTGCATGTAGATTAGGGGCCGGGCGCATGGATTAGGGGGCAGCACCTCTGTGTCCCATACGGGCCGCCACTGGCTGGCACCATTCTTGCTAAGTAATGAAGTAACTAGCTGCACAATAGTGGTAATTACCTTGGAATGTAGCAGAAATCTATTGTTATTTATACCAGTCATAGAGAACATGGGAGCCATTCATGTACATGTGGTGGGAGTTACTATGTATCCCCTACATTTTCACTAACTCAAACCTTTAAAACTGTGTTGTGTATTTACTAATATCATTTTACGTAGGACTAAAGCCGCGTACACACGTAGCGGTATGTCCGACATACTTAGTCTGGCGGACTTCCCGCCAGACTGTCCATCAGACTTTCCGAACGGGCTACTTGCCCACACACGGCACTTTTTGAGCGGACTAATACGGCGTACTAAGTCCGCCGTACTATCCGCCCTACTTTTGAAATGAACGGACTCGCCCACACACGCGGAGGAAGGTCCGCTCATTTCGAGCGCGTCTCCAGGTAGGCGGGGCCCACGAAGGAGACATCGCTGGCCCCGCCGCCTGGTATGGACTTAAAGGGGAACCCCAACGCCTAAAAAAAATCGGCGTGGGGGTCCCCCCCAAGTCCACAACAGACCCTTGTCCGAGCACGCTACCCGGCCAGCCAGGAAAGGGGGGTGAGCGAGCGCCCCCCCCCCCTCCTGAGCCGTACCAGGCCGCGTGCCCTCAACATGGGGGTGCCTTGGGGAAGGGGGGCCGCACGGGGGCCATACTCATTCCCATAGGGTGGGGAGCCGGTATCCGGGGGCCCCCTTATTAAAGGGGGCTCCCGGATTCCGATAAGCCCCCCGCCCGCAGACCCCGACAACCAACGGCCAGGGTTGTCGGGAAGAGGCCCTTGTCCTCATCAACATGGGGACAAGGTGCTTTGGGGTGGGGGGGCCTGGTACGGCTCAGGAGGGGGGGCGCTCGCTCGCCCCCCTTTCCTGGCCAGCCAGGTAGCGTGCTCGGACAAGGGTCTGTTGTGGACTTTTTTCGGCGTTGGGGTTCCCCTTTAAGTCCATACCAGGCGGCTGGGCCAGCGACGTCTGCTTCGCGGGCCCCACCTACCTGGAGACCCGCTCAAAATGAGCGGACTTTTCTCCGGGCGGGAAAAGTCCGCTCATTTCAAAAGTATGGCAGACTGGCATGCACACGGCCGGATTGTCCGCCGAAATGCGAGTCTGGCGGGAAGATTGGAGTGCAACACGGCATTCTAAGTCCGCCGTACTTTCGGGTCAAAAAAGTATGCTGGAGGCTACACACGGGGGGATTGTTTGGCGGACTTGAGTTTGCTGGACTTTTCCACCGGATTGTTTGATCGCGTGTACGTGGCATAAGTCTAATAGACTTATTTATAAATTTACTGGGACTTTTTTGTCCTTGATACAGTGCTGAGTCAACTATCCAAGTTACCATAGTATGGTCTGCCAATACACAATTTAAGGATTTGCGTTTTAAATAATCTAGCTAAACATATCCATAAACAAGACTTTATAGTCTTTTTTTATTCTCAGATATATAATATAATTGGTAAATAGGACAGATGAGTGGTTCTAGGTGTGATAAGATGCAAATCAAATCAAATCTTGTCAAAATTTCTATGCCACAACAATGAGCAAAGATTTCTAACTTCTGTTCAAATGTTCTGATCCCCTCCCTATTCATGCTGTTAATTTTATGTTGATTATTGTGATTATTGTGTTTGTTGTATCTCTGTGACACCTTAGTGGGAAAACTAAAATCAGTAAAGTCCCAAAGGGAGAAACCCACACTGCTATATCTATGTTGGGGGGAAATAACTTTCTGCTTAAGGGTGGAAAATCCCCATGAGTCCTATATGGGGAATTTTGTTTTATTCCAAACTGTTGCCTTTAGCTGTTACATGACCTGTGTATCATGATCTGATATTTCAGTAGTAACTTTCTTTGGAATGAGCATGGTCGGTGTGTTCATGACAAAGAAAGATGAGCTTCTGAAACATCTAGCCATGTTTACAGTATGATATGGACTTTATTATATTTATTAGCCACACAGAAGGCTATTTTTTTTTTTTATATCATTGATAACAAAGTTTTTGGAGTAATACAAATATCTATGTTGCTATGAACAAGCCAAGTACATTTTCAGAGAAAACAAGCAATATATTTTTAATTATAATATGTTCGTTCTTAGAGCTGACCACTTATTGCTGGTGGTACACAGCACTCTCAGTACCAATGGCAGACATTGATCCTCTAACTGTCCCCATTGTTACAAAATTATTTGAAAATTCAAGACAAAAAAAGGTTTAACGTCATTCTGTAATAACGTTATTTTTTAGTTATAAAGTAGTGAGATGTGCGATGATTGGAGAGCATTTGATTAATTCTTCCACAGAAATAAACAACATTTTCAATTAACCATAAAATTATAGTATGTTAGTTCTTGGAGCTGACCACTCATTGTTGGTGATACACAGCACTCTCAGTACCAAGACCACTTGTAGACCCCACAGCTCCTCTAACTGTCCCTATTCTGTAAAGTGACTCCACAACCCTATCTTGTTTCTGCAATTTAACATTATACTGTCCAAGGCACACCTGATGAATGACTTCATTTTCTACAGGCCCCACCCCTTGTTTCCTGAATATTTTCCTAATATGAATGCTGACATATGTCACTGGAGGCAGTATGGAGACCATTAATAGGCATATTTACATTTTAACTCTATACACCACCAAACAAGGCATGCATTTTGAACTATAGAGAGACTTTTGCCATGTGGCATCTTTGAGATTCACTTGTTATGTCATTTTGTTGCACAAGTCACCCCTGACGAAGTCAGGTGAAGCATTTTAGGTTTTAGGGTTATTTTGAAGATTTTTTAACACTTTTATTCTGTCATTCTTTGGGGGGGGGGGCATTATGGGGGGCATTATGTCAGAAACTGTATCTGTGTGAATTGAGTGAGCTCAGATCAGAATACTTCTCATGCATTTGTGTAGCCAGTGAGTATACCGTAGATGCCTCTGGACATAAACTTTGATCACATAGTTGGTAATGACTTAGTAATGACTTTTCTAATAATTCTTTTAAAATTCAATAATTTTTTTAACTTAATTTTGTATTTTTTCACTCTCTTTCTGTTCCAAAGACACAACAGAAAGTAAGAGATTATATCTCCAATGCAATGGGAAATTTCCAATAAGACCAATGTTAATGGAACAGAGTTCTAGGTTCCGATTGTGGTACCTTCCAGACATTAAGTCAATGTTAGACATTGAGTGCTTTCCAGGTCTAGAACTATGGTGTTGCCTCAGGGCTTGTCCTAAGTAATGGCACATCTTGCTCACCAATGTGCTGGCCCCTGGGTTAGTCTTATTGCACTCTCAAAGCAATCCCATAGTGAAATATCTAGCTAACCTCCTAGCTAACTTGTGGAAACAGTCAGCACAAGTTTTTTTTAGCTCTGACCATCCTGACCTTGCAAATGTTCATTTAGATCCTGAACCTTCAGAAATCAGTGCTGGAACCAAGTCATCACTTGAAATAGTTAGGTCTATTCCTCTACCTTGCTCAATTCAGAGTTTTTCTTCCCCAGGAGAAACTTCAAATTTTTTGTTTTCAGACTGAGACCCTTCAGTCCAGCAGCCGCTAGAATCTTCACTTCTTCAATAGAGTCCTGGGACCAGGGCTCAAGTCCTGCGGGAACGCATGGGAACGGAGTTTCTGTACTTTTTCCACAACAGGAACTCAGTTCCCGTTAGCAGCCATTTCCTGCAAGACTTTGAAGTATGCGAGCTGTGTGGTAGGTGCTACACCAGCAGCCGCCAACACAGCTCGCAATAGTAAGTGGCGCACACCTGACCATTCAGGCATTGCCAGTAGGGGGCCCCATGACAGCTTCCGCTTCGATCTACCTGTCAATCACAGCTTGCTGACAGGTAGACCAGGTCCCTGCTGCTAAGAGATTGTATTTAGTCAGACCTCTCGTGATGCGCTCCTCCCTGCCGGCCCCTCCTGATTTTCTGTCTCCTCATCCCCCCCCCCCCCCCCCCCCCCAGTCTCCTGCATACTTGCTCTGTGTGTCCCGCTGAATCCCCCCCTCCTCTATCTTCAGTGCCATATGATGAGAGAACCCAGAGGGGCACAGCTATTCTGCTCACAGGACGTGCAGGGAGAGAGGTGAGCTGAGGGAGGAACATCAGTTTGGGGTGGTAAGTTGAGCACAATACCTGGCAAAGTTTAATGCCAGGAGGGAAGTTTATGTGGAAATATGTGAAGGGTTAGAATAGCAGCGTGTGTGTGTTGGAGCCCTGCAGAGTTTGCAGCCCCTTAAGCTAACATACATCTCCTAAGCAGGAACACATCACTGTCTCCCAAGCATTCTGTCCAGATAATGTGCAGTTCATTTATGACCTTTCCATTTAACCTTGTGTTATCCAAACTCTGTTCAATAAAAAGTGTAAACTCACCACATAAACACTCTATATACAAAATAACATTCCCCAATAAAGATCAGAACACAATGTTCACATTTGCATGGAAGCACAATTGAATGAATGCCGATTATTTAGAGAATTATCGTTTTTTTATGTACTAACAGTTAAGCTTCATATGCGCAATATGAAAATGGGATGAAAAATACTACTTTTGAAGTGTTTGTTTATTTGAGCGTATTATTTTTTATTTTTTCTGGTGGGGGAGTGGATCTTGGGGAGTTTCCACACTTTTTTCCCCAGGACTTGACCCCTGCCTGGGACTGATAGTAACCTTCTTTAAGGCAATATAATTGTTATCAGTTTCACTTTAGACCCCTGCAACGCAACTTTCTGTTGTCATGGGACAAGTCAGTCCAGTTCTTGAACAGACCTAGGCTTCTGTGATTTGTCTGGCACAGAAGCCTAGGTTGTCCGAGACTTGATAGCTCAGGAATCTGGCCCTGGAGTTGGGAAAATTCTTCGTTCTGATCCTCATAACACATGTCAGACTGTTTGTCTGGATAGCTATCCTGGGCACCTCGTCAGTGCAGGGGACTTGGACATCTTGTCCCCCAATCAACAGTCTGGAACTTCAAGTCAATTGATTGTTTCTACAATGCTGGACCTCCTCTGTGGATCGTAATGTGATAAGAGTGTAGTCAAGAGAGGTAAAACATATCCTGTCCTAGACAGATATTCACGTTTCAGCTTTGTCTGCTGTTTACATCCCAGAAATGCACATTTGACAGGTGGACTTCCTCAGGCAGTAGTGCCTGGACCCAGGAGAGTGGTGCCTATGCTCAGAGTTGTTCAATGACTTGTATCATAGGTGTGGCTTCTAGTTTCAACAACAAACTCCACAGGTTTGTCTTCAGGTATAGGGATCTTCTGTTGTAAGCAGTGGATGCTGTAGTGACCCTGAAGGATCACATCCTGATCTATACCTTTTCCTCCCCTGAAACCCCTTCCTTTTTTGCTCAGCAGGATCAAGATGGAAGTCATTCCAGTGATCCTCATAGCTCTGTACTCCAACCTGATAAGACTTCTAGTTGACACCCCATGAGCTCTTTAAAGGGTTACTCCACTTTAGTGGGGAAAAGAATAGCAAATAAAGAAAAATATTTTATTTAGCACATATAATTTGCGACAATAATCATATTGCAATTAAATGTTATTAAAAATGACCTTTCCTTTTCAATCTGCAGCCAATGTAATTTTCTGAGAATACATTGCAATATGGCTATCTTGAGTTGTTCTGTACACAGAATGCGTACTGAACACTCCCCAGAAACATAATTTCCTGCTTGTGTTATTGGCTCACCAATTTTCCCAGAAGTCTGCCTAAGATACAAATCAGATTTCAGGCATCCCTTACAACAAAAGGGATGCAGGCCCAGCAGATTTTCTCATTAGTGTTGTGTAGCTCCACACCTGACAGCTAATTATGAAACCACTCCCATTAGACCCACTCAGAACAGAGGCACAGAGAATCACACATGGATTTCTTCAGAATAACAAATAACAAAAGGTAGGAATATGCAACAAAGTTTGTTACAATCCTTGCAATGTACATAGATCACCCAGGGGGGAATGTTTTTTCTCAACAAAAGTGGAGTTACACTTTAAAAGATAAGTTCATCTTTGGAAACATGTTACATGTTTCACCCATTTCTAGGGTGAAACATGTACCCAATTTTGCAGCTGCTGTGTGACCACCCCCCCCCCCCCCCATCCCCGCTGTGACAGCAGTATGGGGAGATGTTTTCTGTGCTAGCTGTCATTTTTTGACACTAGCGCAGCCATGCGGGGCTTCGCCCACATGGCCGCATCATTTATTCATACAGCTCTGTGTGTGAGTGAACTACAAGCCCTGACATTCTTTGTGACTGTCAGCTTGTAGTTCTCAATGAACAACAATGGCGTTGTGGAGCACCGTAGTAGTTTATTGATTCGTCCTGTCAGATTGTATCTGATTGCCCCTACGGGATGTACAGGCACACAGATACTCTGACAGATCTGGAGGAGATGTGAATAGCACCAGGGATCTGCTGATCCCTGGTGCAATGCTTTACAGGCTCAAAAAAATAATAATAAATGCTATTTTTTTTACCTGCAAAAAATGTGCATTTATTATTTCTAAAAAGTTAACTTATCCTCTAAGAATGATCTGAATTTTCTGTCTCAAGGGCTGATTTACAACACTGATTCTTGGTTACTGGTATTCATGGAATGGCGGTACAGGTCAATGTTTGGAGGAACAGAAGCATAACTCTATCAGCTATTCTCACAATGTTAAAAGCTAGAAAGTTTATTTCTCACAACCAAATAAAAAAAATACCTAACAAGCTAACTATAATATAAAATATACAAGGTGAGGAACACAGATCATAGGAGAAATTATCCTGTGACCTGTGTTCCTCGCTTTGTATATTTTGTATTATAGTTAGCTTGTTAGGTTTTTTTATTTTATTTGGTTATATGTTTGTTGTGTATGTCGTTTGCTGGGGTTTTGTTTCGCTGTTAATAAACTTGCTTAAATCATATACTGTATAGTCTGGTCAAAGTTTCCTGGGTGCAACTATGCAGAACTGGCCATCCCTGCTGCTGGATGCCTGCAGTTGGCATCCCAGACAGGCTAACTCTGTTCCTTTAAGACTCAGTGTATTCTACATTTGATTCTCCTGGCACTTCAAAAACCACCTTTTAAAACTATCAGGGATATTTTCATTTCAACACTTACTTTCAAGACTTGTTTCTTGTTGCCATTACTGTACGAGGCAAATCTCTGTGCTGGTGGCCTTATCCTTTGGAAGTGCCTTTATCTTGCACAAGGACAAGTTGGTATTGAGGTCCAGGACTGCCTTGCTACCAAAGGTAGTTTTGGCCTTTCACTTCAAACAGTATATCACTCTTCAATCCCTCTGTCCAACTCTAGTTCTCTGGAAGGAGCTCTCTCTATTGCCTGGATGTAGTTCAGGCTGTGCAAGTTTATCTTGCAGCCGTTGTTTTCTTCTGAAAATTTGAATTCTTATTTGTAATTTCAGATGGTCCGCATAAGGGGGGACTAGCTTCTTGTTCCACCTTTTCTCAGTGGCTTATACAGACCCTTATTCAAGTTTATGTTCCTGAGAATCAGGTGTCACCCTTTCCTTTCAAGGCAGACTCACTAAATCTGTAAGTGCCTTTTGAGGTCTTCAGCATCATGGCTTCTGTTGCTCAGATTTGCAGGGCTGCTACCTGGCTTTATGTTCACATGTTCTCCAAGTTTTACCAGGTGGATGTTCAGGCCTCATTCTGATGTCAGCTTCAGCCGTAAGGTCCTTCAGGTAGCTCTTTAAGCTACAGGAAATCCCAATTTTTATGGGCTTGTTAAAGTTTTGTTTGCTGTTGCCTGCCCCTAAGTCCCTTAAGTCCATTGAGAACAAAGGTACCATGCCTCTGTGTTTATGATTATGCTCTTGGTACTTCTTTGACACAAAAACATTACATGCTGGGAGTAGGAGGGGCTATCCTGTGCTGGCTTTCAATTTTTCTGTTTGCCAGTGTTCAATCCCCCTGTAGAAGGCAGTATAACCCAACAGTAGAGGACTTCCTTTGAATGTCATCCTTGCAGGTGGGGGAGCTTTACACTACTTAATGAATGAATTCCTTCTCAAATATGAATTCTAACAAAGGGCACATAGGATGTAATCGATACCGACAAGGTTCTTAACCTTTCCCACTCTAACAAAGTACTTTCTTTGCTGTCTGTGTTCCTATTAAAGAGATATCTCCTCTCTCTTACTTTCTCAGAAATCACTGACACTAAAACTATTATTGAGTGGAAATATACCCAACACAAAGACAGGAATAAATGTCACAGAGGTTCTAACCCTTACCCATTCCACCAAAGATAAACATGTTTTTCCTATAATCTCGTGCCAGTTTTTGTCAGCATGTAATGTGTTATCTTTTATCCTTTTTAATCCTGTTAACAAATATTAAAATAACATCTAATACCAAATGCAGCATTCTGTATTTTAGCTACTTTAAAAATCAAAAAACAAAAAAACGTTAGCTTCTATCGTGCCAACAGCAATTAAATTCTCCAAATTAGCAGTTTGGCATTTGCACCATGTTGCACAATATACATTCTTGGCTGAAGACAGCAGTGACATGTTATGACATTGAAAAGTCTGTTAGAATGATTCATGTCTAAATGCTTAAATACAGAGCCATTATTCGTATCTAAATACCAGAGTTGTCTTGTCAAAAATTGTAGCTCCAGTGCAAAACCAGTTCTCATATCCTGGAGAAAGATAGATATTTTAAAAGCTTAAAATAAAATTATCTTTTCTTTGGACTATTTTTAGGTTTATATGGGGTTTAACTGTTTTATATATTTTACTATGTAAATAAAATTCAAAATCTATACTTATTACAGGGCAAACCAGCATCACTGCTGTTACAGTTTCATGTGTTTTTCAGAGATAACAGTAGAAGCTGTTTGCTTTCAGACTGTCTCTCGTTAATTAAAAATCTGTTTGGGGACATGTACAGCAGTCTTTCTCTAATTACATTTCTGTATAGAGAGTATGGGGGGGGGGAGGTGGGTGAGTTGCTCTTTCAGTTTGAGCCACTGTGCTCTGTAAACAATAAGTTTTATCTGGAAGGCAGATAAGGTCAACTCTGTAAACATGAGAAAAAGAGAGCTCTACCTGGCTGGAAATGTAAATATCAGATGTTCCTATGTTATATTTCATATTTACCTGACTAAAAAAAAAAGAAAAAAAATATTTGTAAATATTATAGTTTGACCATGAACATATTGAATAAAAAGTAGTTGAAAATAAAGAAATAAAAGCTTAGATGAATTTAATGGTGTTACTCTTTTTTTGATGAAAAAAAACAACTTGCATTTAAAGTACCGTATTTATCAGTGTATAACATGCACTTTTTCTGCCTCCAAGGTGAAGGAGGGGGCAAACGCCCAGGCATGTACTGGCCATTGGGACTACCGGGAGTTTCCTGGTGGGCCGATGGCTCAGTGGGCCACTCTGATGTAAGGGGGCTGGTGATGGGACACTCTGATGTAAGGGGGCTGGTGATGGGACACTCTGATGTAAGGGGGCTGCTGATGGGACACTCTGATGTAAGGGGGCTGGTAATAGGACACTCTGATGTAAGGGGGTGTTGATAGGACACTCTGATGTAAGGGGGTGCTGATAGGACACTCTGATGTAAGGGGGCTGGTAATAGGACACTCTGATGTAAGGGGTTCTGATGGGACACTCTGATGTAAGGGGGTGCTGACGGGACACTCTGATGTAAGGGGGTGCTGATGGGACACTCTGATGTAAGGGGTGCTGATGGGACACTCTGTTGTAAGGGGGCTGGTGATGGGACACTCTGATGTAAGGGAGTGCTGATGGGATTCTCATAATGTAAGTGGGCCGGTCTGGATGAAGTCCAGGGCCAAATTTCTGTCCCAGTCCAGCCCTGCAAATGCCGGTGGATTAAACAGAGCCGCAATCTCCTTTTTAGCCAGCACTTAGTCACACACAGTCCTGCCTCCTGGCCCGGCATTGGACCACTGTTCTGTCTATCATAGGAGCCAGGCCAGGAGGCGGGACTGTGAGTTACTGCAATCGTCGGGTACACAGATCACGGCTCTGTGTAATCCGGCACTGGTGAAAGTGCAATGATGGGCAAAGGCAAGGTTGCAGATGGGCACTGAGCAGGCTACATTGATGGGCAAAGGTGAAGCTGCATATGGGCACTGAGCAGACTGCATTAATGGGGAATGGTGAGGCTGCAGATGGGCACTGATTAGGCTGCATTGACGGACTGTGACCCTTATTTTGCTTCAAAGTTCTTTATTTAAAACTTACGTTATTTTCCTGAAACGTCCCTCCAAAAATTAAGGTGCATGTTATACACTGATAAATATGGTAGTTGTGAACATACATAATTATAGACCAGAGGTAGGCAACCTTTCAGAGGTTGAGATCTACCTTGGCAACATGTAGGAAATCAAAGACCCCTGGCGGAAGGGGCAGTTGGGGCGTTGGCATCGCACCTTTAAAATTATAAATAAATAAAGCATTCACCAAAAACACATAGAGGTCATGGTAGTGTCTTCTGCCCCACTTCAAATCACTCCCCGCCACCACAGTAGTATTCTTTGTCATCTCCTCCCCCGCAGCGGTGTTCTCTGCCTCCTTTCACTTCATCCCACCTAGTAATATATTATGCCAACCCACTGTAGTGTCCTCTGCCCCCCCCCCCCCCCCCGACACAAACACATGGTAGTGTCCTCTGACCCTCCCACACATGGTAGTGTCTTCTGACCCTCCCAACTGTAGTGTCCTCTGCCTCCCTCCATAGTGCCCCCTATAGCAGTGTCTTCTGCAGCCCCCTACCCCCTCTACAATAGTTTCCTATGCCACCCCTCACTGTAGTGTCCTTTGTCCCCCTAAGCAGTGTCCTCTGCACCCCCCACACAGTAGTGTCCTCTGCCCCCCTCTGTAGTGCCCCCCATAGTAGTGTCCTTTGCACCCCCACACACATATGGTAGTGTCCTCTGACCCTCCCACACAGGGTAGTGTCTTCTGACCTCCCCAACAGTAGTATCCTGTGCCCCCCAAAGCAGTGTCCTCTGCCTCCCTCCCTCCACTGTAGTGCCCTCTGCCCCCCCATAGCAGTGTCCTCTGCATCCCCCTCCACTGTAGCGCCCTCTGCCCCCCAGAGCAGTGTCCTCTGCATCCTCCCCCACACAGTAGTGCCCTCTGCCGCCTCAGCAGTGTCCTCTGCAGCCCCCCACACAGAATAGTGTCCTCCAAAGCAGTGTCCTCTGCAGCCCCCTACCCCTTCAACAATAGTTTCCTCTGCCCCCCCCCCCGTAGTGCCTCTGCCACCCCATAGCAATGTCCTCTGCATCAAACACCCCCCAAGTAATGTCCTCTGCCCCTCCTTCTGTAGTACCCTCCCCTCATAGCAGTTTCCTCTGCAACAGTAGTGTGCTCTCCTCAGTCCCCCCTGCATAGCACTATCCTCTGTACCCCCCCCCATGATGTTCTCTGCCCCTTTATAGCCTTCGGCTGGTAGCTCGCGATCAACAGGCTGCCGACCCCGGTTATAGACACTTTCAAATATGACACCATAACGGATTTTTCTAAGTTTCAGAAATGATCTTTCTTAACTTTTTTAACAAGGCATCTCTCGCATTTCTCCTTCCTAAGACCCCTTTTCACACGCCTGCAAAGCGCCCTGAAAGAGCCGCTGCTATGTCTTGAATATGAAAGCCGAGAGGGCTTTCACACTGGAGCGGTGTGCTGTCAGGACGCTAAAAAAAGTCCTGCTAGCAGCATCTTTGGAGCAGGTGTATACCAATATCAATAGGGCAGGGCGGCTATACCGCCAGCATAGCGCTGCTACAACAGCACTTTGGCGTGGTTTTAACCCTATCAGGGCTGCTAACGGGGTGCTTTTACCCCCCGCCAGTAGCCCTGAAAGGGTTAAATAGCACCGCAAAATTGACGGTAAAGCACCACGAAATTGACGGTAAAGCACCACTAAAAATACGCCCCCAGTGTGAAAGAGGCCTAATAGTGAGGAGCGGGATTACATTACTGTACAGACATGCAGTGTGCCTGTATTCCATAGTCTGTTCAGCCTAAGGCAGGATGCAGGCTGAGCTTGAGCAGTGGGCATGTTTAAGAGGCAAGATGTGATTGGGAGGGTGTGTGTGCCACATACAGGCTATAAATGTTTGGGGGGGATGGGGTGGCTGAACAAACTACCCTATACAGGTAAGCGGTGTGCCTGCACAGTGTCCTGTACACCTCTGGGTGGCCAGCCAAAGGATGCAAACTGACCATGCTAACACAGATCAGCATCTGTGCGTTGTGCGGTCTGTTAAGAACAAGGAAGAAAGGTGACTGCCAGGATCAACCAGGTACTTGAGATAGAAGAAGTACATGAAACTGATTGAGACTGATTTATAATATATAATATATATGTGAACACACATGTAGAAAAAATATATATTTAGGAGAACATACACTTTAACTCCTTACAATGTCTATACACGTCCATGTGCTGGATGTGGGGGGGGGGGGGGGGGGTGGGGGGGATTGTGCTGGGAACATATGTGAAATGAGAAGATTTTAGCTAAGCATGCATATAAGCGCTGAATTTTTTTGGAGGGGGGGGATATTTGCTGACACATAATGCTCATATATCTTGGAACAGGGGGAGGGGATGCAATTAGGCATGTTCGCCCTGGGCTCTAGATGACCTTGTCCCAGCACTGTGTGGATATTGCACTCCAGACACCAATAGAGTGTGACCTCAGGGCTGCCTAGATGGTGGCCAACAGCTCCCAAAGGCCCAGAACATAGTAGCAAATCACAGGGCAGAGCAGGCAGCAAACATGCATGCTTGAGAAACAAGCAGAAGGTCTGGGGAGGGGGCATGCAAAAAAACTGAGGGCAACAATAGCCAGAAGCAACTAGCAGTAACAGATATCTGTCAGGCCGCGTACACACGGGCGGACTGTTCGCCCAACCTTGTCCGCTGAACAGTGTTTGGGCGGACAGTCCGCTCGTGTGTGGGCTTTCAGCGGACAGTTTCAGCGGACAGTTGGACGGACAATGTCTTTCGGAAATTCCGAAAAACTGTCCGCTGAAACTGTGTTTGAGCGAACAGTCCGCCCGTGTGTGGGCTTGTCCGCTGTACTTTCGAAATGAGCGGACTGTTCCCGCTCGGAAAGTCCGCCCATTTCGAGCGCGTGTACAGGTAGGCGGGGCCCGCGAAGGAGACGTCGCGGGCTCCGCCGCCTGGAATGGGCTTAAAGGGGAACCCCAACGCCGAAAAAAATCGGCGTGGGGTTCCCCCCAAGTCCACACCAGACCCTTGTCCGAGCACGCTACCCGGCCGGCCAGGAAAGGGGGGCGAGCGAGCGCGCCCCCCCTCCTGAGCCGTACCAGGCCGCGTGCCCTCAACATGGGGGGGTGCCTTGGGGAAGGGGGGGGCCGCGCGGCCCCCCCACCCCAAAGCACCTTGTCCCCATGTTGATGAGGACAAGGGCCTCTTCCCGACAACCCTGGCCGTTGGTTGTCGGGGTCTGCGGGCGGGGGGCTTATCGGAATCCGGGAGCCCCCTTTAAGAAGGGGGCCCCCGGATACCGGCCCCCCACCCTATGTGAATGAGTATGGGGTACAATGTACCCCTACCCATTCACCTGTGAAATAAAGTACAAATAAAAACACAACACAGGGGGAAAAAATATTTTATTGCACAGCCGGGGGTCTTCCGTCTTCGGGGGTCTTCTCGCCGGACTCCTCCGCTATGTGTGTGTAGCTCTTTTGCCAGCGGAGGAGTCCGGCTTTCTTCCTCCCCGCCGCCGGCCTCTTCTCCCGACTTCGGGGGTCTTGTCCCCCTCTTCGGTTCTTCTGCCGGGCCACCGCGCCTGGTCCGGTGGCCCGGTCTTCTGTCGCCGTCTTCCGTTCTTCTGTCGCCGCCTTCGGTTCTTCTGCCGGGCCACCGCGCCTTCTTGTAGCTCTTTTACAGGCGGTGGCCCGGTCTTCTGTCGCCGCCTTCCGTTCGTGTTCTTCTTCTTGTTCTTCTTGTTCTTCTCCTGGAGATGTTGACTCGACGAGCTCTCCGGCCGGAATGCCGGGGACGCGCTGTGCGGTCACTTATATAGTGACAATGGGGCGGGGTCACATGGTATATGTCACATGGGTTGGTCACATGGGTTGATGTCACATGGGGACTATGACATCGTAAGGGGGCGGGGGTCACCATGTGACATCAACCCATGTGACATATACCATGTGACCCCGCCCCATTGTCACTATATAAGTCACAGCGCAGGGCGGCTCTGGCATTCCGGCCGGAGGGAGCGACGTGTCAACATCGCCTGGAGAAGAACAAGAAGAACAAGAAGAAGAACACGAACGGAAGGCGGCGACGGCGACAGAAGACCGGGCCACCGCCTGTAAAAGAGCTACAAGAAGGCGCGGTGGCCCGGCAGAAGAACCGAAGGCGGCGACAGAAGAACGGAAGACGGCGACTGAAGACCGGGCCACCGGACCAGGCGCGGTGGCCCGGCAGAAGAACCGAAGAGGGGGACAAGACCCCCGAAGTCGGGAGAAGAGGCCGGCGGCGGGGAGGAAGAAAGCCGGACTCCTCCGCTGGCAAAAGAGCTACACACACATAGCGGAGGAGTCCGGCGAGAAGACCCCCGAAGACGGAAGACCCCCGGCTGTGCAATAAAATATTTTTTCCCCCTGTGTTGTGTTTTTATTTGTACTTTATTTCACAGGTGAATGGGTAGGGGTACATTGTACCCCATACTCATTCACATAGGGTGGGGGGCCGGTATCCGGGGGCCCCCTTCTTAAAGGGGGCTCCCGGATTCCGATGAGCCCCCCGCCCGCAGACCCCGACAACCAACGGCCAGGGTTGTCGGGAAGAGGCCCTTGTCCTCATCAACATGGGGACAAGGTGCTTTGGGGTGGGGGGGCCGCGCGGCCCCCCCTTCCCCAAGGCACCCCCCATGTTGAGGGCACGCGGCCTGGTACGGCTCAGGAGGGGGGGCGCGCTCGCTCGCCCCCCTTTCCTGGCCGCCGGGTAGCGTGCTCGGACAAGGGTCTGGTGTGGACTTGGGGGGAACCCCCACGCCGATTTTTTTCGGCGTTGGGGTTCCCCTTTAAGCCCATTCCAGGCGGCGGAGCCCGCGATGTCTCCTTCGCGGGCCCCGCCTACCTGTACACGCGCTCGAAATGGGCGGATTTGCCTCCTCCTTACGTGGGCGAGTCCGTTCATTTCAAAAGTTGAGCGAACTGTTTGCCCAACCTTGTTCGTCAAACAGTCCGCTCGTGTGTGGGCAAGTCCGCTCATGCAAATTTTGAGCGGACTGTTTGACAAACTGTTTGCCGAACAAGGTTGGGCGAACAGTCCGCGCGTGTGTACGCGGCCTCAGAACAGACAGAACAGAGATAGCTGTCAAACACAAGCTGAGTTGTAACAGGAAACCAGATTCAAATACAGATCTGCCTTGCAGTTTAGCACACAAACACCATTGATAAGTATCTTTCTAAGGCCTTGTTTATACATGTGTTACCCTCTGAAGAGCAATCCATGGATTGTTTTCCAGAGGGCATTTGAAAGAGGGTGAATATGCATTAAAAACCCATGCCACCATGCAGCAGGGTGGTTCTGGCAGAGCCCCATTTAATTAATACGTTTTTCTGCTCCACAATGCAAAGCATCCCAGTTGCATCATGTGTGCACCCCCCACTGCTTGTTGCACCTTAAAGGGGAGCAATTGGGGGACTGTAAAAATGTGTCTCAAGCTCGTATTTTTACAGCCTCCCCCAACCACAAGTGTAATCCTAGCCTTTGGCCGCGTACACACGCGGGGACTGTTCGCCCAACTTTGTCCGCTGAACAGTGTTTCGGCAAACAGTCCGCTCGTGTGTGGGCTTTCAGCGGACAGTTTCAGCGAACAGTCCGCTGAACAAGGTTTTTCGGAAATTCCGAAAAACTGTCCGCTGAAACAAAGTTTCAGTGAACAGTCCCCTCGTGTGTAGGCTTGTTCGTCAAACTAAGTTCCGCGCATGCTCAGAAAGGATTTACACGCCGAAAGTTATAATGCAGTGTATAGGACGTCGTATTTTTCGTCCCGTCGTACGTGCCGTTCACGTCATCGCGCACGGTTTCAACAAACTGTTCGTTCGTCGTGTGTGGCCATGTCCGTCCATGCTAATTTTGAGCGGACTGTTTGCCGAAACTGTTTGACGGACAAAGTTGGGCGAACAGTCCCCGCGTGTGTACGCGGCCTAAGTGTAACTATCCTAAATTAGGCTACTGAACTTGAGACCAGGTTTGCATCTGCATATGACCATGCCACAGTGTTGAAGATCTTCTAGCAGATTGCATGAACGTGAGCCTAAACATCAATGCTAACCGTTCCAGGGATGGAAACAAGACAATTACAAGAAATAACTTTCTAAAAGATGCTGACATTTTGCTTGTGAGATTGTAAAGAAAATGTGGAACTTTTTTTTCTGGCCCTGATTAGCAGTCCTCAGTAAGGATCCCAATGCAGGTTCAGGTAAGTATCCAGCAGAATGGTTATTGTTAGAGCTTAGTTTAGTGGTTAGGTTAGTGTTAGCTTCAAATTAGGGGCTATGTTTCCAGAGGATGTTAAGGGCTTGCTTTAGAAGCTAAGTGATGGAGGGGCTGAGTGTTGTATGACCATTTTACGGGATGGCTAAGTATTGCATTTTCATGTGGGGGTGGGAAGGGGGAGGGGTTAAGTGTTAGGACCATGTACTGGTAAAAATATAACACTTATATAGAGAACCACTAGAAGAATACCGGATACAGCTACATGTTACATACATTATTAGATATCAGTCTAAAAGAATGCCTACTTTAACGGCATTATGTAAATATCATTGTCTTATTCGTCTTCAGTTATTTTCAATGTAACATATACTACTTTATGACAAACACCAAGACATGGGTGCTGTATATGCAGAGGACATGTCTGTGACAACGCACATTTACATTCTGTGTACTGGACATCCCAACCTGCAAAAACTTGTTTCAGGGAGGTGGTGCCGTACCCCCACCATAAGAGTCTAAAGAGTTCCCCTTTACATCAGGGCAGAGGAAATATCAAATGGGCTCAGCCAACTGCCAACAGACATTGGGGGTCAGTATGATCTGGATGCATACAGAGAAATGGGGAAATCACCTGAAATTTCTACTCCCACTTTGATCAGTGTCCCCCTGTCCCCAGACAAGGTCACCTGTGAGAATAATGGACCAATCAGAATTTCCCACCAATTATTTCACCTATATTCTCATACTATATATATATATATATATATATATATATATATATACTCATATTGCTAAGAGGATATAATAAAAAACAGAAGATAAACCGCGCTCAAAAGCAAACACTAATTATAACAAAAAGCTGCAATAAAAACCAAGAAATATCCATATGGTGTCAAAAATCTAAAATGATATAAATTGCGCTAATAAATGTGACCACTCTCAATATAAATGACATAAAAAGGAGCAGTTGGATATCCAATATACCCGTGCAGAGGGTTGTATCTGCCTGCGCAGTAGACCTAGTCAACTAGGGGGTCCATCATATTCATTATGGTGCATTTAGAATTTTGACCTGCTATCGTCACATCTTCTACCTTTTCTCCACCTGCAAGTTCTGGTGAAGGTGCCTTCTGCCCTTTTAAGCTTCGGGACCTCCAAAATAACTGTCTCCTCATTGGATGTATTGGGGTCTTCATTCTCTAGCTCCTCTTTGGACTATTGATGGACTTTATTTTTTATTTTTTTATAAAAAATTTATATTTTTTATTTTTTTATATTTTATTTTTTATTTTTTTTATTTTAAGTGCACATATATTTATTTATAATTTTTAATTACATATTTTTGCACATGTATTGATTTATATTTATCAATTATCACTCATTTTTATGTCATTTATATTGAGAGTGGTCACATTTATTAGCGCAATTTATATAATTTTTGATATATTACTAAGAGGAAGGCTTCGGCCGAATCGCACCAGCATTTCATATGTAGCCCTGCTGTTTATGCTCAATAAAGGAACATAAGAAGCATTCGTATTGCCCTCATTTTCGTTTATCTTATGTTTATGGGACAATGTGGACATATAACATAAGGCTAGTAGAGATCACTGCAGAACCCAAGCATCTGGGAACTGAGGAGACCAGTTGCTGGAGTTTTGGGAGGGGAATGTTTTCCCATTCTTGCCTGATATAGGATTCTAACTGTTCAATGGTCCCGAATCTTCTTTTTTTGTTTCAATTATATTATTAATGTTTTCAAATTCACAGGAAAAAACTGTGAAGCGGTTACAAGTAATATAAATGGCAAAACATGAGTACCAACAAGATATTGATAATGCAAGTCATAGTAAACTGAACTTCACAAAACGTATAATTGCAGCTCCACAAGGGTCCAACTCACAGAGGGTTGGGGTGGTACATTTGAGGGACTCTGTAATGTAATTACAGGTAAAGCAGGCATACCACCATGGCACCCAAACACCCCTTTTGGGAACTAACTGTGAGTGGGTGGGGGCTCTGATACCTGGCACTTGTCTTTCCCTCTTACCGGTTTACTGAGAGGTTTAATTGAGTCACTCTACTCCTCTGGTGTTCTATTTATATGAAATTCCTCATTGGGGGTGAACTTCCAGGTGTAGTTCCCAAACACTATGTCCAACTGCAGCAGCATGTAGATTGTCTTGTATGACTCTAGGCCCTACTGGGAAGCTTTAGTCACTGTTCAGGGGAGGGTAGGGAAAAGGGCGGGTGGGGTGCAGAGGGGTGTGGTGTGAGCTCGCACCTGTATGCTATGTGATGGCATACAATGTATCATGGGTATCCCCAGGTCAAGTTATTAAGAAATGTTTAAGAGGTTGTGGAAATCTGTTGTGGAAAGGAGACATATACCTGTGGTGGCTGCAGCTTTTGCCAGTATATACACATAGGTCCCACATGTAGGTTACTCAATGGCAGAGTATTTAGAGGCCAACATTTTGCTAACTGTAAGGCATGAGGTGTGGTTTATTTGTTATTATGTGACTGTGGCTCATTCTATGTAGGAAAAACCAAGGACGAGCTGTGAACTAGGATGTCAAAACACATTTTGAGCATGAATGGATGCAATCCAGATCTTCCCTTGGGGAGACATGTAACTATGTTGCACAATGGTCTTTTTTCAAAAATGTAATTCTTAGCAATTGAGAGAATACATTCTAACTTGAGAGGAGGGGACTGGAACAAGGTCCTACTCCAGAGAGAATTAAAATGGATTTTCTCCCTTCAAGCTACCATCTTTCCAGGCCTCAATGAGGCAGTCAATTACAGACCCTTCCTAGAAGAGTTTGTATCTGGAGGTATGGAAAAATAATTTACCTCCAAAATTGTGGACTGTGTAAGCCCCTGACCTTGGTATTTCTTTTGAGTCCTTTCTTTTGAGTTTGTTTTCAATGAAACCTTCTATCTTGGTGGACATTTACTTATATCATATGCTACCCTCCTCTTTGGGCATTTTGCCCTGTCAAAGTCCTACATCCATTTGTTGCTTTATATGCCACACATGTCCACTCTGAGTGATATTGGTCTTTTTTCTCTACAAATTTAATTCTTATTTATTTTATTGTTATTTCATTTTATTTTATTTTATTATATTTAATTTAAATTTGTTTTATTTTATTATATTATGTTATTTTATTATTGCATTTAATTTAATTTATTTTTATTTATATTTTATTTTATTTAATTTATACTTTGTCTTCTCTCCTCTTGTGTTTTGTCATGCTATTCCCCCTGTCTCTGTTTCCCCTGTTTCTCTTTCCTGTTTTTCTTTTCTTTCCCTCCTCTTCCTCCTCCCCTTTTATATTTTTTTCTCTGGTTGGATTTGGCGCGGAGCCCATATGTGCAATCCCGGCATGCGTGGGCTGTTTGGGTCCACAGGCCATTTCAGTGGATGTTTATCCACCCTCCGACCCCTAGATTGTTAGGCAATTCTTTGGGGCATTTGGGCTGTAGGATCTGGGATATATTTGCCACTTCCGTTTATCATCCAGCTCTACCTGTGGCTAATGGCTATTGGGAATCACTATATCCCCCTACTGAGGCTGTGGTATTCTTCTCTCCCTCCCTCACCAGTTGCCGCGGATCCCGGGGGCTGCCGCGCATGCATGTCGGTGGGAGCATGACGTCACTCCGCTTGTGCCGCCATCTTGGATGTGGGCATAGGGCGGCTTCATGCGCCACACACTAGGGGAACCAGGTAAGAAACACAGGTCGATTAATTTCCAGGCGATGTCTCCACCTGATGCATGGAGCAGATCTATGACTATAAATAGGAGGTGAACTCTATCTCCTTTAATGGCGATCTACCAAAGGAGCAGTCCATACTGAACTTTTTGAACCTCTATGCATAGGTAAGTGTCACTACTCTGACACTGTATTGTTTATATGATGAATATATTTCAGTACTCTGAGAGCCGTTCATGTTTAAGAAGATAATTGCCACTCTAAACCCAAATGGTCTCAAGGCACACGCCCTGTAGGAATCCCTCGGGTGCAAGCTATGCAAGCAATGAATCAGAGAGTGAAAAAACAAGTCCTGGACAGCCGCACACTGATAAGGCACATTCAGACTATGATATATGAGCACCAATATATGGTATGAAATGCGTTGAGTATGTATCCCTGCAGTTGCTAATATGAACTGACTGTATTGGATTTTATCTGCAATAAAGGTGCCTTATCGGTGTGCAGCCGTCCAGAACTTTTTTTCGCTCTCTGAGTCGTTTGTGTTTGTTTCACTATGTTGTAAATATATTGTCTGCTATTTGAGACCAGGTACTCCTTGTCCCTATATGTCTAATATTAATAAAAATGCCATAAAACTATCCCCTATTTTGTAAACGCTATAACTTTTGCGCAAACCAATCAATAATCACTTATTACCAAAAATATGTAGAAGAATACGTATCGGCCTATACTGAGGAAAATTTTTTTTTTTTTATATATATTTTTGGGAGATATTTATTATAGCAAAAAGTAAAAATTTTTCAAAACTGTTGTTTTTTTTTGTTTATAGCGCAAAATTAAAAACCGCAGGGGTGATCAAATACCATCAAAAGAAAGCTCTATTTGTGGGAAAAAAAGGACGTCAATTTTGTTTGGGAGCCACGTCGCACGACCGCACAATTGTCAGTTAAAGCGACGCAGTGCCGAATCGCAAAAAGTGCTCTGGTCAGGAAGGGGGTAAATTCTTCCAGGGCTGAAGTGGTTAAACAGCCATGTACTCCCAGGCTGTTTCTTCTTATATATGGAACCAATGATAAACTATGTTGGACATCTCCATCTATATCAACATATCCTGCAAACCTTGCAGCTATCACAGTGACTCTAAAGGTATGCTCTATATGAACCCTTTATTCATTTCTAGACACCAATAGGCCTTAATCACGGTCGTCTGTGTGTGCACATGCGCACGTGTATATTTTGTGTATGTGCGGGTGTGTATGCACGCATCTGGATTTTAGGCATTACTTTTTATATATATATTTTTATATCCTTTTTTTTTATTCTAATTATTGTCTCTTCGCCCATAGCAACGCTGTTCTGCTCCCAGTTTGCACTTCTGTGACTCTCTATCCATCTTCCTTCTGACTAGACTTTTTGAATTCCCTCTTCTCTACTGTATCTCTTGGCCATCCTGGTCACTTCCCAAGGGGAAATCTGTGTTTACCTTAAATTAGGGGTTTTGGCCTTTCAACAGCAGATATAATCCACCTCCAATTTTTTGATATCTACATAGATACATGGGAGAAGTGAGTGACGTACCCACCCAGAGTCATTCACAGGATCACCAGGTGAAAATAAAGGAAGAACAGCCTGAAAAAACAAACACAACACATGCAGGAACTTTATGCAAGCACTGGTAAGCTTTAAGTCAGTTTGAAATTTTAGTTCATAATTTTCTCACCAAAAATGCTCAATTTTAAAATAAAGGTATAATTTATGTGTGGAATTCTTTTTTTCTGGTTAAATTGGACACCCCCTAATAGTTTTCAGTTATTACAAGCTTGAAGCTAAGAATATTTTAAGAAATGTTAACTGTATAATATCTTTTAAGATCGATAAAAATAACATGGGTTCATTCAGAAAATACATGATAATTAAATCATCACACGTAGTATGCTTTTGAGAAATTAACCTAACATTAATTACAGGTAAAATGCAAATTACAAAAATACACTTCCAAAATTTAATTCCACACAGAAAAGAACTGTCCCCTTTTCTTTATACAGATTTTCACTATAATTTGTCATGTTTTCCTGTGTCCATTCCGATGACCGTGCTCAACATGTAAGAGTGACATCACTGGTGTCTGTATATGTGTTAGCGTGCTTTGTTAACAAAAGTTGGAATCTTTCACAAAAGCCTCTTTGTGCTATTTTTGGCAGGCAAGTCATATATTTATTTAAACATGCATAACTTTAAGGTGAATTACATGAGTAATCACAATTTAACTGACAATTCTAGCCCAGAGTGATTATCAGATCAATGCAAGAGCGATAGGAGCAAGGCTCCTCTTTCTCAGATCTCAGATTTTGTCACAAAACTAATCCCTGTGTGAGAAGGTTCTGATGGATAAAGCCATATCCTTTTTGGTAAAAATGCATACTACCTCTTAGGCAGATACTCAGGGAATAGGTTTAGCCTTAGTTTCCCAGAAGTAGCATATGGCATATGAACTAAACAATTGCTGTTTCCATCAGTCTTCTCACCTCTGTTTTGGGACAGATTGCCTTTGAAAATGAATATATAATTCATTGAATGCAAATCAATATAAGACTAACTTAAATTAATATGAACCATTCTATAATCCCTTAGTACAACTAAAAAGAAATACATATATACTGTACATATAATTAGTGATAATAAAACCCTAGACCACTATCTGTACTAAAAACGTCCATAAAAGTGCAAAAAAACAAAGAGCTATTGAGCTTAGTTTTATTGAGACGTTCCTGAAAGACAGTTCTTTGTCACACATGTACAGTATTATCTTGGCGCTTATCATGTGAATATAATGCAACAATTCTTTTTTTCAAAGCAGTTATCACCTCTGTGATTCCCAATATAAAGTAACTCAGGCTCATCAAAAGCAGGTCACATATTACTTTTCAAACAACCCTACTTAGCAATGGGACTCCAGGTCCATCCTTGCTATTCTTCCTCTCCCTCATTAGCTCATTCCAAGAATATCCCAAGCGATACAGTATGTCTTTCAACTATGCATTTAGTTATTTGACTTGAGTTGCACGATAGTTAAATACAGCACATGTGACTTGACACTCCTAATGTATGGAACTTTCTATAAAAGATGTTTATATAAAATCCTTTAAAGGCATGCAGTCACTTTGCCTTGAATGGGCAATGTGACCTTTTTTGTAAAAAGATCTTTCATTAACCCTCTGATAATCAACGCTTTAGTGACCCCCAATCCTCCATGTTCAAACAACGGACGTAGGGACGTGCTGACATCACAGTGTGCTACGTCCATTGTTTGTAAGCACGGGCGTGTGTACTGCAGCCAGCCAGCCACAACGTTTTATACAGATTTTTTTTAATAGAAGTGTTTTTGTGTTTCTATGCTTCAGCGTATGCATTTTTTTATAAAATACCCTACGGATTTTACCTATGATTGCTCCATCTTTCTTTTTTTTTAGCAAACATACATCTATCCTTTGTTATACCACCTGTCATCAGTGGAGGATCACAGGGATATTGCTAAGGCTGGGAGATTCCTGCAGAAGAGGTGCCGATCAGATCGTTGGGCGACCGGACCATCTACTGAAACCTTCTGACAAAAAGGCCCCGGCTGGGCAATAGCCACATGTCTTTAAACTCTTACAGCTGGTAAGCATGTATTTCACTCAGTGGTGGGATTCATTTAGCACAAGTCACTATATTGTGGAAATCATCATAAGCTGTCACCTAAACACCCACGGATTGTGGACTTATTTATGAATTTCTCTCACATGACATTTTTTATTCATAGAAATTTGTTTATGTGCTATTTGCTTTGGTATTGGAGTATATGTGTTTTTGTTCACAGCACCTAATATCTATTTATTTAATTAATTTATCTATTCACTTTATTAATTAATTAATTAATTTTTAGGGGCGCAACCTTGTTTGGATTTTTATTATTGGTGTGTATCTCACGTGGTGTTGCTGTTATTTCGTTTTTCTGTCCAGCGCAGCTTTTCTTTTTGCTATATTAGTGTCAAATGTTAATGGATATCTTATGATATCTACAGTATATGTGTAGTGCCAGCTTCAGGTAGAATTGGCTGAAATGTACTGGAGAAACAAAGTACCGGTAGGTGTTTTACTACAAGAATTAAAGTGACACAAAACTCATGTTTTTTTCTAAAAAATAAATAAATGCAACATGCCTAAATATAAGTACATAGAATGTACCTTCTAACTCTCTCTTCCTTCGTTTCATCACTCAAATGCAAGTTTTTCTTTGCTATTCTCAGACTTCCTGTTCTAGGGTGGCTTCATTCATTTTCCATACTCCCCTTGTGTATGTAAACATAGCCACCCTTTCCTGCTCGCCCCTAAGATGGACTACACTTCATTATGCAGACACATTCAGTTGTATGGACATTGTAGTATGCATATAGCAGAGCATGTGACCAGAGATGATGGCACTGCTCAATCTACACCAGTAGCAGTGAAGTGCATAAGTCAAGGATAGGGAGCATGCACAGTACAAAAAGGAAGCATGAAAACAATGCTAAGAAGCGAAAAAAAAAAAAGTACTTGATATTGTAGAACAATTGATGTAAAATTAGAAATGTGAGTTTAACACCACTTTAAGAGACCGCAAATGACACAGCAGTGTAAAATGGCCAACAGCAGTACATATTTAATCAGGGGTAATAAGCCTAACTGGTCAAAGCCTACGTTTTATTTTATTTATAGAAATGGTTTGTGGTGAATGTGATATATTGTGAGGTGGTATAGGTGCACTTAGATTTATTTCCTTTTAAATAATGCAAACAAAAGATTACTTAAAGAACTGATGGTTATAACAAGTCAAAGCTCTTCTTTAAACACCCAAGACCTAAAAAAAAGCCCTATGAACGTTTAAAAAAAGAATTTTTTTTTTTAGAGGATTGCCATGGATAGATAAAGGCGACTGCTGACCTCGAATCAATTACAAATAAAAATGAAAGACAAAAGCACTCAATAATAAAAAAGCAGCAAGGAGATTGATTGCCTAAAAAGATTGCAATCAAAATGACATTGAAGTATAGTTTCCTACCTGAACCTAATCTCTCCCTGTGCAGTTTGTCAGCTTTTATTGCAACAGTTTCAATTCCCCAAAACTATGTATTCTTTGCATACAGTGTTCGGCAGCCATTTTTGGTGTGACCAGGGAGCAGCATGCTCTGACTCCATTTTACTGTAGTCCGGTGGCCATTTTCCCTGTGATTATATCCTTTAAACTGGATGCTCAGCGGCCATTTTGTTGAAGCCTGAACATGTTTTTCAGCTTCAGCGCTGTACAGTGGAGCTCAGCACAGCGCGGTTTTGTCTCTTAAGCATCTGGGAGCTGACACAGGACACGGGCACACCTATCTGGATGGCGCAGAACTCGGTCAGGGTGGGGGCCCTCAACCTGCAGCAGTTAGGAGGAGGGTGGGACCATCACTGCCCTAAGTTCCCAACAGGTGGCAGACAGGGTAGGGTCAGCATGGCTTCAGAAACTGGTGTTTCTTCCCCCGAAATCCAGGCAATTGCAACCGGTTTGATGGCAGACAGTGCATTGCCTCTGGACGCTTTGTCAGCGGTCCTTAATACGTTTGTTGTCAAGATGGAGGCGGTGGGTGGGCACAAAGGTGGTAAAAAATGGCCTCTGCCCCTCATCCTCCAGGGAGAGCTCTGACGCAGACTCTGGCCCCACTGAGGCTGGTGATCTCTGTTCTGTAGTTTCAGATGACACTGACCAGGACTGTTTGGACAGTGAGAATGAATCCCCGTCTGGGTCTGTGCGCGATAAAGCGCTTGTTGGAGCACTTATAACAGCTGTGCATGATACCCTGAAAATTCAGGAGCCAGCAGATCCCTCTGCTGATGTAGTGGTCCCTTTTGGGTCCTGTAAGCCAGCCTGTACACCTAAGGTGTTTCCGTACCTAACTTATTTAGATAAGTTCATATACAAGGAATGGGGTCAACCTCAACAGACCTTTTCGGCCCCCAAATACATGGCGGTGCATTACTCCTTTGAGGAGAGCCTTCTCAAAAAGTGGTTGGCTCCTCCGGTCGTGGTCCTCCCAGTATCCAGGTTAAACAAAGTAACCAGGACAAGAGATCCTTGGGCAGACGCCCCAGGTGGACTCCGTGGGATCAGTACCAGCTGATCTATGCCTTTCCTCCGCTGAAACTGTTACCACGCCTGCTCCGCAGAGTGGAGGCCGAGGGGATTCCAGTAATTTTGATTGCCCCAGATTGGCCCCAGCATCCCTGGTAAGCAGACCTAGTATGCCTGGTGGTGGACGCACCATGGTGACTGCTGTTACGAGAGGACCTTCTGTCTCAAGGTCCGATTTTTCCATCCTGCCTTACCATCGATTATTTTAATGGCATGGCTATTGTGAGCCAGGTGTTGAGGAACCGGGGTCTTTCAGACTCAGTGATTCCAACTATGCTGAGAGCATGGAAATCATCTTCTCGGAAGATATATATCATCGTACCTGGAAGGCCTACATCTCCATGTGTGAGGAGAAAGGATGGCGTCCGCGCTCCTTTTCTATATCCAGGATCCTGCTGTTTCTACAGCAAGGAGTAGAACAGAAATTGGCTTTAAGCACCATTGAGGGACAAATATCAGCCTTGGCTGTCTTTTTTCAGCGACCCCTGGTGTCTCACTCTCTAGTGAGCACTTTTGTTCAAGGGGTCCGACATGTAGTTCCTCCGATGCGTCCACTGTTACCCCCATGGAATCTGAACCTGGTGTTATCGGCGCTTCAGAAACCGCCATTTGAAAATATCAGAGAGATCCCTCTGTTGACTCTTTCTCAGAAAGTGGTCTTTCTAGTGGCCATTACATCGGCCAGGAGGGTTTTGGAACTGGCAGCCTTGTCTTGCAAGTCGCCCTATCTGGATACCCACAAGGATAAAGTGGTGTTGTGTCTGCAACCTTCTTTTCTGCCGAAGGTGGTTTTGGCATTCCACATCAATGAAGACATCTCTGTGTCCTAAACTGACACACCCTAAATAGGTGGCCCTTCATTTCCTGGCGTGGTCCGGGCTTTGAGGGTGTATTTGTCTGCTATGGCTCCCCTTCAGAAGTCAGAGTCCTTGTTTTTTTCGGCGGCTGGTACGAAAAAAGGCATGGCGGTCTCGTCGGCCACCATTTCCAGGTGGATCAGACAGATTGTAGTACAGGCCTACACCTTGAAGGGGCAGGTGCCCCCCTTTCCGATCACGGCCCACTCCACCAGGGCAATTGGACGTCTTGGGCCTTTCCGACATCAACCGTCTGTCGCTCAAGTGTGTAAAACTGGTCGTCTGTTCACACCTTTACAAAATTCTACAAGGTAGATGTCGGTGCATCGGCTGATGCCTGTTTTGGCCTCAAAGTTTTGCAGCTGGCAGTGTAATTTGCAATTGCACTAAAACTTTTTTTATGGGTTTCTGGTAAAAAACACAGTACCTTTTAATAAATGCACTGTTGCATTTGTTACCGCAAGTTTTGAGGAGGTTTGTGAGCTAGTGACTCCCAGATTGAGGAGCACTCTGTTTTTTTTAATGGGAAAGAAGTTCTTTGCTGTTCCCACACTCTGTTTTTTGTGGGTGAAGTTTTATATTGGTTCCCACATGCCATTGTGGGTGAAGTTTTATGCTGTTTCCCAACCCTCGTTTTGGCACTGCTTGGGGACGTCCCGATGGTCTAAGAAAGGAGCTGTGTCAGTCGGTGAATGTAAGAGAAAATAGGATTTTTTGTACTCACCGTAAAATCCTTTTCTCTGTAGTTCACCAACTGACACAGCACCCGCCCCTCCTATTTTTTACGTTATACTGCTTGTTGATGTATTGAAGCTGCAGGAGGCAGGCTGGGGGGTTGTTACCTAAGGGACCACCCCTTGGGCGGAACTAGAAAGTTCAAGTTTTGTTATAACATGTTCTGCCTAGTTCTCTCCTGAAGGTGGCGTAACAACCCGATGGTCTAAGAAAGGAGTTTTGTCAGCCGGTGAACTACAGAGAAAAGGCTTTTTCGGTGAGTACAAAAAAATCCTATTTTTTATTTGTGATATATATAGAAAACCATGATCTCTGACACCTCAAGGGTAAAAGCATCCTAGGCAACACACTGCCTACCAGATACATCTTGAGGTCAAGAGCAGTGCCAAACACAGTAACAATGCTTTGACATTGCATTCTACCTCATGTCTTATTACTTTGCCTTATGTTCTATTGCTTCAGTGCCCTGAAGAAGAAAAAATAGGACACTATAGCACTGCGTGTTCTGAAGTGCTCTAGCTCATCACAATACACTGTTGTGTATAGAGTTAAATGAAGTGTAAGTTAATTAAAAGATTTAGAAAAGGAAACTTGGGATGCACGTGCACAATACACCAGCACACACAAGTTATGAACACTATAACATACACTCGATGGTGTGAGTGAGCCCTAAAAAGATATCTTTCTGCTGCTTTATTCATTACTATAATTTGTTTTTGTTGTTAGAGGGACAGAGTCCCTCTAAAAGGGTCTGACAGAAAAAGAGATGAGGAAATAACTGATAAATTTCAGTGAATTGCTAAGGAACATACACCACTTTGAACCATGGAACATTAAGGCATTGTACAGTAACTGGGTAATGGGTCTATTCTCTACCAGAACGTTATCTGAATTCAATTTGCATGTTCTCTCCATGTTAACATATGGTTTCTTCAGAACTCTGTAGTTTCCTCATACAATCCAAAGACACAAAAGTGTTCACATTATCTCCCTCTCAAAAATGCCCCAGATTTTAAATTGAAAGCTTCGGACAGGGAGGGAAAATAGATTAAAAAAAAAGACAGGACAGTGCCAGTGGGCCAAACCAGTGTTTTACATTTTGGCTATTGTCTGTGAGTCCGTTTTGCTTCCCAATGGCTGTGTGTACAATGACAACATTCCAGCCATACATGCCACAACAGTCAGTGACTATTCTTTTAGATGTCCTTTAGCACTCATTACACTCAGCTAGAAAGACATGCGTACCTGTTCTCAGCTATCACAATGGAATGTTGTTGCTATTCCTTGACGTACCCTTATACATTTCATCACACATCATCATATATCTCATTGAATCACTCAAAAGATGCAAAAGCCTTCAAGATATACACATTTAGGAGTCCAGGCATGCCGATTGAAGGAAAACTTACATGACAGAAATATGGACACTATCATTACTATCCTCATCATGAAAACGCTTGACACCTAGCTGTGATACTAATTCACTGGCTTCAATTTCTAAGTTGCTTACCCAGACAAAGCTTTACGATTAAGAGTTCTAGCTTCATTATCTTTACACTAATTCTATGTTAGAGACTCAGAAAGCATTGATTTGACAGACTCCGTATGATACCTAGGAAACCAGCAATTTTGCGATAAAAGAGTGCTATGAAAGGGACAGCGGCTAAAGGCATTGGTTGACTTTTAATCTATCACAAACCAAAATAATAGACAAAAAGTCCCCAAAAAAACAAAAAAAAAACAGCAATGAGGTTGATTGCCTAAAGAGCTAAGAATCAGAATGACACAATCTCTTGGAGCCTGGGCCCAGGCTGTACATTGGGCCTCAACTTCTGGCCAAGTAGAGACTAATGCCGCATACACACGTAGCGGACTATCCGACGGACTTAGTCTGGCGGACTTCCCGCCAGACTGTTCGTCCGACTTTCCGAACGGGCTACTTGCCCACACACGGCACTTTTTCAGCGGACTAATACGGCGTACTAAGTCCGCCGTACTATCCGCCCTACTTTTGAAATGAACGGACTCGCCCACACACGCGGAGGAAAGTCCGCTCATTTCGAGCATGTCTTCAGGTAGGCGGGGCCTCGAAATGAGCGGACTTTTCTCCGGGCGGGAAAAGTCAGTTAATTTCAAAAGTACGGCGGACTGGCATATGCACGGCCGGATTGTCCGCCGAAATGCGAGTCCGGCGGGAAGATTGGAGTGCAAAACTACTTTCTAAGTCTGCCATACTTTCGGGTCAAAAAAGTCTGCCGGAGGCTACAATCGGGGGGAATGTCCAACGGACTTGAGTTTGCCGGACTTTTCCACCCGAATGTTTGATCGTGTGTACGCGGCATAAGAATCACCCTTTACAACTAAACATCACCTACCACCACCAGTCAACTGTCAAATGCCAGAGCTTATATTGCCTACTGACATTTTGGAAACTGACAACTGAATGAAAGGTGTGGTGGAATGTACTGGGCTAAATTTTGACATGTAGAAAATCAAGGTTCCATGTAAAATCCGAGCTTGGTGTCCAAAGAGCACTGCAAAGATACACCATAGACCAGTGATGGCTAACCTTGGCACCCCAGATGTTTTGGAACTACATTTCCCATGATGCTCAACTACACTTCAGAGTGCATGAGCATCATGGGAAATGTAGTTCCAAAACATCTTGGGTGGGGTGCCAAGGTTCTCCATCACTGCTATAGACTAACATAGACACATAGCTTAAAGAGGTTCTTCTGTCTAACATAAAATATTAAAAGGCAGCAGCCATAAATACTGAAGTTGCTGGCTTTTATTAAAATTACACTTACCTGTCTAGGGATCCAGCGCTGTCTTCACCCGGGCCGGTTCTTCACCATTCTTTGCATGACTCCTTGTGGCTTCACAGCCGGCTCTCCACTGTGTATGCATAAGCCGCACTGCGCTTTGTAAATGTACCTGAAGACTTCTGGGCTCTGTGAGCAGTCCTAGGAGGCTGCAGGTGAGGGGTGAGAACTTCTGGTGGAATTGCCTAGGCGAATTCAATGGAAGTGGGAGTGGGTACCTTTCTCACTTCACTTTAAAGTTCCACTTTATGTAATATTGTTACTATTGTTACCTTTTCCTTCACAGATGCTTATTTAAATCTGATCTAAATGACCTGGAACTGTATGAGTAGAAGCATTCCTGTGGTTTTGTATCATGTCATCTGTGATATAGATTAAGTCCATCACTGTACTCTGTGCCACATAATAATGAGTTTAGAGTAAGTGACCTCTGTAGCATTACATGTACACTACAAAAACTGACATGGTACCAGCACTTCCAGAACCACTGCACAATCCCACAATGTTGTAGCAAAGTGCTCATTTACAATTAATTCTCAGATGCAGACCCCCTTAACTCCCTGAGTTCCTGGACATACCAGGGAAGATGAGTTTTTCTGGCTAAGCAATCTGGTACATTATCTTGCCAGAACAAGAACGCCGACCAGTTATGCTTATTTTACAGATTATATTCTGTTAATTTATTACTTTGCTTTGCTTATGTACATGAACATCAGCACTTGCTCATTGGGCAAAACTATGACTGCCATCTGGGAGTGTCATGTACTGAAAGCTACACTGCATGGTAAATGCCTCATGATTCAGTGTCTTTGTAAATACCAAATTTTACTATGTCTCATCTAGTTTGGAAAGCAAATTGCTAAATCAATTATGCACCCCCCCCCCCCCCCCTCCAGGCCACTTTTACATTGTGTAAAACTAGGAATCTTTGAGGTTGCACAAAATACAATTTTATAGACAACATAAATAAATGAACATAGCATACAACTGAAATGACATACACTAATGTAATGGACCTGGTCACTCCTGCTTGTGGGAGACCGCCAGTTTACTGTCATTTCCTCCAACATGGATCTCATTCTGGTAGCCTCTGCCCTAAGCCAGCATGTTCTTTCTAGGTGCTTGCCCGTGCCTTCCATTGGTTAAAAACGTGTTAATTATGTCTGTAATGACACTTAAGCAGCCAAGTCAAAAAAGCTCAGTGCACTGTGGCAGTGCCTTAAAGTGGTTCTGCACCTTTAAAAAAAATCTTAAAAGCCAGCAGCTACAAATATTGCAGCTGCTGACTTTTAATAAATGGACACTTACCTGTCCCAGGGTCCAGCGATGTCGGCGGCAGATGACGAGCGATCGCTCGTCTTTCTGCTGCCCCCGCCGCCATCCTCTGTCAGGGAATCGGGAAGTAAAGCTTTGCGGCTTCACTGCCCGGTTCCCTACTGCGCATGCACGAGTCGCGCTGCGCGTCTCTGCTGGTCTCCGCTGTGTCCTGGGAACTGTGTGTTTCCCAGAACACAACGGGGGGGGGGGGGGGGGGGCATCTGCGGCGGTCTGTCCCGGAAGTGGGTGCAGTTACCTGGATTATCCAGGTAACTGCACCCCTCCCCCCTGAAAGGTGCCGATTGTGGCACTGGAGGGGGGGAGGGATCACATGAGCGGAACTTCCACTTTAGGGTGGAGAACCTCTTTAACAAATAGTTTCAGGTAGTTTCTATCTTTTCCTGAGAGCGTTGGTGTTCTAACTTGACATCCTGGTGATCTGGTTTGACTTGACCTATGCCTAAACCAATTCAATACAGGGCAATTTCACCCCCTTCCTGCCCAGGCCAAATTTCTGCTTTCAGTGCTGTCGCATTTTAAATTACAATTGCGTGGTCATGCAACACTGTACCCAAACAAAATGTTTTGCATTTTTTTCCCACAAATAGAGCTTTCTTCTGGTGGTATTTGATCACCACTGGGTTTTAATTTTTTGCACTAAAAATAAAAAAAGACCGAAAAAAAAGTTTTTCTTTGTTTCTGTTACAAAGCTTTGTAAATAAGTACGTTTTCTCCTTTGCTGATGAGCACTGATTAGGCTGCAGTGATGGGCACTAATCAGGCAGCACTGATTGGCACTGATGAAGTGGCACTGATGATGAGGCACTAATATGCAGCACTGATGGGCACTATAAGTCTGTATGCTGCCTGCTGTAATCTTATGTCTAATTCCTGACTTTCCTGTCTGATACCCATCTCAACCTTTGTTTTGGACTTGACTACACCCAACTTTGAGTTCATAATCTGCTTTACTTCTATGCTTTTCCCCAGCCAATTACCTGCCTGCTAGTTTTTGCCAGTGGGGCAAATCCAGTGATGCCATCTTGTGCTGCCACATTACCAAGCTCCTCAACCCACTTTTCCCCTTACTGAGAGCCATGACTTTTCATTGGAAAAAAATGGGTTATGGTATTGAAATAAGGGGCCACCGTAGACTGAAGCTTCTGCAGTCTCTCTATAAACTGTGACTATTAATGCAGTGTGTGTATATGATAGCATTTTAGAATAAAAATGCTTATGATAACTTGTTTGTTAGCAGGTGTTGTGGTTCCTCGCACTTTGCACACCATCATATTTCACTGTGTTATATGTCTGCTTCCCCTATGAGTGAAAGTGAGAAAGGAGTTTCTGTTTGGTATCTCTCCTCAACCTGGATTATTGTTCTCTCTTTGCTTTGTCTTGACAAGTCTGCAGCTATGTGCTGAGATCCATCAACAGCTAAACAGGTTGAAAGTATGTAACAATACCTGTCTCGCTTATCGCATGTACAATTTAGACAGAATTGTCATAAATCTTCATGTTCCATGACTGTATGCTAAACAGAAGCACAGATCACGTCTCAGAAAATGTCAGCCTGTACTTTCCATTATTAGGCCAGGGAAGTGTATGTGTGTAGTGCACTTAACATAGACATATGGCACTTATTCTACAAAAAAACAACGTTTTTGGTAATTTTATCTTTATTGGGATGACAACAGGATATTATCCTCAGCTAAAACTCTGCTACTGAATGTGCTGTAAACAAATATCGAACAAGTTGAATCATATATCTGAGGATGTTTTGCTTTCAGTATGAATCCTGGAACACTTCAACAATGACTCATATGACAGAAATTTGGCTTGTTTATTGATTCTCTGCAGACAGAAAAACCAAAGCTCACTAATATTTAAATGTGTTTGTGTATGGAATGTGAACAGACTTTCTGAAATTAGAATCACTGTGGAAGATCCATTGACATTAAAGTGCAAGTTCTGGCAAAACCAAATAATGCTAAACCTGCTCTCTGCCACATTCTAAACCCAATCTATCCAAACCCATGTAAAGAAAAAATCGCCATACTTACCTATTCTGCAGCCGAAGCGGTCTGGTCCCAGTATCATCTGTCAGAGGCGGCTTCAGTGTGGAGGCGTGTTTAGGAGAGACAGCTGATAACGGTATCCCAATAGTAAGTCTATGGTTGACGTCACTTCCCAGCCATTTTACAGTCGTTGTTGGTCCTCTCCTGCACACAGCTTCCACTGCTGGAAACCGGACCAGATTGGCTGCAGAAAAGGTAAAGTGCTTTGAAAAAGTAATCATGCCCTTTGAAATTTTCCACATTTTATCATGTTACAACCAAATACTTTTTTATTTTATTGGGATTTTCTATGATAGCCCTAACTGAAATCTAGTGGAACCAATTGCCTTCAGAAGTCACCTAATTAGTAAATAGAGTCCACCTGTGTGTAATTTAATCTCAGTATACAGCTGTTCTGTGAAACCCTCAGAGGTTTCTTAGAGAACCTTAGTGAACAAACAGCATCATGAAGGCCAAGGAACACACTAGACAGGTCAGGGATAAAGATGTGGAGAAGTTTAAAGCAGAGTTAGGTTATAAAAGAATATCCAAGCTTTGAACATCTCACAAAGCACTGTTCAATCCATCATCCGAAAATGGAAAGAGTATGGCACAACTGTAAACCCGGCAGAAGAGGGGGACAAGACCCCCGAAGTCGGAAGAAGAGGCCGGCGGCGAGGAAGAAAGCCGGACTCCTTCGCTAGCAAAAGAAGCTACAAGAAGATAGCGGAGGAGTCCGGCGAGAAGACCCCCGAAGACGGAAGACCCCCGGAGCTGTGCAATAAAGTATTTTATCTCGTGTGTTGTTTTTTTTGTACTTTTATTTTACAGGTGAATGGGTAGGGGTACATTGTACCCCATACTCATTCACATAGGGTGGGGGGCCAGTATCCGGGGGCCCCCTTATTAAAGGGGGCTCCCGGATTCCGATAAGCCCCCCGCCCGTAGACCCCAACAACCAACGGCCAGGGTTGTCGGGAAGAGGCCCTTGTCCTCATCAACATGGGGACAAGGTGCTTTGGGGTGGGGGGGCCACGCGGCCCCCCCTTCCCCAAGGCATCCCCCATGTTGGGGGCACGCGGCCTGGTACGGCTCAGGAGGGGGGGGGGCGCTCGCTCGCCCCCCCTTTCCTGGCAGGCCGGGTAGCGTGCTTGGACAAGGGTCTGTTGTGGACTTTGGGAGGACCCCCACGCCGATTTTTTTCGGCGTTGGGGTTCCCCTTTAAGTTCATACCAGGCGGCGGGGCCAGCGACGTCTCCTTCGCGGGCTCCGCCTACCTGGAGACGCGCTCGAAATGAGCGGACTTTCCTCCGCGTGTGTGGGCAAGTCCGTTCATTTCAAAAGTAGGGCGGATAGTACGGCGGACTTAGTACGCCGTATTAGTCCGCTGAAAAAGTGCCGTGTGTGGGCAAGTAGCCCGTTCGGAAAGTCCGAAGGACAATCTGGCGGGAAGTCCGCCAGACTAAGTACGTCGGACAGACGGCTACGTGTGTACGCGGCTTTAGAGTCTGCAAAGGACTTGAGACTGGGGCGGAGGTTTACCTTTCAGCAGCACAACAACCATAAACATGCATCCAGAGTTATATTGGAATGGTTTAGATTAAAAGAATATTGATGTGTTATGCCACGTACACACGATCAAACAAGCGGGTGGAAAAGTCCGGCAAACTCAAGTCCGCCAGACAATCCCCCCGTGTGTAGCCTCCGGCATACTTTTTTGACCCGAAAGTACGGCGGACTTAGAAGGCAGTGTTGCACTTCAATCTTCCCGCCGGACTCGCATTTTGGCGGACATTCCGGCCGTGTGTATGCCAGTCCGCCATACTTTTGAAATGAGCGGACTTTTGCCGCGCGGAGAAAAGTCCGCTCATTTCGAGTGGGTCTGCAGGTAGGCGGGGCCCGCGAAGGAGACGCCGCTGGCACCGTCACCTGGTATGGACTTAAAGGGAACCCCAACGCCGAAAAAAATCGGCGTGGGGGTTCCCCCCAAGTCCACAAAAGAGCCTTGTCCGAGCACGCTACCCGGCCGGCCAGGAAAGGAGGGGCGAGCGAGCGCGCGCCCCCCCTCCTGAGCCGTACCAGGCCGCGTGTCCTCAACATGGGGCGTGCCTTGGGGAAGGGGGGCCCCGCGGCCCCCCACCCCAAAGCACCTTGTCCCCATGTTGATGAGGACAAGGGCCTCTTCCCGACAACCCTGGCCGTTGGTTGTCGGTGTCTGCGGGCGGGGGGCTTATCGGAATCCGGGAGCCCCCTTTAATAAGGGGGCCTCGGATACCGGTCCCCCACCCTATGTGAATGAGTATGGGGTACAATGTACCCCTACCCATTCACCTGTGAAAAAAAGTAAAAAAAAAACACAACACAGGGTTAAAATATTTTATTGCACAGCTCCGGGGGTCTTCCGTCTTCGGGGGTCTTCTCGCCGGACTCCTCCGCTATCTTCTTGTAGCTCTTTTGCTAGCGGAGGAGCCCGGCTTTCTTCCTCGCCGCCGGCCTCTTCTTCCGACTTCGAGGGTCTTGTCCCCCTCTTCGGTTCTTCTGCCGGGCCACCGCACCTTCTTCTAGCTCTTTTACGGGTGGTGGCCCGGTCTTCTGTTGCCACCGCCGCCTTCCGTTCTTCTGTTCTTGTCTTCTTCTTCAGATGTTGCCTCGCCGAGTCCTCCGCTCACAATGACGGGGAGCGGGCACGCGGCGACTTATATAGGGACAAGGGGCGGGGTCTTCGGTGGATGTCACATGGGTGGATGTCACATGGGTTGATGTCACATGGCGACAGTCCCAGCATCCTCCGGGACTGTGACACCGTAAGGGGGCGGGGTCACCATGTGACATCCACCCATGTGACATCCAAAGACCCCGCCCCTTGTCCCTATATAAGTCGCCGCGTGCCCGCTCCCCGTCATTGTGAGCGGAGGACTCGGCAAGGCAACATCTGAAGAAGAAGAAGACAAAAACAGAAGAACGGAAGGCGGCGGCGACAGAAGACTGGGCCACCGCCTGTAAAAGAGCTAGAAGAAGGCGCGGTGGCCCGGCAGAAGAACCGAAGAGGGGGACAAGACCCCCGAAGTTGGAAGAAGAGGCCGCGGCGATGAAGAAGAATGCCGGCCTCCTCCGCTAGTAAAAGAGCTACAAAAAGATAGCGGAGGAGTCCGGCGAGAAGACCCCCAAAGACGGAAGACCCCCCGGAGCTGTGCAATAAATTATTTTATCTTGTGTGTTGTGTTTTTTTTTGTACTTTATTTTACAGGTGAATGGGTAGGGGTACATTGTACCCCATACTCATTCACATAGGGTGGGGGGCCGGTATCCGGGGGCCCCCTTATTAAAGGGGGCTCCCGGATTCCGATAAGCCCCCCGCCCACAGACCCCGAAAAACCAACAGCCAGGGTTGTCGGGAAGAGGCCCTTGTCCTCATCAACATGGGGACAAGGTGCTTTGGGGAGGGGGGGCGCGCGGCCCCCCCTTCCCTAAGGCACCCCTCATGTTGAGGGCACGCGGCCTGGTACGGCTCAGGAGGGGGGGGGCGCTCGCTGGCGAGTCCGTTCATTTCAAAAGTAGGGCGGATAGTACGGCGGACTTAGTACGCCGTATTAGTCCGCTCAAAAAGTGCCGTGTGTGGGCAAGTAGCCCGTTCGGAAAGTCCGACGGACAGTCTGGCGGAAAGTCCGCCAGACTAAGTACGTCGGACAGACGGCTACCTGTGTACGCGGCTTTAGAATGGCCCAGTCAAAGTCCAGACCTAAATCCAATTGAGAATCTGTGGCAAGATTTGAAAATTTCTGTTTGCAGATGCCCTCCATCCAATCTAACACAGCTTGAGCTATTTTGCAAAGAAGGATGTGCAAAGCAGGTAGAGACATGTCTAAAAACACTTGCAGCTGTAATTGCAGCGAAAGGTGGTTCTACAAAGTATTGACTCTGGGGCTGAATACACATGCATGCCACACTTGACAAATGTTCCTTCCACTTGACAATTATGTGCCACTTTGTGTTGGTCTATCACATAAAATCCCAAAAAAATACATTCACGTTTTTGGTTGTAACATGACAAAATTTGGAAAATTTCAAGGGTTATAAATACTTTTTCAAGACACTGTATGCGACTTCACTATTGGGAACTTATTTTTACAGTGTAAATGTCCAAAATTGTTTCTATCTGGAGTTCAGCATTGAAGTATGTCTAAACTCTAAATGAGTTATATTGTTTGACAAAGCACTTATTTTTTTGAAACAACATATCTGTTCTCACCCTTTTTTCTTTCTTTGTTCCATGTTCAAACCTCCTGTAGTCTATTCGTAGCCACTTCCTGTCTACATATATTTGATGACTGCCAATCACGGATAGCGACAATGGACCATACCCCAACGTCATGGGTATTGAATTGGCAACTTGCAGTCCCCATCTGAAGCCTGTACGACTGAGTGGCACTGCAACTGGAATAGAGCATTGTCACTTTATCACGTGAAGTTCCTTAAAAAATGGGTGGGCTCAGGGGACAGTGCTCTGCGCCCGGAGCCCACCCTTTTTTGAAGCCAATTAGAGCCTCTGGAATCACATGCTTCTAAAAAAAAAAAGAACAAAAAACATTGAAATCCATGTGTCCGGCACCCTGCATGTAGATTAGGGGCCGGACGCATGGTTTAGGTGGGCAGCACCACTGCTATATAGTAATAAATGCATTTGTTTTCTCCACAATTATTTTAATGGTTTATTGATTTTGAAATGAAAGAATTATTTTTCTGATCAGATGATGTTTAAGCTTAGATTGCAGTTAAGGTTTAGCTTAGAGGTTAGAGGTTAGGCTCAAACTAAAGCAGAACTCCAACTAAATGATTTTAATAGAATTGGGATGGGTTAGGACTTCTGGAAAATTATTAATGCTGTACGTTACCCCATTGAGCAGACTTTCCTACTATTTATCGAGAAAAAATGATAACAGCGATCACTCCCTAGGATAGATACATAAAGAGATCAATATGCTCACAGAGGCAGTAAACTTTCATCATGCCAAAAAATATTGCAGCTATTTTTTTTCCTTTGGTAAGGTTTGTTAGGATCTGCTGTTCCTCTGATTTCCTGCCACTAGGACCAGGAGTAAGGGAAAATCTTCCCAATGGACAAAAAAATAAATAAAAATACACACGTTATTGTAAGAAGAAAATCTAACTAGTGCATGGACAACTAAAGGTTTGAGTTAATGCAGTATTAAATCCAAAATGTTTATAATATTGGAGCTTATCAATTCTTATACGTAATGGCTGCATTAACTTTCCTTTTTAGGCTCTTTCTTTTATTTTTACCTGGTGATACAGCCAGGTGAAACAAGTTTTCCTGCAGATGTAGCAGTTAGAGGGTTGAGACAAACCATTTAACAATAATCATCTTTTATTTATTTATGTAAAGGAACAAAACTGTCGCTGTGATTACTTAAAAAGTACTGGCTGGAGCACCAGAAACTGACCAAAAACTGACTGCATGGTGTGAACTAGAGCCATTGGAATACATGGAAAACACTGTGCATGCATTTTTAGTGCAGAAAAAAAGCGCACGGAACTGGACGGATCTGGTCCTCAATAGTTTTTTATTGAATTTTCGTTGCATAAAAAAACAAAAACAGTGTATACACAAGAAATATCCTCTTAGGCTGGATTCACACCTATGCAGTTTTAGTGCGTTTTGCATTTTGCAGATTTGCACTACAGTCCATGTAAGGCCGCGTACACACGAGAGGATTGTCCGTCCAACTTAGTCCGCTGAAACGTGTTTCAGCGGACAATCCGCTCGTGTGTGGGCTTCAGCGGACTTTTTCAGCGGACAGTCTGGCAAACTAAGTCTTTCGGAATTTCTGTAATACAGTCCGTCCAAACTTGGTTTCAGCGGACAGTCTGCTCGTGAGTAGGCAAGTTGGACGGACTAAGTATGGCGCATGCTCAGAAAGGATTTACACGGCCGAAGGTTGCATTGCAGTGTATTGGACGTCGTATTTCTAGTCCCGTCGTACGTGCTGTACACGTCATCGCGCAAGCTTTCAGCGGACTGTCTGCTCATCGTGTGTGGTCAAGTCCGTTCATTCAAAAGTAGGACGGATTGTCTGTCGGATTGTCTGACGAACTTAGTTGGCCAGACAATCCGCCCGTGTGTACGCGGCCTAACATTGTTTCCTATGAACACATTCTGTAGTGCAAATCTGCAAAATGCAAAAAGCATTAAAAATGCATAGGTGTGAATCCAGCCTTAAATGCGATACAGGTTAACCACTACAGATCCGCGCTATTGCCAAATGACGGCAACAGCGCGGACCTACATTTCCGGGACTACGTCTATTGACGTCGTCCCGGATACGAGCGGCGCGCTCTGTGATCGGCGAGTCCGTGAGACTCGCCTGATCACAGATCCGTGCAAGGGGTCGATCCCGACCCCTTATCACGTGATCAGCTGTCAGCCAATGACAGCTGATCATGTGATAGAACGGAGCCGGTAATCGGCTATTATTCCTCCTCGCGCTGACAGCGCGAGGAGAAAAAAAAAAAGCCGATCACCGGCGGCTGTGATCGGGACATCAGTCCCGATCACGGCCATCAATACAAGGGAACACCTGCCACCAGCCAGTGCCCACCTGCCTCCCGCAGTGCCATCCTGAAATTAAATAAAACGCAAAAGTAAGTGCCCCCCGTCAGTGCCCATAGTGCCCACAGTGCCACCCACAGTGCCACCCACAGTGCCACCCCACAGTGCCACCCACAGTGCCACCCACAGTGCCACCCAATCTGCCTCAAAGGTGCTGCACCCCAGTGCCGCCCATCAGTGCCCAGCAGTGCCGCCCATCAGTGCCCAGCAGTGCCGCCCATCAGTGCCCAGCAGTGCCACCTATCAGAGCCACCTATCAGTGCCACCTATCAGTGCCCATCAGTCCCATCTATCTGTGGTACCTATCAGTGCCCATCCGTGCCACCCATCCGTGCCACCCATCTGTGCCACCCATCCGTGCCATCTTATGTGCCCATCTTTGCCCATCAGTGCCGCCTTATCTGTGCCCATCGGTGCCGCCTTATCTGTGCCTATTAGTGCCGCCTTAACTATGCCTATCAGTGCCCACCAGTGCAGCCCATCAGTGCCCACCAATGCAGCCCATCAGTGCCCACCAATGCAGCCCATCAGTGCCCACCAATGCAGCCATCAGTGCCGCCTAATCAGCGCACTTCAATGAAGGAGAAAAATGACCCGTTTGCAAAATTTTATAACAAACTATTAAAACATGATTTTTTTTTTTTTTTTTTTTGCATCTTTTTTTGTTTGTTTAGCAAAAAATAAAACTCCGAGCTGTAACTAAATACCACCAAAAGAAAGCTCTATTTGTGGGAAAAAAATGATAAAAATTTCATTTGGGTACAGTGTTGTATGCCCGCGCAATTGTCATTCAAAGTGCATCAGCGCTGAAAGCTGAAAATTGGTCTGGGACTGAGGGGGGTTTAAGTGCCCAGTAAGCAAGTGGTTAAGACATTGAGAAATAAACATTATGGAAGCAAGGTTTGGATCACATATGGTATCTGACAATGAAAAACAATAGGATTTTGAGACAGCCCCCATTCCCAGCCACTCCTTTTGGGATCAAGCTGTGTCCGGGATCCAGAGCCCATCACCACTCCACCAAGCAATGGCAGACATCAATGTATTTAAATTCTGCATGAGAAATATAATCCAATGTACAACAAAACTGTAATCAACACGGGCAGTTGCTTGGGAAGAAACAACTGCGTAGGTTAAAGAAAAATAGATAAGAAAGAAAGAGAAAAAGAAAAGGGGGGGTGGGTAGAGGATCAATTGTATCTCGACGGAACCCCTGAATGGGGCTTGAACACCCTATGAGATATTCAAAGGTGTATGTATATAGTCAGCCCATGGTTCCCAAATGTCTTCAAACTTCCCAACTGTATCCTGCAGGATGCTGACCATTTTCTCCTGGGCCATGATCCAGGAAATATTTTGTTTTGTCATAGCATCAGAGACAAAGGGTCACTTCCAAGCCCTGGTGATAGTCAATTTAGCCCCATGAAAGATGAAATATATCAATCGCCCTGTATTCTTAGATGCCTTTTCAATAGGGAAATTTAATAAGGCTACATGTGGCTCTGTTGTGACTGTAATACCCGTAATTTTGCATATCAAGGCAAATATTTTATTCCAAAAGCTTCTAATTTTGGGACATTCCCACCAAATGTGCATCACGGAACCTATATGTGAGCAGTTTCGAAAACAAAGTGGGTAGGCTGTAGGATAGAATTTGGTGAGTCTCGTATGAACCAAGTACCATCGAGTTAGTACTTTGAGGCCTGCTTCAACCAGTGAGATATTCAATATTCCACGGTAGGCACTAAAGGTCACGGCATACCAGTCTTCAATGTCCCACTCACATGAGAGGTCCTTCTCCCATTCTGTCATGTAGCTAGGTTTAGAGTGGAACCTGGAAAGTGACTCATAGATCACCGATATTCCTCCTCTCTGCTCCATGGTCTGAGTGCACCACTATTCATAAGGAGTTATAGAGGAAGGCGAAGGTGTAGACTTCCACAATGTTTGGAGAAAGTTGGAAATTTGGAGGAATCAAAATCTCTCAGAGGTTGGCATATCCAGTTTGCTAGTACAATAGTGAAGGGTGATAGGGCCAGAGAGATTGAAGAAGTGTCCAATTCTGTACAACCCTTTGTTCAACCACCATTGGAAATCTTTAATGTTCATTCCTGGAATGGATTAGGGATTTTGGAATAACAGGGCCTAGATTCTAGATATTAATTCTGTGCATCCTTTTAGGCTGTCCCATAAGGTGTACGAGTGTGACAAAGTTGGGGTCATAATTGCCAGGTGGTTTTTAGGGGGGCACCACATAAGGTAGTCCAGGGTGAAGTGAGGTACTGCCTGATGTTCTATGTGGACCTAGTCTGGTTTGATTGCTCTCAAGTATATTATGGAAATTTGTGCTAATTAAGCTGCCTGATAGTACCAAAGGAGGTTGGGTAAACTAAATCCTCCCTTTTTACGGGTTTGGAAGAGGACCCCTTTGGCGCATCGATGACCTTTCCAACCCCATACAAAGGAAATAATTTTTGCTTGAAATCATCTCAGGTGGTCCTTGTTGATAGGTATGGGGAGTGAACTAAACAGATAAAGGATACATGGGAGCAGAGTCATTTTGATGGAATGAATACGTCCTAGCCAAGAAAGGTTAAGCCTAGAAGGGCAGTTGAGATCAGATTCCAATTTTTTGAACAATGGAGGGTAATTAGCAGAATATAGTTGGTCCACTGTTTTAGTAAGGGAAATTCTCAGGTAGGGTATCATGGAGTTGCTCCATTTAAATTCAAAGTGATCTTTCAAGCGAGAGACTAAAGAATCTGGAACAGTGATGTTAAGGGCTTGGGATTTGGTCATGTTGACATGAAGACCCGATATGCGTCCAAATTTAGTAAGTATGTGACAGATATTTGGTTAAGAAATAAGTGGGGAGGTGATGAATAGGAGGAGATCGTCAGCAAAGAGGGCACACTTGTGTGTCTGGGAGCCGCATGAAACAGCGTGAATATCTGTTTTGGTCCTTAGAGCTACCAACGTTTCGATTGCCATAGCAAAAACCAGTGGGGACAAGTGCCTTTTGAAATTGTAATAGGTTCCGAGTATAGGCCTTGAAATCATACCCTGGCTGTAGGGGATGAGTAGAGGGTCTTGAGAGTATTAGTGTCTGACCCACCCCCCATCGCTCCAGGATGGAGAATAGTTAGAGCCAGGAGACCGAATCAAAGGCCTTTTGTAGATCGAGTGACAGAAGGAAACCTTCTTGTGGTTGCCCTCTGTCCCAACCTGATTGTAATATTGAAATAATGCCTATAGCCCTTCTGGTCTGGCCCCTGTCGATCCGGAATAAACCAGACTTGGTCCTTATGTATATATAAACTAATGAAGGAGGATATCCGATTAGCAAGGATTTTGGTCAAGATTTTGAGGTAATTGTTTATCAAAGAGATAGGGCGGTAATTACTGACTACACTAGAGTCTTTCCCAGGTTTCAGGATTACGGTGATATATGCCGGGTTTAGAGAGCTTTCTAAATCAGTTCCTTGTCTGAGGGAGTTAAAGAATCGAGCTAGGTAAGGGGAAAGGGTAGTTGCGAAAGCTTTATAGTAAGGAACCGAGAAGCCATCCAGGCCCTGGGGCAGAGCCCCGTTTCAGATGCTTAATGACTTGTGTGACCTCCTCAGCTGCTATTGGAGCTTCCAAAATATCTCAGTGTTGATCTCCTAGCTTGGGGATAGGTAGAGAGTCTAAGAATGAGTCCACCTGGGCCTGACTGACCTTGTTCTCCTTGTTGTTGTATGTTTTTGTGTAAAAATTATGGAAAGCTCCCATGATCTTTTGTGGATTGTGCGTTAATACTCCTCCTGGGAGGTGTATAGCAGGTGGGGGGGTGTGGAGACGTTTTTTGGGGGATAGTTCAGTGGCTAACATTGAGCCCATTCTATCTCTGTTTTGGTAAAACCTGGCTCCAGATCATCTCAGATTCTTCTCAGCTTTAGACGTGAGCGCAACATCTTCTAGTTCTAGCTGCAACTAGGGAAGACTTGGGTGTGGTTTTAGGATCACGTTTGTGTTGCTTGCTAAGCTGTAGGAAATCCTTTTCCAGTCGCTCTATATTCTCTCTGCATGCTCGGTTAAGTCGGGATGAAAGCTGAATCAATTTCCCTCTAATGGTAGCTTTATGTGCGGCCCAGAAGGTAGTGGGAGAGACCTCATCTATGTCATTGTTGTGAAAGTACTCAGTTATAGCCTTTTTTATTTCTATGGTTCTGATTGGATCGCTGAGAACGGATTTATTCAGTTTCCATTGTCTGGAATTGGTCTGGCCCTGTTGTCTATTTAAAATTAGGAAGACCATCGAGTGGTCAGACCAAACTGTGTCTCTAATTTTAGAGCCAGGGGAATTGTGGTTGAGGAAACTAGGATATGATCTATTCTGGCGAAAGATTGGCGAGGGTGGGAATAGTGTGTAAACTCCCGTTTTGAGGGACTGAGTTCCCTCCATATGTCAATTAACTTGTGTTGGAATATCAGCCTAGCAATGCGCATACTTTGGTTAGTGGGTCTGACGGTTTGCGTACCCAGTGGTCATCGTTTGTCTAGTCCTGGTTCAAAGGCTATATTTGAATCACCTTCAAAAATCACTGTACCTGCGATTAAAGGGCCCAGAGTCTGCATCATGGAGTGAAAAAAGGTGGCCTGGTTTCTATTGGGAGCATAATATGAGATAAAAGAATAAAGTTGGTCATCGATAATACCCTTAACAAGGAGGAATCTACCCGCATGATCCTTATGTTCTGACTGCAGGGAGAATTGACAGTTATGTGAGAAACATATGGCTACCCCTTTTGATTTGTCCTCAGTGTTGGCCAAGAAGAAGTTAGGAAATTTGATGTGGATGAATTTGGGGTTATACAGTCTTGAAAAGTGCGTTTCTTGAAGAAGCACTACATCAATTTTCTGGCTGTGATAATATTGAAATATTTTCTTGCGCTTAACAGGAGAATTTAGACCCTGTGCATTGTGTGTAACAACTCTTAGTAAAGGTGGTGACCTGTCAGCAGTAGCCATGGAGAGAGAGAAGGATATTCTCAGGGTGTGTTGAGTCACTTACCAGAGAGCATTTAGGGTGGTCAGAGGTGATGAATCCCCTAAAAGAGGAAAGCCCCTTGAGCATTCCAGTGGGGTTCCATCAGGATCACTAGAAAAGAGGATAATGTTAGAGAAGCAGGTGAAGGAAGAGATCAGAAAAGAGGAGGAAATAAGAAATAAAAACATCCAAAGGGTGGGAAGGCAAGATCCCTCCGCACCCTCAAGTAAACATAGTCGTTCTACCTCTACAAGAGAGAGAGAAGTCCTGGCCAGGTAAAATGGAAAAAGCATATCCCCTGGTCAGGTTGAGGCACACAAAGCTCCGGTTGCAGCGTCCCACGTTATGAAAAAAGTAACTGGTAGCATAGGGGGAAAGGGAGAGGGCGGAGGTGAAATAGCTGGGTAGAGATATCACAGGAAACCCTTTATGGGGAGGAAGTCATGGGGACAAAAATAACTAAATAAATAAAAAAAGTCCTGTAGAGACTCCAAGAATCAGAGACGCGTTCCATAGGTAAAAGCCAGAACGATGGGAGAGGTAAGGATTGTCATGGCGAGGAAGGTTCAGGACCTCAAAGGTTCAGGTCTTTGAAGTCTGTGTTCCAAATGAAGATATGGTGACATGAGCACTAAAATGTCGCAGTCCTGTAGTCAATCACTTTTAGCCGACAGTCAGGTATAGCAGAGGAGTCAGGTACCTCTCCGACTTCAGTGAAGATGGATGAACACAATATAAAGGTACAGTCATCATCCCGTGAAAGATAGGAAAATCCAGAGGTAGGTGCAAGAATAAAGATTCTAAAGATCCACATCAGAGACCATGGATGGGGTCATGACCGCAGTGTGGGTAAAGTGAGAGAGCAGAAGGCCTTCTGTAGGAAATCACTTTATCAGGCGGGGTTGGAATCCTTAGATCTTTTATATTTTTGATTGTGCCACAAAGGGACAATTGGACTCGTGGGGAGTTGGCGTTTTGATGTGCCAGCAGGTAATTCAGACGGAGGGGAGGTAGGGACCTGTGAGATGATGCTCAGGTGGAGAAGTGTTTTTTCTCCATCCAGGAAGTGGAGAACGTATAGGTTTTGTTCTTGTAATGGAACTTGAGGCCAAAGGGAAACAACCACCAGTATTTTATTTCCTTCTGGGTTAAGGCCGACAGTAGGGGTTTTAGAGTCCTCCGTTTTTGAATGGTGGTTGGCGATATATATCCGCAAAAATTTGGATGGGGTGAGACTGGTACTGTAGTTGGGGTTTCGAACGGGCTTGTTGCATAACTTCCTTTTTAACCATATAGAAGTGGGGTTTCACCCCTATGTCTCTGAGCAGTCCGTCAGCTATAAGCGGTCCTAGGGCTCTGTGAGCATGGTCTAATTCCAGCCTGTTGCGGAATGTCCGGGATAAGCTCTTGAACGAGGGAGCGGACTGCAGCAGGTGAGTCAGTGATAGTTTCGGGGATTCCCCTGATCCAAAAGTTGTACCGTCTGAATCTATTTTTAAGATCATCTATTTTAGCAAGTGCAGTCTCGAGTTGGTCTTGGATGTTTTGTATCCGCTCCGTATTTTGGTTAGCCCTGGCAACAGTAGCATCCATTTTACTTTCTATTGCCTCTAAGCGGGAACCCATATTCTGGAGGCCGGATATGTGCCATCAGCTGGATGGGGTGCCCAAACGACCGGAGCAGTGGGGAGATCCCAGCCTAAGCGGTCATTTTAGAAGTCCCGCGCATGCGCACTGCTCTACCTTTATTTTTAGTACACCTTGTGTCATGTGTTCTTAGATTGTAAGTTCTAATGAGCAGAGCCCTCTGATTCCTACTGTATTAAATTGTACTGTAAACTGTTGGCTCTAGATAAATTCTGTATCATATTAATGTGCTTGGTATCAATACTATCACAGCCCAGGCAAGGGCAGAACTAAGCCAGTGTGTCTGATGTCCTATGATGTCACTTTAACCATTACGTGCCCTCCCTTCCCGGCCATTAAAAGCAGAGAAGTTGGTTTACTAAAACTGGAGGGTGAAAAATCTGGTGCAGCTGTGCATGTTAGTCAATCAGCTTCTAACTTCAGCTTGTTCAATTAAGCTTTGGCAATACCTGGAAGCTGCACTACACCCTATTTTGCACGTTCCAGTTTTAGTAAATCAACCCTAGAGTGTGTTGTCAATCAAGCATCTGATTTGCCTAGGGCAGTGATGGCGAACCTTGGCACCCCAGATGTTTTGGAACTACATTTCCCATGATGCTCATCTACACTGAAGAGTGCAGGAGCATCATGGGAAATGTAGTTCCAAAACATCTGGGGTGCCAAGGTTCGCCATCACTGGCCTAGGGGATGTATCAAAAATAGCATGAGCCTGATTCTTAAGCCTCGTACATACGCTTAGATTTTTTCGATTGACTGTTTGTCTGTTTTTTGTGGCATGCTAGTCTCATGTCTAAAGTGAAGAGATTACTCACAATACAAAAATTTTTGTACGACAGAACACAATATCAAAAGTGACGTAATGTGTTGCATAGTTTTGTATGTATTCTTTAGTTTCTGAGCATACGTAGTTGTGCTCTTACAAATTTTTTTGTACGTAAACCGTACTAATGAAACGAAAATCGGACGTTGAGTTCACATCTGACAAAAATTTTATACTCTGCAATCCAGCTTTTGTCTGACAAAAAAGCAAAAATGGCTTGTCGAAAGCACCATACTAACGTTCTGAAAATCGTTAGCTCGTTGTACAAATTTTTCCAACTGATTTTCATATTTTGTGTGTATGTGCCTTTATTTCCTGCTGGAGCCATCCCACAATCTGATGCTGATTGTCACATGGGACAGAAAGAAGGGGGGAGTAGCTGTGGACAACACTCTGGACACCCCGATAATCTATCAAGGAAGTCATGTAGGGCTGCATCCATTGAAAGGAGGAAGTAGAAATGATCTTGCCAAAACATGTGCACTATGAGTTGCAACAGAGGATACAGAGGAACAGCTTCTAGTCTGTTGCCACTCAAAATAGGGAAGGTAAGTTAACAAGCAGGAACAACCAGGTATTTACTAGGATTTAAAAAATGTATGCTGAAATGGTTATGAAGACAATCACACCAAAAAAATTTACGTTTAATGACACTTTATTTTGTTTTATGCCATATAAACTACCAGTAAGTCTGTTGTGTGTGTGTGTGTGTGTGTGTGTGTGTCTGAGGGCTGTAGATGTGTGGGCTAAAAAGTGTCATCAGAATATTTTAACCCTCCAGAGAGAGTTATTCATTGAGACTGTCCCCAATAACAATTGCACAAACTGAATTCTTTATTTAAACATCAATGGGATTAAAAATTAATTGTTTTTTAAACCATGTACTGTATATATCTTATAAGATGTAGCATTTTAAATTAAACATTTGAGCAGTATTGCCCTGGGAGTATGATCCTAGGTCTTTTATTAATGCCATTTGGTAAAAAAAAAAAAGTCCTTTGATGTACCTTAAATCCATGTTAAGTAATACTGTAACATTGATAAATGGAATCCAATCAGTAATCGTACCAAGCGGCAACAAACCATCGCTGAAGCAGTTGACTGTTATTATTATTAATGGTTTAGTTTGCTCTCTTACATCTGTCGGCATTTTGTGGGCTGTGAAAGATAACTCCAGCTTAACATGACGCAGTTCTTAAACTATAATGAGACATCTGTTATTGTTACTTTTCATTAGCACATACAATATTAAAATATTTATAAATTGGATGATGAATTATAGTTATCTGATATTGTTGATGATGAATTCAGCTATACCATGTGCAGAGTAAGCAATATCACCTGAAAGACATTTCGTCGTATGCAACTGATAGCATTACAGGGATTAATGTCCACACAGTAATGAACTACAGAGATTCTTCTACTATGGCAATCTGTTCTAAATTACATTGTTAATACTTACATCGTGTTATTCATTATATAGCTTTAAACTGTGAATCTGATGTCATCTCTTCAGTATTTCTTAATAACTTTCATTTATTACATTTACCTCCCTCAGATTTAATGGAGTTTGTTGAAAGTATTTTGTATATCTTGATAAAGTCAGCTTAGATATTTACAGTATGTAAAAAACGATCCTATTTAAAATAAGAAGTTGATTACATATCAGCACACCTTCCTCTGCCAACACTACTTACTAAGAGAGGGAGACAGAGTGAGAATGTGTCAGTAAGAAGAGAAAGGGGGGGGGAGCTGTCTGTAGTATCCTGATTCCATTGGGCCAGTTTTACTCTTGCGATATGCAATTTTTCTCCTGCCAACATAAAGCCATTAAAACTGGCCATAGACATAATAATTATGTTACCCTTTGGGAATTCCAAAGTGCTTTTATCTTAAAAGTGTGCTTGTATATAGAAACTACCAAGCAAAAGCTACAGTTTGAGCAGATAATACTAGGCCTGCAGTATTTACTGTGGTGTTTTCATCCCTTTACGAGCATTCTCCCAACTGGCAGCTACAGACGAGTCCCTTTAAGCTGAACGCATACACAGAAACAGATGGTCAGATGGCCTGCTCCTTCGTTTGATAGTGATTGATGACAGTTGGAGCCCTTGCCATCCTTTCTGAACACTGCATGTGAGATACTCAGTGCGCCAGCTCTATTTCGGAAGTTGTACTGTGTGACCTGGACCCAGTTAGTAAACATCAATACCTAAATGTTACAATTTCAGTATTTCGGATTTGGTGAAAAAAGAATTCCCTGCCTCAGGTGAAACCAAAGTAAGAGTAAATGACTAGCCATTTGTCACTGCTGTATTTTTTGTAGGCAAGTGCTGCTGAGTCAGGAGCAAACCAAATTAAGCATCCTACCTACTTTGCTGAGATTTTATTTCAAATTGTGATCAGCAAACTAAGGTGCATCACAAGACAATTTGGGGCTACTCGGCATAGATAGTTCCTGCGCAAGTTGGAGGAGGAATTTAACAAGACTAGAGCACAGTTTTGACTTACCTATCTAATAAATGGGGTCAGAAAATTCCAGTGAGTGATCACTCTCAGGGGAGTTTGAAGAAGCACGGGTGCAGTATTGAAGAGTTGACACATTTGTATGACACTCTATATGGACACTAATTCTGTGATTATTAGAAACATGTTTAATGCACTATGAATGCACTTTTTTCAGCTTCCAAGGAAAATTATTATTACATATTTGCACTTTATATTTATATTAATGTGAATCACAATTGTTGAAGCACTGGAAGTATTTGTTACACAATACTAAGAAGGTGTGAGTGTTGGTCAGATTCTATACAGAATACTAGAGTTTTGGCTATTCCAAACCTCTGAAGTGATTGTAGCTGTATTAGCGCACTTATAACAAAAACAAGTGCCCATGATACTTTTTTTATTATTATTTATTTATATACAAAAATTTGTAAAATTTTGCACTAATATATACATTTTCAGGACAATCTTTCAGGGTATATCCCTTTCTTCAAGGTCTAAGTAGTACTGATTAACAGTTCTTGGACCTTGAATAAGGAGGAACATCTCGAAGCTTGTCCTGAAAACTGTGTTCATGAAAATAAAAAAAGCATTGCGGCCAATCCTTTGATTGAGATCCCCTTAGGATATCTAGTACAGGTGAAGGTATAAAACAGGTTGCTGATTGACCCTGCTGGCAAATAGGAAGGCATCTAATGTACAGTATATGGTACTTCAAGGCTTTATCTGAGATGATATGGTATAAACTGTTAACATGCAACATATATTAATGGAACATAAAACCTAGGTAGGATAGGCTTAGAAGAGCTTTATACAGTTATCAGATAAAAATTTCTTGAAAGGGTAGTGCATACCCTTTCACCATATGAGATGGGAGAGATATCAGGCTATATGCAGAATCATAAAAATCCACAGTAGTAGGGTTTTAAAATGTATTATTGCGCACTTCTAAAGAAAGATCCTTTGGCAGCTGGATCATTTACACCTTGCAACCATTTAAAGTTTGGTAAAGTTTGTTAGCTTTAAAAAGCATCAACAGCACTTATCCTCTTTAAAATGTAGAAGTGTAACAGAAAAAAAAAGCTGGAGGCAGTGCTTAAAACAAAGCCTCATATTCCATTTCATTATTGAAATCAAGATGTAAACCACATGATTGTTCCAATACCTACAAATAGCTTTTGGATCACAATAAAATTAGGTTGATACAACACAATTAGCTATCCAAAATTCCAGCAAGAGAAAACTTTTCTGCATGTTTTCATTTCCAAAAGCTATAAAATGGGCTAACAAAAAAACTGCATGCAACATAAAGGTCCACATTTTTAATTGTATGTCTTGTGTCATGAAATGGCTTTGCAACATAAATAAATCTTTTGAAGACAACAAATAATATAAAAACACATAAAATACAGTCCTTTTAAAGGTGTCTATAGTGTGGGTTCAGTTCTATAGCTTACTAAACCCCATTGTCCTGTTTAAAAAATAAAAAAGCAAAAGGGAATTTTTGCAATAGGCATTAACAATTAGTAAAGTGCTTTGTAGAACATACTATTTACAATTCAAGGAGGATCTTGCGGGAAGATCTTTCCCTAACATCTAGTTCCACCCCCCATCTTCTGCTGGATTTTTCAATTAATCCTATGAAGAATACATCAGGGGGCCTTATCAACATTTTCAAGGAAGCTGTTCGGAGCACTTCCTCAATGTCAAAAGTCTGTATTTTCGTTCTCTGGTACCTTCAGCAATATAAATTGACAATAGAGAATTCACCTTGCACAAGTGGCCATAAGACACATTGTTTTATAACATCACAACGCCATCGGAACACTGACAAAGAGGAAGTTCTATCTAGCAGCAAAGCAAATGTACGTCTTGTAAAGCAGCCAGATGAAGAATTACATCATAACAAGTGCCTGATCTTTATAGGTGCTTTTGCACTCTCCCCCCTGTCCACTGTAATTTAAACTTTCATCCTAGGATGGCTTCTTTATTTTCCTGTTTTTAGTGCTCTGTTTTCTCTTGTCATACGCAATCCTTTTTCAGAATCTCCATTACTTTCTTGCCCAGAGCAGGTTTCCATGGCTGGACAAAACTTTTCATATTGACAATGAGGCGACCAGTGCGTATATCTTCATACCCTGCAACAAGGTATTCCAGACCTGTGGAGAGCACCAAGCATTTGTGTATTATTAAACTTTTCCAAAAATTGTATTTTGTCATCTTGGAAATCATGAACTATTTAACAAAACATTTGTTTAAAGTTTGGGAATCACTGGCCTAACATATAGTCAGGCATGTTCCATGGTAACAACGCTAGCATTGTTATGTGCCACTTGAGCCAAGCAGTTAAATAAATATATGAAATCCGGTACATATGTATGTGAACTACCAAAGTAAATTTCATTCTACTTAACCGTTGGCCTCTGGATGAAGGCATCCAAGGATGGTCAAAACACATGTTTTTACTCAAAGGGCAGCCTCTTGATTTACTTCTTGCAGAGAACAAAAAAACACTTAAACCATAGGATCCTTCTCATGTGGACAGATATGGTGCCAACCCTTGAAAACTGCCATATGAAATCTTCCAAGGCACCTACTGAGAAACTCAGGGCTCCAAGTAAATCGTCCAGGATTACAATTGACAGGTTTTTCCAGTTCTGAATATCTGGAATGGACATGCGCTCTGTCCATATCTTAAGGGTTTCACAAACTTCCACTGCACCCATCAGAGCCCCTCCTTCCAAAGAGGAGCATACTATAAAGATGGCCTCCTGCCTCTTATCTGTGGTGCCTTTAAAGACCAGGACCTCTTCCACCATCAGGGTGTTATTTAAATAGGAAATATCTGGGGCAACAGCAGGAGAACCTAATTTTTTGCATAATTCCTCCTCCATGCGGTACTGGTGTGCAAAATGCTTCGCTTGGGAAAACACTTTCTCCAAATCAGCCTAATCGGCATACATCACTTCTTGTATGTGAGGGTGCACTGGAAATGACTTGGGTTTTTGTGGTGGCCACCAAGATTTAAAACAAGTGACTTTAGGGAAAATTGATTCTGGAGTGGTAATTTAGTTTACTTATTCAGATTTTTGTGCATTAGATCCATTAGAAAGCCCACTGTGGTTCTCTGTCTGAGACAGGCCTGGACCCTGGATTCCTCCTGGGAGTACATGTACACAGAGGATTCCTGATCCTCAACAGCAACCTCCTCTTCCTTTGCCCCAACACCCCATCATTCTTCCCTCCACCTCTCTGCCTTCACGATACTATGGCTAGCAGACTGGTAAATGCACCAGTAATCCTTGCAGGTAAATGGCCATCCAACTGAGAGGAGTGTCAGTTTATGCCTGAAAACCTGTTTGGCAAGTCACCACCCGTAGACAAGTGTCCAAATGCTTGCTGTGCCCAGTTGACATAGCAAAATCTATGGCTGTTAAGGGCTGAAGGCATAATGGCCTCATGGATTCCATGGTGGTGCAACAGTGCAGGACCATGAGCTCAGGAAGGCTTGTACTATGCCCTGGAACTGGTAAAAAATGTCACCTGCGTGTACGTAGATGCAACGAAGCACCCCACTTGCTCTCTGCCATATGCCACTTCCATAGGAAAAACTACCAAAATGTCCTAGAAACCCAGGGAACACTGAGAGGGGGGACTGCCTCGTGGATCCCTATAACAACAGCTGTACTAATCAATCCATAGCTATAGGGCCAGTAGAACCAATCTTCACTCATCATGGCCAATCACGCAGGGCCTGAGAGACGTAACTTCCCTCCAGCAGGATCACTGTCCTGGACCTGTATAGCACCCTGCAAGAAAGATCACAGGATACACTGTACTCCAGAGACAAAGGTGGCTGTATCCACTATTGTATGTGGGGTCAGGGTACAATCAATTTGGCCTTTAGGCTGTTGTGACCAATCCAGATCCTATAGACACAAGCTAAGAAACTGAAGCTTGGCTGAGCTAGGAAGGTTAATTCCTGAAAGGGGATTCCTGCTTTTTTTTTGGCCAGTGTCCATTTACCTAATGGTGACAGCAAATTCTAAATAGTAATGATTCAAGTCCTTTGTGTGATGAGAGAAAAAGTCTACATATTAGAGGATATCACGATGATGTCTAAAAGTCACATGACAGGAACAAATTAATTTTGGAATGGAATATGCTTTTTGTCATGCTAGACATTTAATGTGCCAGACTAAATGATAAATGGATGTGTATTCTAAGGCTGGCTTACACAAGTTTGGTTGGGTAGACATCCCTAAATCAGTAGAATGTGCATTTTGTCTAGTGAAGCTGTGTTCACTTCAATTATCCAATCACATGCGAAGGAACTCCCTGCAAAAAAATTGGGTGCTTGAAATCTACATACGTTTTTTTTTTAAATGAAGGCAGAAGTGGAGTCATATAGAGCACCAAATTGATTGCTTAATAAGTGCTCCAACAAAATAAAAATAAAAGTAATTACTATAGCTAGCAGCACTATTCCCATTTTCCCTAAAGATGCTACAACAAATTTCCCTCTCAGAAATACGTGCAATGAGTGATTAGAGATACTATACCTGGGTTTAGAATAGGACATGTGCAGCCACGGTTCGTCCATGATTCTGGATATAGAGTCCTTTTTCCTTTTAAGATCTTTAACTTTGTCATTTTCAAAACCTTTTTAATCTTCACATTCACTTCAGCGTGAGAGCCTCTATCATGGGCTGACAGTATCTTTATTTTCAGCACTGTCCCAGAAGAAATATTTAGAAAACAGATTAGGAAAACTATTTTGCTAACAATCAACCAAAAACATCTATCCAAATGTAAAAATAATTTGAGAAATGATACGCATAAAAGGATGGTAATGAAAATCCCTACTAATGCACACATTTGAAGTACAATTAAAGGCTCCTGTATGACTGTCTAAACAAGTCCTAAATCCAGTTACTATGTGTTACACAAGCCTCAAAGTAAAAAAAAAAACTTTTGTTATTGAGCCTCCGTTATTGAGCCTCCTTCATTTGTGCCTCACATGCGCCCCCTCCGAGATACTACAGCTCACAGTGGAAAGGTTTCAGCAACATAATCAGTTCTACCAATTCAAAAAGCAGTGGGCAGGACTAGGTCTGACTTGAAATAAGGTATGACGATGCTGATAGCCATGCCCCATGCAACATTCTCTTATTCCACTGTAGGGCAAGCAGGCACAACCTACATGAGTGCTCTGAATTAAGGAGCAGCACAGCATCGTTGCCACACCATCAAAGAAAGCTGCATTAGGTGCACTTCACTGGCAGGATCAAAGGGTATTTGTGGAACTTTGCAGTGTGACTAAAAGAAAATTGTAAATGCAGATGCACTTATATTTAAAACCCAACTCAAGGAAAAATAATAAAAATCCACCCTTGCACTGCAAGAAATAAATGCTTTTTTAGTCTAGGGGCAGAGTATCAAGGTGGAACACCTTAGGCTGGCCATAAATGGATTGAAATGTGTCCGGTTCAGCAGGAACCGGACAAATCTTGATCTATGCATGGGCAGACTGGTTGTACACAAGTTGGTCTACAATACTAATTATTTTATTCTGACTGCAGGGAAGGCCCCCCGCTGTCAGAATACAAATGAGCAGTGGGAAGAATTTCCCCATCTACCTGTGCGAATGGAGGAATCGGCTCAACCCACTGGTTGAAAAAAAAAAGAATCATGTATAGCCAGCTTCATTCCTTGCTCCAGCCCTGCAACCAGTCCATGGCAGCTACAAAAGGCTCCGGCTGAACTCCAGCCTCCTCAGCATCCAATACAGGGTTGGCAGGAGAGGAGATGTAAGGTAAGTAAAGTGGCTTGTACAGTATCACCAGGCATACCAAGCTTTTAACCCTTTCAGTGCAGAGGGACCTCAACTGCAGGGGTGGATTTTTTTCTTTTTCCTGGAGTGGGGCTTTAAGTACTCCACCACATATTTATTTTAATAAGAGGTAAAAATTTTACATTACTGAAACTGGTAGAGAGCAGTTATAATTTGAAAAAAAACTTTATCAAAAACCACATTTTAATTCATTTGACTACAGTAAACTGAAATTTAAACGGCTATTTTGATAGCTTGCACATTACTAGTGCGCTATGTATTACTTGCTTAAAGTGATTGTAAAGTCTTTTTTTTTTAAAACATGTTATACTTACCTACTCTGTGCAGTGGTTTTGCACAGAGCATCACGGATCCTCCTCTTCTTGGCACCCACAGCGGCAACCCTGGCTCCTCTCTCCTGCCTGGTGACCCGACTGCAAGCAGCTTGATATGGGGGCACCCAAGCAGACACTCTTCTGATCAACAGCTCTGTCTGTTCACTCACACACAGACCCGTGGCGCCACCCCATCCCTCTGTCTCCTGATTGGCTCAATATCTGTGATAATGCACTGCTGCAAAAAGCCAATTAGGAGTGCAAGTTCCGGGAGAGGCAAGTCTCTCGTGGACATCGCTGGATCGAGAGGGGGCTCAGGTAAGTATTAGGGGGGCTGCTGCACACAGAAGGATGTTTACCTTCATGCACAGAATGCATAAGGTAAAAAAACGTTGTGGCTTTACAACCACTTTAATAAGGCTGTAATTTTTGGGCTAAACTGGCACTTGTATTTTCTCTGGTTTTTCTAAATGGGATCAAATGATAGCTTTATTACTGGAATAGGCAGATCAGTGATTAAGAGAAAGATTCAAGCTGTTGTGTTTACAGACAAAGTACAAGTCAGTTTGCTCTTTCTTATAAAGCTTCTGGAGTGTAGTTAGGTGATGAATTGTGCTTGTAATAAAGCTCATATTCCTCCTCCATACATAGAGTGATGAAAGGGTGAAGGATCTGTGTGCTACAGTAAGATTTATTCATTTGTTCTTTGCTTACACCCCTTATCATTAAGAAAGATTAAATATCATCACTATCACACTCAGGAAGCTAGAGCAACACATAATCATAATTTTTCACTGACACAAGACCCCTTGAACTTTCTTTGCAGGGCACCCTGTCTTTGTTGGGCATAACTTATCTCCTGATCCACTCCCAGAAAGGAAACAGGTGGGGACAGCGTTAACAAATGTAAAGGGAGTTTAATGCACACATTGCACGAATGCAAAGCATAAATACATATTTTATTAGCCAGATGAAATGCAACACAAGCTACTATACAATTGATCAGAGGTTGTTAATTACCCTAAATTCCAGGAGTGATAACCTCTGGTCAAGATATACACAAATTAAAAAAGCCAAAACAAGCCCACAAAACAACAAATTTAGGTTCCAACAGCCTAAAACACCACTACAATCACCTATATTGAGATACTTAACAAAGTATGAGGTTTGTGATGTATTTTTGGTATCCCAGTTATAAAAATCAAGCTCCCTGGTTTTGTTCAGCAGTGAGATCTGTTAGAGCTCGTTCATATGTGTGTTGATTATGAAAAACTAAAATGAAATGTTTATTAACGTGCTTATAGTGTTCATGTTGTGTTCACATGCTATGTTTGTGTTTTTCAGGCATTGAAAAAAAACATCAAGAAAGTTTGTTTAACGCCCATGAAAGCGTTGTTTTTTTAGGCGGAAGTCCTGCCATCCAAACTGGCACAACCATTTATATATGAATTAGTTGTGTAAGCTGTAGTGCTATAACCCATAAAGTCCTAGTGCTGGTCATATAATATACAGCATCTCACAAAAGTGAGTACACCCCTCACATTTTTGTAAATATTTTATTATATCTTTTAATGTGACAACACTGAAGAAATTACACTTTGCTACAATGTAAAGTAGTCAGTGTACAGCTTGTATAACAGTGTAAATGTGCTGCCCCTTCAAAATAACAACACACAGCCATTAGACCCCTTTCACACCAGGGCGTTTTGCAGGCGCTATAGTGTTAGAAATAGCTCCTGCAATCCGCCCTAAAGAAGCTGCACCATTATGTGTAGTGTGAAAGCCCGAGGGCTTTCACACTACAGCAGTGCGCTGGCAGGACTTTTTCCAGCTTCTTTGGAGCGGTGAAGGAGCGGTGTATTTACTGCTCCTCCCCATTGAAATCAATGGGGCAGCTCTGTAATACCGCCGGCAAAACGCAGCTATTGCAGCGTATTGCCGGCGGTTTTAACCCTTCCTCGGCCGCTAGCGGGGGTAAAAGCTGAAATGCGCCGCAAATAGCGGCGTTTTACTGCCCACGCTATGGGTGGTGTGGTGTGAAAGGGGTCTTATTGTCGAAATCGCTGAAAACAAAAGTGAGTACACCCCTAAGTGAAAATGTCCAAATTCAGCCCAATTCGTTTTCCCTCCCCAGTGCCATGTGACTCGTTAGTGTGACAAGGTCTCAGGTGTGAATGGGGAGCAGGTGTTAAATTTGGTGTTATCGCTCTCACTCTCCCATACTAATCACTGGAAGTTCAAAATGGCACCTCATGGCAAAGAACTCTCTGAGGATCTGAAAAAAAGAATTGGTGCTCTACATAAAGATGGCCTAGACTATAAGAAGATTGCCAAGACCCCGGAACTAAGCTGCAGCATGGTGGCCAAGACCATACAGCAGTTTAACAGGATGGGTTCCACTCAGAACAGGTCTCGCCACGGTCGACCAAAGAAGTTCAGTGCACATGCTCAGCATTCTATCCAGAGGTTGTCTTTGGGAAATAGGCGTACGAGTGCTGCCAGCATTGCTGCAGAGGTTGAATGGGTGGGGGGCCAGCCTGTCAGTGCTTAGACCATACACCTCACACTGCATCAAATTGGTCTGCATAGCTGTCATCCCAGAAGGAAGCCTTTTCTGAAGTTGTTGCACAAGAAAGCCTGCAAACAGTTTGCTAAAGACAAGCAGACTAAGGACATGGATTACTGGAACCATGTTCTGTGGTCTGATGAGACCAAGATAAATTTATTTGGTTCCAATGGTGTCAAGCATGTGTAGCGGCAACCAGGTGAGGAGTACAAAGACAAGTGTGTCTTGCCTACAGTCAAGCATGCTGGTGGAAAGGCCATGGTCTGGGGCTGCATGAGTGCTGCCGACACTGAGGCACTACAGTTCATTGAGGGAACCATGAATGCCAACATGTACTGTGACATACTGGAGGAGAGCATGATCCCCTCCCTTTGAAAACAGGGCCGCATGGCAGTATTCCGAACATGATAACGGCCCCAAAGACACCTCCAAGGCGACCACTGCCTTGCTAAAGCTAAAGGTAATGGACTGGCCAGGCATGTCTCTAGACCTAAACCCTCTCTAACATCCACCAGCTCCATGATGTGGTCATGGAGGAATAAAAAAGGACTCCAGTGGCAACCTGTAAAGCTTTGGTTTACTCCATGCCCAAGAAGGTTAAGGCAGTGCTGGAAAATAACAGTGGCCATACAAAATATTGACACTTTTGGCCCAATTTGGACATTTTCACTTAGGGGTGTATGCACTTTTGTTGCCAGCGGTTTAGACATTAATGGCTGTGTGTTGAGTTATTTTGAGCGGACAGCAAATTTATACTGTTATACAAGCGGTACACTCACTACTTTATATTGTAGCAAAGTGCCATTTCTTCAGTGTTGTCACATGAAAGGATATAATAAAATATTTACAAAAATGTGAGCGGTGTACTCACTTTTGTGAGATACCATATATATATATATATATATATATATATATATATATATCAATGACCAATACATAAACAAAAATATATACATGCTGTTGCTAACCTTTTGAGAAAATCAGCAAATGGAAAGCGTTAGTATTGGACTGCACTGCAACCGTAAGTGATGACATACCCCCCGCCGGAAGTGACGTATCGCTGGTAGTGAGCGAGGGTGAGACACTGCACAAGGGGCACACTGTTGGGTTTACTGGCACTTCTGTGTGAGATTTTATGGGCTGTTTTTAACTTTATGCTTGTGAGTGCCATTTTATTGATATTAAATTAAATTTGGGGGTAAATGGAGTCACACTGTCGGGGATATTTACTAAAACCGGTTCACACAGAATCTGGTGCAGCTGTGCATAGTAACCAATCAGCTTCTAGGTTTTATTGTCAATGCTTAATTGAACAAGCTGACTTTAGAATCTCCCCCATTATGTCATAATTGTTCAACTTTCGCAACCTCTGGCATCTGCTACTAATCCAGACAAAAATCTTTCTATGTATCCAGAAACATTATCCCTTGGTTACTACTGCTTCACCACAAAATAGTTGTTTTGTAAAAGGCTTGTGTATTTTTAGGATGAATGAATGCTCAGTGTTATTGACCAATCACAGTTGGGATACAGGACTACTTCTTCCTTGATACTCACCATAGGAGTATTTCATTCCACAGAAAACTTTTGGTTTTCCTAATGTTTGCTCCTTGCATTCACATTTTCCTGAAACAAGAATAAAAAGCAGGATACAAATTTTATAACAGAATGTAATTTCTGTTTTATCGTATACAAACAAGATTTTGTTTTTCACTTATCGTGTTTTCATAGATTTATATTTCTTAGACTTGTGAAGAGGATATGTATAATTTGAATAAAAGGGTTGCATTGTACAGAAGTGGTTAATTTGAAGTCCCAGAGTAACTTTAGATCTAGACATAGGTGTGTGCAGCCTATTACATTAGGGTGTGCACCCAAAGCTCAAGCACACGTGCCTTTCTCTGCAGCCTCAGCTGCACAGGGCAAACTGAAGCATAATAAATACAGAATACAATGCTTCAGTTATGAATGAACACATTGAGTGTGTCCACTGTGTACTTTTACAAAAGTTTTTATTGTAGAGTAACAAGATTACGGGTCAATACAATAGGCTTACAGTGTGATGCCGGTACAGGAAGTTTCAGTCCAGTACAATTAAAGTAAATTTCCAGGTAACATTGTACACATTCCCTGGATCAAAACAGACCCTGGGTTCACAGAAATGCAACACAAACACGGCCTGGAGAATGCCTGAAGCCTATGGTGATCATATCTAGCGTAGTTGAAGGATGAAAAGGGAAAAAAAAAAAAAGGAGGGAAGGAAGGAGGGGGAAAGTTAAGGGACAAGAGAAGATTGGAGGGGAAAGAAGGTGTAGAGTGCCACAGAGGAAGTGTCCACTGTGTTCATTTAGAAAAGGAAGGGGTTGGTAAATGACATATTGACCAGCCCTTTCCCCCGCTCTACATCTTGAAACATCCCCCGCAGCAGCCCAGGGGATATGAATGAAGCCAGCAGCACTGCGAGGGGGGGGGGGGGGTGCAACAGAGGGGGAAGCTTAGGCAGTAGGGGGAATTGGCACCACACAGAGTATTAGGGTGTGCCCTGGAACACCTGGCACAACCCCTGCGCACACCTATGGATCTAGACTAACAACAGACAAGGGTCAATGGAAGTATTTTTAAGTGATGTAATGGTGCTAGTATTAAACTCTGACTAGCCTGAGGTTTACTGTTCCTTAAGGAAAACCTTAAATTATTGGAGAAGCAATGGATGATGCCAGTGCTCACCTCTCTTTCTGAAAATGCTCTTTGCCTGGCTGTGATGTTGACACTTCAATATTTTGAGTCACTAACACAGTACGTCTTTCCAAATCTGTGTATTTGTTCTGGGGTCAGTGACTGATCTGTCACCTAGGTTTTAATGAAGGAGGTGAGCAGTGAGACCTCTCTTTAATTCTCATGACAGGTTGACTTAAAGATGGTAATTTTAACCTTTGGATTACCTTGAAATATAGGAAGAGATTTTTTCCACAGAGGAGAGGAAAATCCACCAGCACACACAAGAAAAATTATGGTTCCTTTTAAAGCAGAGGTAAAGCCTTACAGTAGCCATACGGCTGCTTGAATTGTCTTTGTCATTGCAGGGTCACTTGTAAACTAAACGGAGGCTGGAAAAGAAAAACATAGCTTTTCTTTTAAGCTGCTTTCACACTGGGGCGTTAAGGGCGTTGGCAGTAAAGCGCCGCTATATTGAACGGTGCTTTACTGTAGTGTTAGCTGTGCTATTTGGCAGCTAGCGTGGTGCTTTTAACCCCTGCTAGCGCCTGAAAAAGGGTTAAAACCGCTGGCAAAGCACCCCTGCCCAATGGGCAGGGGTGCTTTAGGAGTGGTGTGTACACCGCTTCTACAGCACTGTAAAGATGCTGCTTGCAGGACTTCTTTTTACTGTTCTGCAAGCGCACCGCTCCAGTGTGAAAGCACTCGGGCTTTCACACTGGGGTAAGATGAGAGGCTCTTTACTGGCGTTATTTTTAGCACTATATCGCCTAAGTGTGAAAGCAGCCTTACAAACTTCAGTTACAAGTGACTGTGCCATGACTGGGTCAATTCCAGCAGAAGTACGGATATGGCAAGACCATACTGCTGTTTTTTAAAGAAGCTCCAAAATTTCAGTCAGTGTGCTACTGGATTAATGTTTCTTCTGTTAAAAATACTTAAAAAAAATAAAATAAAAACAAGCACACTTATAAAGCAAAGTGTTCTATTAACAAAGGTCCATTGTGCTTTGCTTGATGAGTTTCTGGCAAGCTTACTTATGAGGAAGCTGGTGGGGTATCTACTCATCCACAACAAAAATACAGTGGGTATAGAAAAGAATCACCCCTTTAAAATAATCACATTTTGTTGCTTTGCAGCCTGGAATTAAGATAGGCACCGTTTTTGTTTTATCCAGCTGTATTTACTCATCCAAATGAAAGATATAACACCAACATGTTGTCAGAAAACAAAAAACAAATCAAAAACAGAATCACTGCAATGTGCTTTGGGTCATTGTCATGTTGGAAGGTAAACCTTCTTCTCACTGCCAACTTTCCGGCAGAGGGCAGCAGCTTTACCTCAAGAATTTGATGGAATTTTGCCCAATCCATTTTTCTTCTATACTGACAAGTGCTCCAGTCCCTGCTGCAGAGAAACACCTCCATAACAGGAACTTACCACCTCTATGCTTTACTGTATGAATGGTATTATTTGGATGGTGAACTGTATTGGATTCCTGTCAGACATATTGTTTGGTCTTAAGAGCAAATCATTAAATGTTAGCCTCATTTGACCACCTTAAATGCACCTAGAAGATTCTGAGGCCACATGAAAAATATGTGTTATGGTCAGATGAGAGCAAAATGTAATTATTTGGCCTTAACACCAAACGATATGTCTGGTGGAAATCCAATATAGCTCACCATCCAAATAACACCATTCCTACAGTAAAGCAGCATGGAGGTTGTAATATTCTGTTATGGAGGTGTTTCTCTGCAGCAGAGACTGGAGCATTTGTCAGGATAAAAAATGGATGGGGCAAAATACCATCAAATTCTTAAGGAAAATCCGTTGCCCTCTGCCAGAAAGTTGTCAATGGGAAGTAGGTTTACCTTCCAACATTACAATGACCCAAAGCACACAGCAAAAATGACCAAACAGTGGTTAAAGGAGAAAAGGGAAAATGTCCTTGCATGGCCTATTTAGAGCCCAGACTTAAACCCCATTGAAAATGTGTGGAATGACTTGAAGACTGCAGTCCACAAAAGGTCACCATCACATTTAACTGAGCTTGAGCAGTTCTGCAAAGAAGAGTGGGTCAATATTGCAAAGTCTAGATGTACAAAGTTCGTAGACACATATCCCAACAGACTAAAGGCTGTAATTAAAGCAAAAGGTGGTTCAACAAAATACTGACATAAGGGGGTTAATCCTTTTTCAAACTCAGTGATTCTGTTTTTTATTTTTTTTCTGACATGTTTGTGGTATATCTTTCACTTGGATGTTATAAGTTGCTCTAGAAAATATAGCTTGATAAAACAAATAATGTGTATATCTTAATTTCAGGCTGAAAACCAACAAAATGTGATTATTTTAAAGGGGGGGGGGATCTTTTCTATACCCACTGTACATGTTCACGAACTGGTTGTTTAAGGGGTTAAGGCATGTTAACACATGATATTACTGTCATGTTATTATCTATCTCTCATCATTATTACTGTGTGATACTCTCATAAGTTGCAAATAATGAGTGACCTAAAATGCCCTAAGATGATATAAAATTTGATCATTTAGAACAATGTCTCATTGCGTGATAAATAATAAATGAGCACAAGAAAAGCTTTCAACCTCTGACATATTGGTTACAGAACTACGGTACTCTTGTTTACTTATCTCCTGACCTTGCAATGTAATAGCATATATGCTTGAATGAAAAGGGTTAATTGTCATGAAACTTTAGCACAGGTGTCTCATAACATGCGGATCAGCAGCACTCCCTTTGTTGACATTCCAAAGAGAGGGAGCAGTAAAATGGGAGCAGTTTTCAGTTTATCCAATAATTAGAAAAAGGAATGTTTGTGTAATCCAACAAAAACAAACCACACTAAATGCATTTTCATTGACATAAATGGATTCTAATAGAATATTAAAATGTGGATTAGGAAAACCACAAATCTTGTTGATTGTCATACTTCATGCCTACTTGAGAAATGAATAAGTTGCATTGTGTTGATTTGCTTGATTCTAATTCTATAACCCCCCCCCCCCCCCGCACTTACCAAACACTAAACGGAAATTAATTTTTTATGACCTTAGTTTGCATTAGTCAAAGGTAATCTTTATGAATTGAAAAATTAGAAGTCTGTAAAATAATTTTCTTGGCAGTACATCACAGGACACAAGATCCAAAAGCAATCTTATGAGGGGTAGGAAATATGGCAAACAACAGCTAACAGGTCCCAAGAACCCCGAAAAGAGCTAAACTCACAGGATCACCTGTAGGACTTTCTGACTGAAGCAGGCATCATCATGCTGCTTAAGTCAGCAATTGTGAAGCAGGATAGTACACTGGACCTTGAGATAGCATTTCTGGATGAAGCTCCACAGAGAGTACCAAACCCTCCTGGTTCATGTTGAGAATCACCGAAGTGCCCTCTGACCTTCCAAAGCAAGTGAGGAAGGAGCTTTAGAGGGGAAAGGCATAAATCAGGTGGAACTCATACTACAGAATTACCAGGGCCTGTGAATCCCTGGTTCTAGGAATATAGTTGTCCAATTTGTTATTGAGCCTGAAACCCAGGAAATTCACGTTCAGCACCCCCCCCCCCCCCATTTGCAACAGAGAGCCTAAAATACCTCTAGGTGGTGAGGCTATTCTCAAGAATCCAGATGCTAATGGTTCGCCTGGCAATTTTCCGTGCCTGGAATGTGCACCATGGACAAGACAAGAATGCGAAGGCCTGCCCAAGCAAGAAGATCTGCCTTCCTCTGGGGAGCAGAAGACACACTGAAGGGCATGAAGTGAGGAGGAGGCAAGATGCAATACTTGTATACTTGTATACTTGTAGCCTCTGGACATGATGTGCCGGACTTATTGATCTAAAAAAACCCTGGGTCCAGGTAGGTGCAAAGGCCGCCAACCTACCCCATGATTTAGGCTCCAAGGATCGGAGCAAAATGTGCCAGGGGCGTGGCCTGGCTGGAGTCTGGGCTGAGGCTGCCATCCATCTCACTTTATGTACATGGGTCTGCTTCATGATGTGTGGCTTATGAATCTTGGAGCCAGGACAAGTTACCTGTCCCTGCCTGAGCGGCAACTACATTTTGTCTTTTGGGGTCACCATTGGTCTAACAATTAACCAATCCTATGAGTTCTATTATTTATGATAAAGAAATATGTAGGCTGTCATTTTTTCATATTGAAATATTTTATTAAATCAAGTCGAATCACAATAGCCATCACATGAAACAAAACAGTCATCATAAACATGGAATGCTTCATGCAGGGAGTGGTACATTAACAAGTGCCATTTACATGTCAAAACAAACGACAACTGTACACAATAGGCCAATCAATTTATGGACAAATATATTCCATCAAATGATGGCTTATAGAAACCTAATTGCTAAAGTAGAGGTAGAAAAAGCTAAAGAGCTGACATGGCCCAGGGGAAAACTAGGAACAAGTAAAGTCAGTGAAATATCCAGCAATGTACTGATAAACAAGAGAAAAGAGTAGAGAAGTAATGGAGGAAAAGGGAAGTAAAAGGAGAAGGATGGTTTCGGGAATTGAACCGGCCATGGTCCCAAGAACACAGTCAACCGAATAGTATAACAAGGCAGCTAAGACTCCATAAGTGAGGCATCAAAATTAGGGGGCACAAATCTATCAACCCAAGGTTGCTGAATTTTGGAGTATCGTCTCACCTCTCCATCCTAGAGTGTTGCCTCCGTCTTGACGTGTATCAGTGCCTGGGTGACTATTTTTTGTAGCATCCACACTAAGTACCGATGTTTTCCAGGCTTTGTTTATTGTTTGCTTTGCAGCAGTTGAATGAAGAAGAGGAAACCGCATTGGCTCCTGGTCAGCTCCAAGCAATGAAAGCTCAGTAGGGCTATTCGCGGATCGGGTGAAATCGACTTGTCAAATAGCGAAGACAGGATGGAAAAAATGTCTTTCCATTAAGGCTATACAATGGGACAAGACCACCATGTATGTAGATATGTGTGCAGATGCCCACAACCCTGAAAACAGGTGGATGGATAGCCCGGGACATATTTGGCTAGCCTATGAGGCACTAGATATCAGCGGGATAAGACTTTATAAAATGTCTCCAAAGCGAGAAGATTTGAAGAAACCTTATGTGTTGTCTGCTAAATCTCTGACCAATCCTCTGGGGAAAGGTGTAGGGCTAGATATGAAGTCCACTTATCAACATAAGCTGGTGGGGTTAGCTGTGGAGAAGATAGCAATGCTGTGTACAATTTAGAAATAGCCCCCTTAGCGTGTTAATCAGATGCACAAAAATGTTCATACATCATGGTGGGGTCTGTGCTAGATGAAAGTGTAGTCATGTAAAAGTGTTTGATTTGCAGGTACCGAAAGATCTTCGAATTTGGGAGTTTTTATCACTCTTGTAGGGTCGGAAATGATTTAAAACCTTTGAAAGTCACAAGGTGGTGTAATCGACTAAGGAGTAAGTGTGTCCTATGATGAAATGAAATTGGGGAAGTAGCTGCAGGATAGAAGGCCGGATTGTGGAAAAAAAGACAGTAAGGGTTTGTGGAGAAATAAATTTTGCCTTTGATTTTACTCTGTCCCAAATATGTAAGGAATGTTGGGTGACTGGGTGGAATGCGTGGCCTCGCTCCAGTGGGGTGAGCCTAAGTAAGTTGTATATAGTGTGAGGGTCAGCATCCAAGGCTTTAAGACCAACAGACAGGGGGACCTCCTGACTGGCATGATATTTGATAAGAGGAGCCAGTTGGGCCACCTGATAATATGTGGAAAAATGCGCAATACCGAGGCCACCGGTCTGTTTAGAAAGCAAAAGACCTGGAGAGGGCAGACAAGTGGATCCCCAAATAAACTAGGTAACCCTGCTCTGTAAAATGCAGAAAAAATGTGCAGGGACCAGAATCGGCAATACTTGAAGAAGATATAAGATTTTAGGAAGCAGGGTCATCTTAACTGAACTTATCTTACCAAGCCAGGATATGAGGAGAATAGACCATTTAGAAATTAGTTTTGTTAAATGAGCTAGCATGGGAGAGTAGTGTGTTTATACTAAGAGTCCGGAAGGGTCAGGTGCACTCTTAGGTATTTCAAAGGGTGGGTTGACCATTGAAAGGGAAAGGACTGTTGTAAAAGTCCATATTCTTCGCCTGATAGTGTAATATTTAAGGCCATCGACTTGTTCTGGTTAATTTTCAGACCAGAGATCTTTGCAAAGCAGTCCAGAAAAAAAGTTAATTTTTGATTCTTAACGATTAATCATGCAGCTCTACCATGCAGACTCAGAATGACCCAGTCTCCAGCCATTCTGCATGTGTACCGACACTACTATTACTTATGGCTTCTTCTGAATGATTAATTCTTGTGGCGACAGCGCAGGTGCAGAATGACCTTGGACTTAGGTCATTCAGAATGACTGAATTACTCATTTAGGGGGAGATCTAAATATTACTGCATAATCAGTGGTAGTGGAGCAGGTGCAGAATGTAGGCATCTCAGCTCATATGGACATAAGCAGGTGTATTTCTGTACTACACTAATACTAATCCTGTACACAGGATCTTCCTTGACATTTTTTAAGTCTAGGGGCTCATTCACATGATAAATATATCTGCGGATACTTGCACCCAGGATCTCTGGTTTCCCGATCAGTGGTGGCTGCTTAGCCTATACAACTGAATGAGAGGCTAAAAAGAACTAGGGTTGTCTGTGACTGTAAGCATGTATTCTCGTGTATCAGCTTATCCAGTGGTTACCTGTGGTTGGACGGAGATAGATTGCTGAAATTGCTATTTATCTGGCTGTTATTCTGACCTGCTGGAGTTAATACTTTGGGACACTAACATGGGACCAGTATACAGATCAAGAAAAGTCAGAAACCTTTATCTGCATACTTTTTCCTGGTCAGACTCAACTTATTTAAGAGAGATGCCAGTATGACAGCTAGGAAAATATGATTTTCAAAAGATCAGTAATGGAAGTCTCCATATTTTTTTATGGCATTTTTCCTTCATGGGAGACAAGATACGCATTTTTTTGTTTGAGAAAGGCACCCATCATGCTTTGGTAGAGTTTTCTTTTCTAGTAAACTATTAGCCCTTGTACACACTGTCGGACATTTCGACAACCAAATCCGTCAAATTTTGTCGGACGGATTTTGTCCGAAACTGTTGCATACACACAGTCGGACAAAGTTGTCAGAAAATCCGATCGTACTTAACGTGATGACGTTATTTCGTTAGGATGGGACTACGTTCAGGCTAGTAGCCAATAGCTTTGGTCTAGGAATTTGATCTGAGCATGCGGAGCACTTTGTCCGATCGGAATTCTCTACACATGAACGGACAAAGTCCGATCGGAGCATGTTGTCAGAAAATTTTATAGACAAGTTGGAAAACTTGGTCCATCGGATACTCTGATGGAAACAGTCCGATGGAGCCCACACACTGTCGGATTATCCGACAACACGGTCCTATCGGACATTGTCCATCGGTATATCCGACCGTGTGTACAAGGGCATACAGTTAACTTAAAGGCAGGACCAACAGTAGGGACTATATGCTACGAGACTACATTGAGTAGTAACTATTTTGGAAAAATACTATAAAGGGATGCATAGCATACAAAATGGGTTAAAAAAAAATCTAATTGTGGATTAATGGGCATGCTCCAAGAGGGCCCATAGTCATTTTCTAAACTCTTTTGCCAGGTGTGCTGTCATTGGTGGTGCAGTGGGGTAATGGAATGTGGAGTTCCATGTTGTACTACTGTGCATGTACACATGCTATTACTGGAAGGATAAAACTTCCTCTTTGCACGTCACTCAATATTTCTTAGCCCTTGTACACATGGTCGGAGAATCCGTCGGAATGTGTCCTATCGGACCGTGTTGTCGGATAATCCGACTGTGTGTGGTATGCATCGGACTGATTCCGTCGGAATATCCGTCGGACCCAATTTTCCAACTTGTTGGAAATATTTCCGACCAACTGGTTCGATCGGACATACTCCGATCATGTGTAGAGAATTTTTTTTATCGGACCAAGTGCCACGCATGCTCAGATCAAATTCCTACATCAAAGCTATTGGCTACTAGCCTGAACGTAGTCCCATCGTAACAAAATTACGTCATCACGTTCTGAATGATCTGATTTTTCGACAACTTAGTCCGACCATGTGTATGCAACAGTTTCGGACAAGATCCGACGGACAAAATCCGACGGATTTGGTTGTCGAAATCTCCGACCGTGTGTACAGGGGCTTAGGAATGGGCTTAGGCCCCTCATACACTTGTATGGCTTGTCCTGCGACTTGGAACTGCAAAGTCGCATGATTTGATTTCCAATGAGTACCACTTATATCTGTGATTCTTCAAGACGCAGCGATCTCAAAGCAGTTTCTGCACTACTCTGGTCCGACTTTTATGTGATTTGAGGTCTATAGACCTCAAAATTACACAGGCATTGCTTCAAGTCATGGCAAAATCACGTCAAAGTTTCATGACTTTCAAGTCGCACAAGTGTGGAAGGAGCCTCAGGCATGCTCTGATCCTAGTCTGAACCCACCTGTGTGATTTCACTAGGAATCTCTTAATGTACTTGGCCAATCATAAGGTGCCAAGGCATTCCCCGCTCTGGAATGCATACATGCCTCTTGTATATGTGGGGCAGTGGGACAGGGAATGCCTCAGCACAGTACAGATGACAGCTTACTGACGGGATCGTTTAGGTGGGTTTGAACTGAACTGCTAATTTTCAGTAGCTAGTGTACCCCTCTTCTATTGAATGGTGATTGTGGTTACCATTAGGGGTCAATCCAGAGAGGACACAAGGCTGATTGAATGTTTGAATGTTATTTCCTCAATAATAAACCTTATCTAGCTCTCATTACACACTGTACGTAGTGGAGGTTTACCACTACTAGTGCTATTATAACACTGTCAGTGTTATTTTATGGGCCTTTATGATAAAATCAATATAAAATTCAATTCACAAGAAGTGACTCGGAGGTTATTACTCCTTAACCACTTTAGGGCAAGCATGTTACAACATCTTCCTTAACTGACAATTATTCGGTCATGCAGCACAATACCCAAATTAATTTATATGATTTTTTTTGTCAAAGAGAGATGTCTTTTTTTTTTTTTATATCCCCGTGTTTTTTTTTTTATACCCTATGAAGGAAGAAATGTTGAAGATGAAAAAAACATTACCTTCTAGTATAAAACACATCAAAGGACACCTTTTTGAGCTAATTTTTTTTACCACTTTTTTAAAAAAAGAAGAAGGATGCTAGTAGAGGTGGTCAAAACATTAAAGGTGCACTGAGTTTTACCCAATGAAGGCACGTGCTACTTTTCAGCTATTAGTGGAAGAAAAGTGAAAGGATGAAAAGCAGACTTCTTCTAAAAGACCAACAGGCTCATAACCTGCTGGCTCATTATCCTGTGTAAACAGGCTTTTACTAAATTTCAGTGCATTCTAATATTTGCACATGTGTTATGGTAGCATTCTTTGTCATAGATTATGTACTGGCAGTGAAATTTTGATCCCCCCCCCCGCCCCTCAAACAATCCAAAACATTGGTAGTCAGTGCCATTATACACCTCATAAAACAGTCCCACAATTATCAGTGGTCACTGTAATTTTAAAACTCCCTTCCCCACCATTGGTGGTCACTGGCACTTTAAATGCTGCTCACATCCTTTGTGGTCAGTGGTCCTTTTAACCCCCCCCCCCCCCCACCTTCAATTGCAACTTTAATTAATGGATTCTGTTGAAAGAGGAAGGGGATGGTTTGCCAATGTAAACAGCTATCATATGACACAGAGCCACTCCAGCTGGCTCTGTGCCTTTAGGTAATTCTCAATTGTCTAATGATAGCAGGAGCAATTGCTCTGTGTGCCTTCTGTACACAAATAAGCACATGCACAAAGGTTAACCAAAAGGTCCAACAGGCACATCCACACAAACCAGCAAGGGTGCCACCCAGCTGTTTAGTTACTATGACCTGACAAAGGTGGTTAAAAAAACACCAACTTAAATTTGGTACTAAATAGGAGTTTTAAAATGTATCTGTGGAGAAACCCAAGAAAAATAGGATTTTTGTACTCACCGTAAAATCCTTTTCTCTGAAGTTCATTGACTGACACAGCTGTAGTAATCTTGACCATAGGGTTATTACGCCACATTCAGGAGAGGACTAGGCAGAACATGTAATACATGTGAAAAACAACAGAACTTTACAGTTCCACCCAGGGGATGCTCCCTCTGGTAATATCCCCTAAGCCTGCTTCCTGAATCTCAGTACATAAACAAGCAATATAACGTAAACCAATAGGAGGGGAGGGTGCTGTGTCAGTCAATGAACTTCAGAGAAAAGGATTGACTGACACAGCTCCAGTAATCTTGACCGTAGGGACGTCCCCAAGCAGTGTCATAACGAGGGGTGGTAACAGCAACATAACTTTACCCACAACCATCGGTGCTCCCTAACAGGGGAGTTACCATCTGAACTAACCGCATCAGAACTTGCAGTCAACCAAATGCAGCAAAGTGCATTAACATTCAAAAAAGGTAATTTTTTCTTAACAGAAGAAAGAGTGTAAAATTGCAACATTACACGGCCGCCTGCCAAAGCAGACATCAGACCGTGCGCTTATATCCACTTTGTAGAACGTTGTAAGAGTGTGAACGGATTACCAAGTTACCGCCTTACACACTTGAGCAACTGACTCTTGATGTCGGAAAGCCCAAGAGGTCCCAATTGCCATGGTGGAATGGGCCGTGACAGGAAAGGGGGGCACCTGTCCCTTCAAGGTGTAAGCCTGGACCACGATCTGTCTGATCCACCTGGAAAGGGTGGACGACGAGACCGCCAGTCCTCTTTTCGGACCAGCAAATGAAACAAACAGAGAGTCTGACTTCTGGAAGGGAGCCGAGGCAGACATATATACCCTTAGAGCCCAGACCACGACCATGGAATGGAGGACCACCTCCTTAGGATGTGTCGGTTTAGGACACAGAGATGGTAACACAATGTCTTCATTGATGTGAAAGGCCGAAACCACCTTCGGTAGAAAAGAATGTTGCGGATGCAACACCACCTTATCCTTGTGGATAACAAGATAGGGCGACTTGCAAGACAAGGCTGCCAGTTCCGAAACCCTCCTGGCCGATGTAATGGCCACTAGGAAGACCACTTTCTGAAAAAGAGTCAACAAGGGAATTTCCTGATGCTCTCAAACTGTGGTTTCTGAAACGCCGGTTGCACCAGGTTCAGATCCCAAGGGGGCAAGGGTGGATGCACTGGAGTGATTACATGCCGGACCCCCTGTACAAAGGTGCTCACTAGAGAGTGAGATGCCAGGGGTCGTTGAAAAAAAAACAGCCAAGGCTGATATCTGTCCCTTGATGGTGCTTAAAGCCAGTTCCTGGTCTACTCCTCGCTGTAGGAACAACAGGATCCTGGAAACGGAATGGGTGCGCGGACGCCACCCCATCTCCTCACACATGGAGATATAAGCCTTCCAAGAACATGGTATATACAAGTGATGGTATATCTTCCTAGAAGAAGATTTCCGTGTCCTCAACCGAGTCAGACAGGCCTTGGTTCCTTAGCACCTGGCTCTCAACAGCCATACCATTAAAACCAGCGATGGTAAAGCAGGGTGGAGAATTGGACCTTGAGACAGAAGGTCTTCTCGCATCAGTAGCCAGGGAGCGTCCACAACCAGGCGCACTAGATGGGCGTACCAGGGACGCTGAGGCCAATCTGGGGCAATCAGTATCACTGGAATCCCCTCGGCCTCCACTCTGGAGGCCAGGAGCTCCACATCTGGTGTGCGCCACCGCAGGCACAGAAGCCTGAACACCTCCGGATGCAACAACCATTCTCCTGGGTTCAGCATCTGGCGACATAGATAGTCCACTTGCCAGTTTTCTACTCCCGGGATGTAAATGGCCGACAGGGCCGGTACATGTCGCTCTGCCCACCAAAAGATGTGAGAGACCTCCCGTGCTGCAGCCAAGCTTCTTGTTCCTCCTTGATGGTTGACATATGCCACAGCTGTGGCGTTGTCTGATTGGATCCTGATCGGATGTCCTCTTAGTCTCATCGACCATGCAGAGAGGCATAGCCTGATTGCTTGGAGCTCAAGAATATTGATCGGTAACTTGGATTTCTTCCCCGACCAGAAGCCCTGGGTTGACTGTACTCCCAGTACTCCACCCCTGTCAGTCAGGCTGGTGTCCATTGTGATCACTGTCCAATGTAGAGGTAGGAATGACTTCCTGGACCGAAGTGCCAGGGATCTCAGCCACCAGAGCAGGGAGTCCCTGACTGACTGGCTCACCCGAATCTGCCGATCCAGGGATAACGGAGATTTGTCCCAATTTTTGTCAATATCTCCTTCTGCAAGACTCTGGTGTGAAATTGGGCATACGGTACCGCCTCGAAGGAGGCTACCATGAGACCCAGGACTCGCATGCAGAAGCTCAGTGATGACCACCTGCGGTTCATCAACAGCTTCACCACTGCTCTGAGAGTCTGCAGTTTGTCTGAAGGGAGAAACACTATCCTTTCCACGGAGTACAGCAGTAAGCCTAGGTACTCCAGGTGCTGAGTTGCTATAAGCGCCAACTTTTTGAGGTTCAACAGCCACCCAAATTCCTGTAGAGTTTGCAGGGTGATTGCCACATCCTCCTTTCTGAGGCGGAAGCTGCTCTCAGGAGGAGATCGTCTAGGTAACTCATGATTGCGATCCTGCGTTGTCGCAACAATGCCAAAATTGGAGCCAATGCCTTGGTAAAGACCCGGGGTGCTGAAGCCAAGCCACAAACTGGTAGTGAGCTTTCCTTACTGCAAATCGCATAAACCTCTAGTGCCTGAGGCATATGGGTATGTGCAGGTACACGTCCTGGATGTCCAAAGATGCCAGGGAGTTCCCCTGATGGAGTGCAGTGACAACTGAGCGAACTGATTCCATTCTGAACCTCTGTACTTTTACAAAGCAATTGAGGGCTTTCAGGTGCAAGATTGGACATACCCCTTCCTTTTTGGGGACTACAGATTGAAGTAGAACCCCTGAAACCTTTCCGATTCCGGAACATACATTATCACCCCATGGCTTAGCAGGTCCCTTACTGCCCCCAACAGGGCCTCCCGGCGAGCCAGGAATAAGGGTATGCTGGAGGGGAAGAATCTGTTTGGTGGCCAAGAGAGAAACTCTATCTTGTAGCCCGATTAAATCAGTTTGCAGACCCATTGGTCGGACAGCCGAGAGGCCCACCGGGCTGCAAACTCCCGAAGGCGACCCCCCACCCGAGTAACGGGTGGGGGCAAACCTTCATGCGGAAGCATTTTTGCTTGCTGGCTTGTTAGGCTTGCGAGTCCAGGGGCACTTCTGTCCCTCAGTATTTGCCCTGTCGCACTGGGAGAGCTTAGCCGAAGTCCCGGGCGGATGAAAAAGTCTCTTTTGAGCAGACAATGAAGACTCTTGCATTCGGTGTGGCTCCTTAAGCCGCGTACACACGGGCGGACTTTATGGCCAACTTAGTCCATCAGACAATCCGACGGACAGTCCGTCCTACTTTCGAATGAACGGACTTGACCACACACGGATGCACAAACAGTCCGTCGAAAGCTTGCGCGATGACGTGTACAGCACGTACGACGGGACTAGAACTAGGACGTCGAATACACAGCAATGCACCCTTTCGCCGTGTAAATCCTTTCTGAGCATGCGCCATAATTAGTCCGTCGAACTAGCCTACTCACGAGCGGATTGTCCGCTGAAACCAAAGTATGACGGACAATATTTCGGAAATTTCGAAATACTTAGTCCGCCAGACTGCACGCTGAAAAAGTCAGCTGAAGCCCACACACGAGCGGACTGTCCGCTGAAATGTGTTTCGACGGACTAAGTTGGCCAGACAGTCCGCCCGTGTGTATGCGGCTTTACTCTTCCTGGCCTGTGGGAGCAAGGTGCTCTTCCCACCTGTGACATTCTTAATAATGTCATCCAACAATGCTCCAAATAGTCGCTCACCAAGGAAGGTTAGATCCATCAAGGCTTTTTTGGATGCCTGGTCCGCAGACCAACATTTTAGCCAAATCAGGCGCCGCAGCACCACTGCTGACACTGAATCTCTGGAGAGCAAGGGAAGCGTATCCAGGGTTCTATACAGCGTATCTATGGTTTACTAAAGACTAAATAACTGTGTAAAGAAATACTTTAGAATGTGGCTGTCATAATTCCTCATGGTATTAATGTTTCACATCTGAATTCTTTGAAAAAATTGCCTTGGCATGCCATGCCATGTGAAAACATGAATTCTATTAAATGGCACATATGGGATTTATGACACCTCTGCTAAGCACTACATGTATTTATGCCCTTTGTTCCTGTTTTTAAATGCATCAGCCTTTTCTTAAAGGTGGAATGTATATTTGCCATGCTGGTTATAAGGTAGTGTGACACAGCATACAGTAAAAACAATTGTTTTCAGTTTCACTACTCCTGAACAAGCAAGACCAATATGTGGGAAAGCCACAATGCATTCAGGGTTTTCAAAGCTCTTCCTAAACATCAGCAGCACAGAAAACCTCATATGTTTTTCAATTCAATACATAAAATTAACATTAAATCTTACATGCAGTTATGTGCATAAAGTGTGTTTATTCTAAATAATGCAATGGACTGAAACGAGAATAGAGCAGCAGACTTCTCACCTGAGTGACGAAGGGCTGAAAATCCCTGTTCATCTTCCCATTCCCAGGCCTGTCCACTCTCATTAAACACAGAGAGGTATTCAGGAATTTCTCGGTACCAGTCTATTTCCATGCTGTGAAGATACATTATTAGAAAAATCTCCAAAATACAAATCATGATTCATTCTGCCAACAAAATGTGTCACTGTGTTTTAATAACTAGGACTATTAATTTACAATTAATCATTCATTTATTTTAACAAAACAAGATTTAAACAATTCCAAGTCAGTGAATGATTTCTGGTATGTTGGGTGAAGGGAGTTAAATAATGAGTGGCTTGCCCAGTCCATTTAAACCCATGACATCAGCAGATGATGTTGGCTTGAGGTCAGACCACAGACAGAGCACATTGTGTCCAAAGCCAAGTCCATTATGGGTAAAGAATAGGCGTTATATCTGCATAACTAACCCTTCTAGTCTGTTGTGCACATTTAACCACTAAGAAATTAAACTCATATAGAATTACCTTTAAGTATGACAATATAGTAAGAGGTTTTTTTATATAAACAAATATATGATACATTTTAATCAAATATATGATACATTTTAATCAAACCAAACTGGTGCAGTATACCAGTTCTGTTCTAAAATAATGACTTACAGTAGGACTGAAACGATTAATCGATAATGAAAATTGCTGTCGACGATTTTAATTATCGATTCGTTGGTCTGCACGCACCTTCCTCCCTGCCTATCAGTCCTGCCTGTGTCCAAATGTTACACAATCCCCTGTGTACAAGCCACTTTCTCAAATCAGCGCTCATTTGACCAGGCACATCCGCCTCACACGTCTGCCTCTCTCCTCCTCGCTGACATCAGTGGGTATTCTCAGCCCCACCTGCTTTGCTGCCTCGAGGGAAGAGAGAGAGGAGAGAAGCAGCGGTGAGCGCTGAGCTGCGATAAGGTACAGTGGAAAAACATTCATACAATGGCAAAACATTGATTTTGGTATTTCTGGGAGGACAAGTGCCCCATTATTGGTGTTTCGAGGGTGGGGGCTGGGATGGCAACAGTAGGGATGGTGTAGTGCCCCATCATTGGTGTTCTTAGGGGGGGAATAGTGCCCCATCATTGGTGTTCTTAGGGGGGGAATAGTGCCCCATCATTGGTGTTCCTGGGGTGTTCTTGTACTATAAGCCCCATCATGACAGGATACCTGTATATGACCTGTGTATACCTGAGTAAGACTCAGATTTTTCATTATTATTTGAAATAAACGAAAAAATTGCATATTGCGTTTTTTTTTCAGATTTTTTTTGATTAGTCAAAAAAATACTTGGCCAACTAATCGATTATGAAAATAATAGTTAGTTGTAGCCCTAACTTACAGTATCTCCCAATATTTTTGTAAATATTTTATTATATCTTTTCATGTGACAACACTCAATAAATGAAACTGTTTCAATGTAAAGTAGTGAGTGTACAGTTTGTATAACAGTGTAAATTTGCTGTCCCCTCAAAATACCTCTAAACACAGCCATTAATGTCTAAACCCCTGGCAACAAAAGTGAGCACACCCCTAAGTAAAAAAGGCCAAATTGGTCCCAATTAGCCATTTTCCCTCCCAGTGTCATGTGATTTGTTAGTGTTACAAGGTCTCAGGTGTGAATGGGGAGCAGGTGTGTTAAATTTGGTGTTATCGCTATCGCTCTCTCATACTGGTCACTGGAGGTTCAACATGGCATTTCATGACAAAAAACTCTCTGAGGATCTGAAAAAAAGAATTATTGCCCTAGATAAAGATTGTTTAGGCTATAAAAAGATTGCCAATACCCTGAAACTGAGCTGCAGCACAGTGGCAAAGATTATATAGTGGTTTAACAGGACCTAGTTCCACTCAGAACAGACCTCACCATGGTTGACCAAAGAAGTTTAGTGCATCTGCTCAGCATTATATCCAGAGGTTGCCTTTGGGAAATAGATGTATGAGTGCTGCCAGCATTGCTGCAGAGGTTGAAGGGGTCAGCCTGTCAGTGCTCAGACCATATGCCGCACACTGCATCAAATTGGTCTGCATGGCGGTCAACTCAGAAGGAAGCATCTTCTAAAGATGATGCACAAGAAAGCCTGCAAACAGTTTGCTGAAGACAAGTAGACTAAGGACATGAATTACTGGCACCATGTGCTGTGGTCTGATGAGACCAAGATAAACTTATTTGGTTCAGATGGTGTCAAGCGTGTATGATGGCAACCAGTTGATTAGTACAAAGACAAGTGTGTCTTTCCTGCAGTCAAGCATGGTGGTGGGAGTGTCATGGTCTGGGGCTGCATGAGTGTTGCCGGCACTGGGGAGCTACAGTTCATTGAGGGAACCGTGAATGCCAACATGTACTGTGACATACTGAAGCAGAGCATGATCCCCCTCCCTTCAGAGACTGGGTCGCAGGGCAGTATTCCAACATAATAACGACCCCAAATACACCTCCAAGATGACCACTGCCTTGCTAAAGAAGCTAAGGGTAAAGGTGATGGATTGGCCAAGTGTGTCTCCAGACCTAAACCTTACTAAGCATCTGTGGGGCATCCTCAAATGGAAGGTGGAGGAGCACAAGGACTCTAACATCCACCAGCTCCGTGATGTCGTCATGGAGCAGTAGAAGAGGACTCCAGTGGCAACCTGTGAAGCTCTGGTGAACTCCATGCCCAAGAGGGTTAATTAAGGCAGTGCTGGAAAATAATGGTGGCCACACAAAATATTGACACTTTGGGCTTAATTTGGAATATTCACTTTTTGCCAGCGGTTTAGACATTAATAGCTGTGTGTTGAGTTATTTTGAGGGGACAGCAAATTTACACTGTTATACAAGCTGTACACTCACTACCTTACATTGTAGAAAAGTGTAATTACTTCAGTGTTGTCACATGAAAAGATATAATAAAATATTTACAAAAATGTGAGGGGTGTACTCACTTTTGTGAGATACTGTAAATGGGCACACGTGTAGAAAGCAATATGTACTGTATGTATATATCATATAAAAAAATATTGAGTGTGGTTCAAAAGCTTTATATGTGCTTTTACACTAATAGTAATAAAGTGCTCCCAGGAAAATCATTAGTATTGTATTTAATGCATTCATAATTGATGCTAAATGTAACTGAAGTTAATATTACAGCCATGTGGAGAAAGTGTACTGAAACACCTGAATTGCCACATTGCTGTACAATAAATAAATTAATATACTGGGACTAATTCATTACACCTGAAGACGAAAATGTATGTTGCTGCCATTAGCAACCAGTCAGGTTTCAACTTTCTTTTTATGCAAAAATATAACAAGAATCCTGATTGGTTACATCAGGTCTGCTTTTTGCTGATTTTCCTTTTGCCACCTGTAATGTATCAGCCTCACTGAGGGCAAAAATACAGATGCATTTGGAAGATATGGCCAGGGCATATACCAGTATAAAATTCTGTGCCTGTATAGGGTGCACTTCAGAAGATTTCCACATGGAAGTTTTACTCCCATCCTTATGCAGTTATAGATTTTAAAAGATCATAGTCTAATATTAACAGACATCTCCAGTCACTGAAATGAGTAAGGGAGTTACCAATGCTCTTTAGAGAACACTGAAAATCTACTATAGGCAGTCCCCAAGATATGAACAAAATGGGTTATGTGGGTTTGTTCTTAGGTTGAATTTGTATGCAAGTTGGAACAGGTCAATTTTTTTGTGTGTAAATCCAGCCAAAAAATTATTACGTTTTGGATAGCCTTTGGAAGGGAAGTCCACATCCTTGCCGCTCAGTAAAGAACCCTCTACATAGTTTAAGGTTAAATCTAATTTCTTCAATTTCAATGAGTGGCCACGTGTCTTATTAAACTCCCTTCCGCGGAAAGGCTTTATCCCTATTGTGGTGTCACCAGTATGGTATTTGTAAATTGAAATGATATCCCCTCTCAAGCGTCTCTTTTCCAGAGAGAATAAGTTCAGTGCTCGCAACCTTAACTGAGCATGCAATGATGTGGGATTGCCAACATGTCCACTAGGGATGAGCCGAACACCCCCCAGTTTGGTTCGCATCAGAACATGCGAACAGGCAATAAATTTGTTCGAACATCCGAACACCGTTAAAGTCTATGGGACTCGAACATGAAAAATCTAAAAAAGTGTTAATTTTAAAGGCTTATATGCAAGTTATTGTCATAAAAAAGTGTTTGGAGACCTGGGTCCTGCCCCAGGGGACATGTATTAATGCAAAACATTTTTTTTAAAACTGCAGTTTTTTTCGGGAGCAGCGATTTTAATAATGCTTAAAGTGAAACAATAAAAGTGAAATATTCCTTTAAATTTTCGTACCTAGGGGGTGTGTATAATATGCCTGTAAAGTAGCGTTTCCCGTGCTTAGAACTGTCCCTGCACAAAGTGTCTTTCTGAAGAAAAAAAAAGTAATTTAAACGCACTCACGGCTATAATAAATTGTCAGCTCCTGGTAACACAGAGAACAGTCATTGAAAGTCATTGATAAAAAAAAATGCCTGGGGATCCCCCCAAATTCAATTACCAGGCCCTTCGGGTCTTGTATGGATATAAAGGGGGGAACCCTGAGTTAAATTTAAAAAAAAAATGAAGTGGGGTTCCCCACAAAAATCCATACCAGACCCTTTATCCAAGCATGCCACCTGGCAGACCGCAGGAAAAGAGGGTGGGACGAGAGAGCGCCCCTCCTCCTGAACCATACCAGGCCACATACCCTCAACATTGGGAGCCCCCCAAAGCACCTTGTCCCCAAGTTGATGGGGACAAGGGCCTAATCACTACAACCCTTGCCCGGTGGTTGTGGGGGTCTGCGGGTGGGGGGCTTATCAGAATCTGGAAGCCCCCTTTAACAAGGGGACCCCCAGATCCCGGCTCCCCCATTTGAAATGGTAACGGTACATTGTACCCCTACCATTTCACAAAGGATGTGTAAAAAATTGTAAAAAAACACACAGACACCGTTTTTCTATCTCAAGTGAGCTCCCTCTGAAATACAGATTATAAACATGAAATCCATTTAAAATAGCAAAAGGGATATAATGTTCTAAAAAAGCTTTAAAAAACAGATATGGGCAACCTAATGTGAAATGTTTCCAGAACTTACTTGTTAATACAGTCTCCTGTAAAGGGATCACAATTCCCAGCACAATCACATGGCCTGCAGCCATAGTCACCAAATCCCCAGTACCCCACCATACAGCGGTCACAGCTAGGCCCGGCTACACCAGGTTTGCAAGGACAATCTCCATTTTGAGGATCACAGGTTGTAAAGGTGGTTGAGGGAAGCTTTGTTGAACCAACTGGGTGACAGGAACATGCTGAAGAAACAAGAAATTTAAAAAGTTATCAATTATAAAACAGCTTCACAAGATACAGTGCAAGCCAATAAGAATATCAAAACATAGGAAAAATACACAGTATTTTATAAATACAATTTTATAAAAAATATCTGTTCAAAAGTTACATAAAACAGTTTACAGTTTCATAGTACATTTAAATATACTGTAAATGGCAATTTATTAATAACTATTAAAGTGATTGTAAAGCCTCACCTTGTAAAACAAGCCATTCTATTTAAAATAGAAATGAAATGCAAAACATTTGCGTATAGATATAAAAAAACACTATAAACCTGTTTTCCCTTTTTTGTAAGTAATCACATTCTCTCTGTTCTCAGCTACATAAGAGCTGAGGGGAGGCGAAGCAACAGTACACTGAGCTTCCCAGTGACGTGTCAGAATAGGTTTGATCACTGGAGGAGAGTATATGGAGTTCCCAGCATGGCTGGAAAATTGACCACGGTATGTTCTCCTGCTTAGTGTGATCAGTTTTTAATAGGAAAGCCGAGGGACTCTGGCAGGAATATTGGTGATTTCACACAAAGGAAGCAATAAAAACCGAACAGGATACTTTATCCTATAAGTACATGGTACAGCAGGCACATATTAGGAATATGAAATTATTTTTGTAATTATTTATATATAAATGCTACTTCAGTTAAAACCTTTGCAATTATTTTCTTGAACAGGGGGGAGTAGACAGGAATGTCACAATGTTCCATGTGCAAACACAGTTGATCTCCTTGTTCTTACACTAATGAACTCCTTCACTATCTTTCTTTGCATTTTTTCTTTTAATATTCTAGAATATACATTCCCTCACACAAAGCCAAATGTAAAAATACAGAAACACTTTTTTAGTATTTTGTAACCCACCAAAAATGAAATTTAGGTGTTCGGAGTTTCTACAATATGCTTTGGATACACCCACGGTGAGATCTCCACCTGGGAGTTTTGAGTGTTCCCATCCATCCCCCAACACCTCCCTTTGCATTTTCCATAACATAAAACAATCCAAAACAAATATAAGTTTTGAGTGCACTAGCCATTTAAAATAGAATGGCCATGAAAGGGTAGAGCGTCCTGGGGTTCCTTCAGGTTTCTTCAGGGATGCCTCAAATGACCTGTGTACAATCGACCTGAATGATCAGTGCTGCCGGCTATAAATATAGATCATTGTATTCTGGCAGTGGGGAAGTCTCCCTGCTGTCAGAATAAATAGCACAGCGGGAGTGATTCCCCCATCCATATCAAATGTGTGAATGGGGGAATCATATTTTTAGTTCAACCCACTGCTTGAACAAAAATAAATAGTAATGTATCGGTGGCTGCCTTACCGATTGCATGGTCATCCATAATAATATAAATTCTTTAACCAGGTAAGCATGTTCCCCTTATATTACTAAGCTCTTTACTGCCTTGTGTTTTATGACTCGACAATAGAATGGAATAATGCCATGTATGCCAGAGCAATACACCTACAATACAGTTCAAATTTACAAGATTGATTTCAAAAGAAAAAACATCTACCACACCTACAAACCATTTTCAAATGCATCCTTCTTTGGCTTTATTAAAATTCATAAACAACACCGACATTGGCATAGAATAAATAAAGAGAACTGATGTCACAAAGCACGATGCACTTTGTAAGTGGCATGTTGCCTTTTTAGTCTTTATTGATCTCAGATAGCACCATCATTTTCTCCTTTCAGGTCAGGAAGTTACCTATGATTTACTTCGGCCTGCCATCCAGCCAGAGCAAGGGTGCTTTAAATAAAGACCTACTCTGAAAAACAGTTTTTCTAAAAAATTTTCATTTTTTTTTCTGCATATAACAAATACCCCAAGTGCACTTTCATAATCTAGTTTTACTAGTGATTTGGCTATTCGACGCATTCAACAACCTACAGCTTTCTAAAAATGTAGTAATCTGAGAATACTCTGTCATAGTAAATGAGAAATAATCCCCCTGCTACTTACACTATGAACTTCATTTAGGCTTACATTTCAGTGTAATGTATTCCAGAAGTTCTTGCTGCATGCTATAATTTAATTGCAAGTAATAAGAAACTTAAAGTCTGAGTGTTATTATTTAACACAATCAATCCTTAGGAAAATCATATGTTTAGTTAATATAATATTTATGTATGGTTTAATATACTTAAGTGCTACACAAGCCATTTTGTAATATTATTATTAAAAGGTTACCTATTTAAATAAAAAAAATTCTATAGCTGCCAAAGAAACAAATGTCACTTCTTTGTAACCAAGACAACCATGGTAAAACTCAGGGTGTCCTGTATACTGTGTAAATAATGCTTCCAGATATATATTTTCTTTGAAATGTGACTCAGAACTGACTCAGCGTGAGTCAGTTCTCAATACGTTTTTTTCTCTTATTACAATAACTGAACTGATCATGCAGGCAGCCCCTACTATTCTAGAATATGCAGCAGTGGTGAATGGAATCTAGTATAGTTTAGCTCAGAAAGGCTAGTATAGGTGGAATATTGTTCTTCTAATAAAAGTATACTCATCCTTTAAAGTGAGCCTAAAATTTAATTTTTGACAAAGTATCCTTTCACATGGGCTTTGTCAGTGTGAATAGATCCCCTGCTGAACTAGAGCTGAGTGGGACGAATGTCAGTTTTATGACCTCTGTGCTCCTTCAGTCTCTGCATTTTGACAGCGAACTTCTGCAAACCTGTGATGACTCTATGTGTGACCATATGTAAATGACCAAGTGTACCCCCACTTGCAGAAGTAGGGGTGCCTCTTCAGTGGAAAGGTTTGTTGTCTGTCTTAGTGGCCTTCGGGCTCCAGGACTTTTCAAAAGTAGCTTTTCTGTTTTGCCCCAAAGTCCTGACAAGAATGAGAAGGAATCCTTTTTGGTAGCAGACGAAGACTGGCATCTGCTCCAAAGGCTTCTGCCACATTGGAAGTAAGACTGTTCTTTCATATCATGATTTTCTGTATAAATATATCCAGGGCATTGTCAAAGGGGCTTTCCAACTTAAAATGCATATGTTCCAACTGCTTCAAGTAGGGGAGCTCAGCAGACCAGCATTTAGGCTACAGCACTTGCTTTACATGATTTACTCTGACACCTTAGGCCCAAAAGATTTCCGTATTGAAAGTTTTACATTCTTATGCACTGCCACTGTGACAATTCTCACAGTGGACTGTTGAGTTAGAGACACAAGAGGCCTGAGGCGTCCTCTTAAGAGGATTCGCTCACCTCGGAGTCCAGGTCCTCAGACCCCCCCCCCGCAAGTCCTCCTCTAGGGTTAGGAAAGGGAAGCAGAGAGACTTCCTATGATTTCTGCATGCAAATCCTTTACAGAAATCTGTCAGCTGAGCAATAGCATCAATAAGGGGGTGTAACCTCTTAGTATCTCACCACTTGGAGGCTTTGGGATCCCTGGTCACATATTGTGGCCTGTGCTGTAGGAGCTTAGCAATACTGGATTGGATATGATGCAAGCACACTAACCAAGAAGTCACAAGGTGCTTGGTTAGTACAGCCATTAGGTGGTGAGATAGCGTGAACCCGGCTGAGATACAGGTATTTTAATGAATGTTTGATAGAAGGTGATGATTTATATAACTTTTGAGAGTGGTTTTAATGGTTTTTCAATAAATGTGTTGTCATATAACTATTGTCAGCATTTCTCTTTTATGGGTGAGTGTTGGATGGAGAGTCTATAAGGAGATGTGAATGCCTAAAAGCAGGAGGATCCTGGGAAAGCTGGGAGCAGATTTTCACCATTTAAAGTGTTGTATGCCAATCATTTTTGATGTGAGGCATTGATTTTTTGTGAGTTCAAGTAAAAATCTGTGCATTAATGCAGAAAAGCCTCTCTCAGCACCAAGGGACACTTGCAAAAAGCTGAGGCAATGCTGGGAGTGGGTGGGCTTATACTTGGTGTGTCAAGCTTTGCAATTTGGATAGTGATGGTAGGGGGGCGCTAACTATATCAGTGAATTCATGTATAATTGTTATAAGACCATATACCATGTAATAAAGTGAACATGTGCAAAGTGTGAAACAATAGTTATACCAATATATGAATTAGTCCTCGGAATAAACTGAACATATGCTTAAAGTGCAGCTAAATGAACCAATTAATAATAATAAGTCCATAAACTTTAGTGTTTAGTCTTGATGGCTGAACCACAAAAAAGATATCCTTCACCACTTGCAATTCAGAATCAACCAAACTGCTCAAATATGAAATCTGCTCACCAGATGAACATGACCTCTTTAATTAAAAAGGTCTAAAGCGCTGTGTGGGAAATCCTGGGCGGATGGCTTGAGCTATTTGATAGATCTTCTATATTATGACCTCCTCATCAACAAAATGTCCCATATAAAAGACAAAGGGAGAGTACATAGAGCAATACTGTTTTTATTAAAAAGGAGTCAAACACAAAAAATGCCTGCTTACATTTGCTGGGGTCTTGTCCTGGCCCTGAGGCTAGCCTGCAATAGTTCAATGGAAGCTGCTGAGCTCTTGTTACAGAGCCGGGGTGCGTTGCACTCCTTGTGAGAGAGAAACTGGAAGTGACGTGACTGGAAGCGCCTCTCTATAGCTTTGCTATTTGTCAGTGTCCAACCACCTGGCGGTGGATCATATTACAACAGTCCCAAGAATTAAGTCTCCTGTGTCTTGTGATGTAGGATTAAAAAAAGTAAATAGTGTTCACATTTATGGGTGGCTTTACAACGTAGCCAAGCTGCCATACCCTACAACAAATCTTACTTTGCAAAGATATATTTAACCACTTCAGTACCAGGCACTTTCACCCCTTCCTGCCCAGGACAATTTTCAGCTTTCAGCGCTGTTGCCCTTTGAATCACAATTGCGCAGTCATGCAACACTGTAACCAAACTAAATTTTTATCCTTTTCTTCCCACAAATAGAGCTTTCTTTTGGTGGTATTTGATCACATCTGGGGTTTTTATTTTTTGCTAAACAAACTAAAAAATACCAACATTTGTGAAAAAAAAAAGTTTTTCTTAGTTTCTGTTAGAGCTGCACAATTAATCGTCAAGTGTTTCACAATTCTTTCTATGCAAAGAATTATCTCTGCTCTTCTGAAGCCACAGCCTTCAAAAGAAAGGAAGAGAAAAACTGGGCAATCACAACATTCTTTATCAGTTGTACTTAAGTATAAACATTTTAACAATTTGTCAATGGAATAGACTTTGTGTGTAAGTGAAAAATGTTTAACCACTCAAACACTAAACCTTTTTCTGACATTTGTTGGTTTCAAGTAAAAATAATCTTTTTTTTGCTAAAAAATTACTTGAAACCCCCAAACATATATATATATATATATATATATATATATACAGTATATGTAATTTTAGTAGACACCCTAGAGAATAAAATGGTGGTTGTTGTAATATTTTATGTCACACTGTATTTGCGCAGCGGTCTTTCAAATTATTATTTTTTTAAATGATGAGCATTGATAGGCACTGACGGGCACAGCACTGATAGGCGGCACTGACAGACACTAATAGATAGCACTGATAATGAGGTACAGACAGGTGTTACTGCTGGGCACTGATTGGCACTGTGATGGGCACTGATTGGCACTGTGGTGGGCTCTGATTGGCACTGTGGTGGACACTGAGAGATTTTTTTGAGGGGGCACTGACTGGCAGCTGTTGGGCACCGATTGGCAGGTGATGGACACATCTGATGGTGGCTGTGCTGATAATCAATGTGCGGACAGGGAGAGACTCTGATTGGCTCTCTCTGTCAGCGTGAACCGAGGAATGCCGTTTACTGGCACTTCCTGGTTCATGCGACGATAGGCTGTGATTGGTCCCAGCTGATCACGTGGTAAAAATCCTCTATCAGAGGCTTCTATATATATATATATATATATATATATATATATATATATACCAATTATATTATTGCTATAACAAGGCTGGTCCGATAAATAGAAAGTGTGTGCCATTACCATAGAACTCCTTTAACAATTCAGGATGTTTTTGCACAATCTTATGTATTTTTTTTATATGTTGCAGTACCCTGGAACTGGATATTATATACATTTAGAATAGGGGTCTAATAAAATAAACTTTCAGACTTTAGGTCTAAAAAAAATTAACCTTTACAGACAATAAAATGAGGTGTCCAAAATGGCTGTCTGCAATTCCTGATTGTAATGGTTGAGCAGAAGATTTATTTTATCAAGTGTGGTATGTGGTGCCAGGGGCACTGTTATTGTATCCAGTGTTACAACCAGAACACACATGAACATTTTCTTCTACTTATTTTCAAGCACCTGCCTGACAACATGTCATGACTAAAACTATTGACAGATGCAATACCTTTTCAAACAAATAAATGTTTTGGTATTCCTCTCATCCTCCCCAGCGCACTTTACCTTTGGCAGTTGAGCATATGAACCATTCATTTGTCACATAATAGGCTAATCATCGCATCTCACCCTATGTAAAAGTGTGAAATTAAAGTGTTACATTCAGAATGAGGCTGTACATATTTGTATTAGTTATGCTTGTTTAGTCTCACGGAAAGCTGTCACATTTTTTGCTTACTTTTAACAATTGATGTAGAAAAAATGGAGCACATTTCTGACATTCCTGTCAGCTAAAAGATTTATTTCAAAAACATGAAGGAACCAGCTAAATTGTTGCAGTATTTAAAGCAAATAATTATATACGCAATTCTCTGTCAAATAATCTTAAAACCTTGTTTTCTCAAAAGCGCAAACTCAACAATTTTTGCTCGAAGGAGCTTAAGCAGGCCATACACTATAGATTACTTTCATTCAGCCTGCAGGCTGAACAAAAGAAATCTAAAATATTTCTCTATTCTCTCATGACATGGATGGACGAATCCTCCCTGCAAGGCTATTGTATTTTTTAGGGGGAAGGCTAGCCATACATCATAAGATTTCTCTTGTTCAACCCTGTGGGCTGCAGGGAAGTAATCAATGGATTTCCCTATTCATGCTAAACACTCTGGATGGAGGTATTTTCCTTGATGCAGTTGTATTTTGACAGCCACTTCTTCTGAGCCTGTAAGAAAGTCTTAACAGTGCCTGCTGCTGATTGGCTGGAAATCAGATCAAGATCCCCCAAGCACCTGTGCAGCAGCAGATCACTTCTAACTGTAATCTATTGTTGGCTGCAAACAGCCAGCTTTTGCTTACTGTAGTAGTGATCTACTGCTAAGGGTAGAAGCTAGACAGTACAAATTTTCAGACAGAACCAATGCAGCTGATAGGAAGTGCCGTAATGTCATTCATGATGTCATTATACTCCCGAAGTAAACTCAATACGAATACACTGTTTACAATCATGTCTACAGCATGCTCCAAAGGAGTGTTTTGAAGAAGCACCAGAAGCCCAGCACAACGCATAGGTGTGAACAGGGGTTGCTGACATCAAGTGATCTGTGATGATACGCGTGGGGAGGAGCCAGGTAACATCACAGTCAAGGACCGGCAGTGCAGCGGGAACAAGAGCGCAGTATCCCGATTGATTTTTTCATACAATGCGAGTTATTTGTTTTTATATATGAGTGATATTTTTAATACATTTTATGATATTGATTATTACTACACCATATGGTGCTCCTATGTGGCTTTGATGTCACTCTACAGAGCTAAACAGTACTGCAGCGGAGTTATAAAGAGATATTGTCCCTTTGTGAGCAGTGGATGAGAGGGGTGTCCAGGACCACTGAGAAACCTATTAAATAATCCCCAGAAGGTGGGGTAAGTGCTGTTTGACATTTTTTAATCTATAGGTCAATATATGAAGGTTAGGGCAAATCCTGAATCATAGCTGAGGTGGAGCACAGTGGTTTTCAACAGATTTTACAACATCTGGATTTTGGGTTGACTTAGCTGTAGGAAGATCACATTGTTGAAGCAGAATTGTTCTGAAAAGACTGTATTAAAGTGCATGGTAACTCTTTTCACTCATTTGTGTTATTTGGTTTAGCACTGAAGATATGTTGACAGTTATTTATTTATTTTTTATATAGCAGCGCTTTACACTTAAATATATCGATTTATATCTTATATTTTGTGGTGAATACACAATGTGGTGATTGCAGCAGCTGGATCACAAAAGGTTATTCGTTTACACGTGGAAATAGTGGCAGTGCATGAGTTTGTTTGGGTTTCTTCATTTTCAGTATTGCTGGGTAAATATGGGGAAGTACCCAGATATGCAGGGAATGGTAAATTTCAATAAAAAGGCTGTGTGGCTCACAATGTACTGCATTGCCAAGGAATAAGGTTATCTTCTGTCTGGTTGTGCAATGTGCAGTGTAAAAAAGTATGTAAATGAAGGTTTGACTGTACAGAATTGCAAATCCTTCATCAGGAAAGACTGTAAACATAAATGTATTTAGCTGTTTGCCAAGGGTTTAACTTTGTTGTAGGTAGCAAAGCCCACAGCGGCTAAAATATCCAGATATAAATTTTTTACTGTTATTTAGAATGTGTTGGATTGATAAAACAAGTGAGCAAGAAAATCTCGGTTGATCTGATATCTTCCTTTGGCCTTTAATGTTGCATTTCTGTCAAAAGCAAAGACAAATTAAGCAGCAGCCACACTTTTAGCAGCTAATAAAGAGCGTCTGATAAGAAGATCAAATCACCACCCACTAACTCAGCTTTTGGCTGTGTGCCACTGGCTACATTGGTTTGCAAAACACGTACTTTACAATAACATACTGGACTAACTGCCTACCCGTCTTTAAAAAAAAAAAAGTGTTCTCAGACACATTAAATCACATTCTTTTTCTTGGGAACCCACAATAGAATAGTGAAGGATACGCCTATTTATAATTATTTGTATTTCATACCTTAAGCATAATAAAAGGAAATTTGAAAATACATTTTTGAGTAAAGTTGGCACTGAGTACAAGCAATGGGGTCATAATAAAGTTATTTCCATTGGGTCTAAGCATTTACCACAACCTGATACTGATGATGCTTTACAGTAAATATTCAGCATTGCTGGAAGCATCTAAAATCTAAGGTTCACGATGTACAGATAGAATAGTGGTCTTAAAAAATCTTAGGTTTCACGTTAAACATTTATTAGTCTAGGAAAAATTGCTTTTACAAAATATCTTTCTTAGATCGAAGCTGCCAGAAAAATCAATCTATAAATTTGGAAATTTTCCTCCTTATTGCTGCATATGGCATTATTATGGACACATTTTTTCCTGCCTTTAAGGCCTCATGAACACTGTATGTTTTTTTGGGCTTCAGATGTTTATTTTTGTCAATAAAATCTCCAGCATGTTATCCATGCACACATAGGCTGTTATCAACAGTTTATTGGCTGTAAAAAAAAACAAAAAAAAAAAAACTAGTGGGTTCTGAGAGGAGTTTTTCAGCTATAAAAACTCTCTAATATCAAAAAATGCCTAAAAACGCAGATAAATGCTCAAAAACGTGACTCACTAGCGATTTTAAAGTTTTTGATCCCACTGAACAAAAAAAACAGTTAACAACGCTAAAAAAATTCACTGCAAAGCTATTGGCGTTTTTATAACGTTATTATAAGGTCCAGTGTGCCCAAGGCCTCATCCACACAGGACGTTTTTACAGTTGATTCTAGGGGCGGGCGTCTGATGTTTTTTTTTTTTCCTGCCTCTAAACACCCCTCCATGTTAGTCTATGTGTCTATGCACACACAGGCTTTTAGCAGCGTTTAGTGGCAGGAGCTTTAAGAAGCTGTTAGAGGCAGGAAAAAAAATACTGCCAGTGTGTCCAGGAGGAGCAGAGTTTGGGCAGAAAAAACATTTGAAGCTACAGCTGATAACAGCTTCTAAAAGCTGTTAAACATTAGTGCTTGAGCATTAATTAATTTCAATGATCAGAATAAATTATTTATTCTGGCCAATGAAATGAATTAATGCTCAAAAGCCTGTCGCCTGTAAAAGCGCACACTTTCACAAGCTCCAGGCATTTTTGCTGCAAAAACGCTGCTGGCTTCTAGGAAAGGTAAATAAACGTCCTGTGTGCATGAGGCCTTACCATTATCAGGATATCAATGTTGACAATACAAAATATACCCCACTTCTAGTTTAATGGGTGGTAGGGAGCACTATGCAAAGCCCCAGCAGTGCAAAATCACTTACCCTGTATACTTCACCAAAACATATGATACATGAATTAGTATAAGAACCATACTAAAAGCAAAATTCTAGACAAATTATTTATTAAAATGTACGCCACCTCCAAGAAAGGAGTACGCCACCTCCAAGAAAGCTTACTTTAATACTTACAGCTTCATTGATGCAGGAGAGTCTAGCTTCTGTGAATGAACCAGGGGGGAGAAGGGGCTGATGAATGACAGTATTTTTTGTGTATGATAGCTCCCATAGTCACAGCATTGGAGGTATAGCGAGAGCTATATTAAATGGTAATTAATAAAGAAGCAGGTGCAATTCTAGAGGTGGTATACACCTCATGAGATTTAACAATTTCTTACATAGCACATTTCTTAGAACATTTTCCTGGAGTTCCACTTAAAGTGATTGTAAAAGCAGGACATTTTTTTACCTTAATGCAGTCTTTGCATTAAGGTAAAAAATGTCCCAGCAGTTATATCGCCCCCACCCCTCCATTTTACCTACCTGAGTCCTATTTTGATCCAGTGCTGTGCCCTTCTGCAGTGGCACTGCTCTCTCTCTTCACAAGACAAAGAGGCAGGTGCAGGAGCCTCCCATGTGGCGGGAACAGGGCAGGGCAGGGCGAAGCCATGCTGTGTTTTTTTATGGATCTGAGCACAATGTGATTTTGCAGTGTTTTTTTCCAGGGATTTTCAGACATTTTACAGACATTTTTCAGGTGTATTATAAGTGTTTTAAATGCATTTTTTGCAAATGTACCAAACTTCAGGGTTTTTATCAGGGGCAGAGACATTTTTATAGAAGAGGTGGTGTAAAAACACAAGAAAAAAAATGCATGAAAACATGTATTGCATATCCAAGTGTTCCCATTAAACTAGATCAAAAATGTCTGAATACACTCAAAAAAAAAAAAAAAAAGCTCACAAACTTTTTTGAGCATAGAGCAACTGAGCATACAAGTGTGAACAGAGGTAATTAGAAATAATGGGATTCTGCATAGATAGACATAGAAAAATGAGCAGAAAAACGTTCAAGTGTGAATAGGGGCTTAGACTACAGACAGAGTTCATGCATTAACCTGTGCAGTGCCATGCCATATGCCTCTTGTTTGAACACAAACTGAAACTTCAGACACCTGAATGCGATGGTTTACTCTACTATATACTGTGCATACAGAAAAACAAATGACACCCTAAAACTGCATGATCCACGCACATCTTAGGCAGGTGAAAAACACAAGGTGCAGGTAGGAAAGTTTATGCCTTTAAGGCACAATCTCTGTCAGGGCTCATTTACACTTGCTTCGGCTTCAACACACATTAATGGCTAGTTTACATTTGCTTCAAAACAAAGTTTCGGACAGGCTTTGTTAAAGCTCTCTGAAAGCTTGTCAAAGCTCCTGTCACTAAATGAAATGGCTAGCTTACAGTCCTGTTTACACCTTGCTTTTGCTTTGTGCTTCAATGGGGCTTTGGTGGGGCTTTGATGAGGCTTCAGTGGGGCTTCAAACGAGCAGGGCCGCTGATAAGCCAGTACAACTGGCCCTGTTATACCAGGCCGGGCCTTACTGTTAAGTTTCTTCAAGTATTTTTAAGCTCAGAATAACTTAGATTGAACGAACAGGTACGTTTGTGATCCATTTTTTCATGGACTGCATTTAGTAAGTTAAGTATCAGAGAAAAAAAAATATATAATTTTTTTTTAAATAGGTTGAACAGCATTCTGGGACACATACTGTATCTAGGTAATCTCTCAATTCCTCTAAAGAAGACATTTTAAGAATGCAAGCATGAAGTTGAATGTAAGTAAATTGTTTGCAACAAATGTGATAGGGATTGTCAAAACTAAGGAAAGAAAGGTGCTTAAAGCTCAGCTAATCCAGTATATGGTCTGTGTACCTTGCCTACCCCCAGCACCAACATGTTCTCCTCCATTCAAAAACAATCTTGGCTGCGTGATTGTTTTCCACACTAACTGGCAACCATGTGTATGTGGTATAGACACAAAGCTGTAAGCAGGGACTGTGACATGTCCATGTACTCTATCATGCATTGTGGAAGATGTGGCTTATAAATGAAGAGAATACACTATTTAGGTTAGAAATATATTTATAATAAAATTATTGTTATATTCAAGGCTTATGTCATATACCGTATTCTTTAACAGTCACAAAGTCTGAAGAAAAGTTTGATATTAGTTTTATATCAATGTCTCCAGGCAATGAAGCTGGAGCCAAATTGGACCAAGAAAAAAAGAAAACAGATCAAAGTGTAAATAATATATAATTAAATGCAATTTACTGCTATCACTGCCAGGTCTTTGTGTGATGGTTGATCAGACAAGGGGTCTCTTACTGATACTCTCTTTTATTCTTCTTCTGTGACTCAAAAATAAATCTTTTTCTTTAAAAATATTAAAATATTTCTTATAAGTAAACTATTTTATCTACTAAAAATTACACACAATATGTTCCAGATATTTAACGTTATCTGTTTACTTTATGTTATATTTACATAAGGATTCTCCATACCAGGCTGTCACTTGATGCACCATGTAAAGTATAATTGCTTTCTAACATCTATGTTAAACACAGGTATTTGCACCCACTTCTGGGCATAGACTCCCACTGGAGTCTATGCCTCTTCCTGTCCCGGCGCACATGCTGGGACGCACACGGGACCATTCCCATTGCGCTGCGCGACTAGCACAGTAGGGAACTGGGAAGTGAAGCCGCAACCCTTCACTTTCTGATTCCCTCACTGAGAATGGCGGCGGCAGCAGCCGAGAGCCGAGCGATCAATCGGCCTCGGCTGCCGACATCGCCGGACCCCAAGAAAGGTAAGTGTCCATTTATTAAAAGTCTGCAGCTGTAGTATTTATAGTTGCTGGCTTTTAAGAATTTTTTTTCGGGTGGACTCCCTCTTTAAAGTAGAACTTAAGTTTGGACTCCAGAGAGAGAGATATAATTTTGCCCCTGTACAAATCCTTAGTAAGACCTCATCTGGAATATGCAGTTCAGTTTTGGGCACCAGTTCTCAAAAGGGATATCAGGGAACTGGAGGAAGTGCAGAGAAGGGCAACCAAACTAAGAGGCATGGAGGAGCTCAGCTATAAGGAAATATTAAAGGAACTGAATTTATTCCCTCTTGAGAAGAGGAGATTAGGGGGATATGATCAACATAAATACATAAGTGGTCCATATAGTGACCTTAGTGTTGAGTTATTCACTTTAAGGACAGAGGACAAGAAGGCACTCTTTACATCTAGAGGAAAAAAGATTTCATCTCCAAATACAGAAAGGTTTCTTCAGAGTAATAGCTGTGAAAATGTGGAAGAGACTCCCTCCAGAGGTGGTTCTGGCAAGCTCAGTAGATTGCTTTAAAAAAGGCCTAGATCCTTTCCTAAATTTACATAATATAACTGGGTACTAACATTTATAGGTAAAATTGATCCAGGGAAAATCCTCTTGGGGGATCATGAAGGAATTTTTTCTACTGCTATAGCAAATTGGATCATGCTTTGCTGGGGTATTTTGCCTTCCTTTGGCTCAACTGTTGGTATAGGATTCAAATATGGAATTGTATTTATTTATTTTTTTGGTTGAACTAGATGGACTTGTGTCTTTTCAAACCCACTAACTATGTAACTCCAGGCAAAATTCTTACATTTTTCAATTGTTTCTTGAGACCTCCCCTCTAACCTATAACAGCCTATTACGCTGTTACGTTTTCCTTACCTGGTGAAGTCAGTTATAATTACCTATTCTCCATCTAGGTTGCTCGCTGACACCACCTCTGCCTGCAGGGTTGCTAATAACGCACCGCAAGTTAAGCCTCGTGGCCAGTCCTCTTCAGCTCCCTCAATGTCGATCCTCTTCTGGATTCTGAGAGGGCCCCTCCACTGACCAGTCAATGACATGCAGGCCGTGATGTGCACATCCAGGAAGTAAACAGAGAAGAGAAGGGCATAGCGCTGGATGATCATGTAACTGCAGCTTGAGGTAGGTGAAAATGGATATCTAGATTTATTTTATTTTTTTAAACCCAGTGATCAAAGAGCCATCTATCCTGGAGTTGGGCTTTACATTTAAAAAAACTATATAATTACTAAGTTAGGGAACATCTAAAAATGTTAATGGTGCCTACAGTAAGAAGTAACCCAACAAGATTACCTTTGACTGGAAATCCTTCTGAAAATTATTATTGTACTCCCTGGTATGTGAGTGTGTCTAAGCACTCCTGTGCCTACAGCCTCATAGCTGTATATCTGCTGTGTGAGATCTATGGCATTGATCCAAGGAGATTTGTAGTGAGGTTTCTTGATGTCACTACTGTGCTGCTCACTGTTTTCCTTGCAGGAAGTTCTGAGATTCTGAGAAGCAAACCCTGCATCTGCCAAGATGGCCACATTTACAGAGACGCAGTACAGAGCAATACACAGTAAGTCAATAATGGGAGACATTGCAAACACTGCTTTGTTTTCTTTCTGACTGTGTGCAGTGATCTGCAGTCTTCACTGTCTAGTTTAGAGAATAGTACTTAAACTGAGAAAAAAGATGGCATCCTGGACCCAACAACAATTCATGCTTCAATATCCAGAAGAAAAGGCAGGCATATGATTTTCTTTAACCCTTATGCTGCCAGCTCCGTATATGTCGTACGGACCAGACAGCGCGGGGGGTCCGTACCCCCCCAGTGACAGGCAGATTCCTACCTGTCAGGTTGATGCACCGGCAGAACCCCACACACGTGCCCCTACCATGTGCAGATGCTGGTGGGTGGAGGGAAGGGAGTGGAGTGGAGATACATCTGCTCTCCACCCCTTCTTGCTGTGACCCAGTAAGCACCGGAAAGCTTCCGGGTCAGCCTCTCAAGGTATCCCCGACTTGCATAGTCAGGATGGGATGTACTGTAATACATTCAGTGGAGTCCAGAGGATCCTGCATGTCTCATTAAAGATTAAAAATCATCAGAAATCATCAAAGATAATGTTACATCCAAGCACATAAGCACATAAACCCCCCCAAAAGAATTTGGGGCCCCTGCGTACGAACATAAACACACGCATCGGGGGCGCCTATATGTGAAAATTTTGATTGCGATACATGTTACATATCGCCGCACAAGCCAGTGTGAGAGCAACAATTCACAAGATCAAGACCGCACAAGATCTCCTCTGTGACACTAAACTGATGACCTATAGGGGGGCTTTTGAAGCATTACCTATAGAAAATATGGGGTACTGAAGTTTGTCACGGGCGCACACAAATGTAAGGTTTGGCATGTTGGGTATTTACTTACTCGGGCAACCTCAGTTTTCATATTTTATCAAAAATTTGGCTAGCTTATTGCATTTCCTTGCATCTGTGCACAAAATGCAAAAATGGCTCTGACAGCGAAAGGGTTAAATCTTATAAAACATCCACTGGATGGTGATGCCTCATAGGTTTGCATGGGGCTGCAATCCTACACTGGAGACATTCAAAGTACGGCCCAATTTAATTCTATTGGTACTTGGTGAGCACTGAAGAAGATTTTTACGTGAATGATGTAAATACTGTAGCTTTCATGCTGAGGTATATAAACAGTTGACCTGGGGTTTCTAGGTTAGTTTAGGGTAAGGGACTAAAAACTGTAGACTAGTCCTTGACCTAGAAACTAGTTAGTCCTTTAAATACAGTGACTAAAGCATGCAGCTTAAGTTATAAAAACTTCTCCGGAAACAGCTATCATTAGCTGAAAATGTGATCATTATTTCTACTGTTTGTATTTGTGTCACAATGTATCTTTTTAATAGGACCAAGCTATTTAAACTTGAGTAATCCCTTTAACAAGTCTACATTTTGTCTCTGTTTACTTTGGCTGTGACACCTGATTTTTCAAGTTACATTTGCTTCCACATTCCCCACCTGTTTGCCGAGAAGCCAGACACCTGCAAAGAGTGAGGTAATATGCACAAACAATTCTTACTTGTGTGGAAGGATTAACTTCTGGCCACTAATGAATAATACTGCATTGATATAAAGCACAGCCCAACTTCAAAAGTCTTCCAATGTTCCAATGTCCTCAGGTACAGACACTGTGCTTTACCTCCCTACTTGTTCTAAGTATCATATAGTATTATTTAGTAAACGTTGAGGTAATTTACCAACTTTTTCTCATTAGAGTGTATGGGGCAAAATATACAAGCATGCTAAGTATACCAGACATATTGTTAGATGGGGGAAGGGGTTCTGTAAAAAAAAAAAAAAAAGTAATGGCAGACTTTGAATGTGCCTCCTTACTGTTAAAATATTTTTTCTTTAAATTAATTGCCTCACTAATTAACCACTTCAGCACCGCTACATTTGGCTGCGTCGCTTTAACTGACAATTGCGCGGTCGTGCAACGTTGTACCCAAACAATATTTTTTCCCCACAAATAAGGCTTTCTTTTGGTGATATTTGATCAGCTCTGCGTTTTTTATTTTTTGCGCTATAAACAAAAAATACGGACTATTTTGAAAAAAAAAAAAAAAGCAATTTTTTTACTTTTTGCTATAATAAACAGTGGCGGCCCGCCCATAGGGGGCGCCCGGGCGCCGCCCCCCCTCTCCCTAGGCTCCCTAGCAGCAGCAGAAGACCGGGCCACCGCCTCTAAAAGAGCTATAAGAAGGCGCGGTGGCCCGACAGAAGAACCGAAGAGGGGGACAAGACCCCCGAAGTCGGGAGAAGAGGCCGGCGGCGAGGAAGAAAGCCGGACTCCTCCGCTAGCAAAAGAGCTACAAGAAGATAGCGGAGGAGTCCGGCGAGAAGACCCCCGAAGACGGAAGACTCCCGGAGCTGTGCAATAAAATATTTTAACCCTGTGTTGTTTTTTTTTGTACTTTTTTTCACAGGTGAATGGGTAGGGGTACATTGTACCCCCATACTCATTCACATAGGGTGAGGGGCCGGTATCCGGGGCCCCTCTTATTAAAGGGGGCTCCCGGATTCCGATAAGCCCCCCGCCCGCAGACCCCGACAACCAACGGCCAGGGTTGTCGGGAAGAGGCCCTTGTCCTCATCAACATGGGGATAAGGTGCTTTGGGGTGGGCGGCCTGGTACGGCTCAGGAGGGGGGGGGCCGCCCGCTCGTCCCCACCCCCTTTCCTGGCCGGCCGGGTAGCGTGCTCGGATAAGGGTCTGGTGTGGATCTGGGGGGGACCCCCACGCTGTTTTTTCGGCGTAGGGGGTTCCCCTTGGAATCCATACCAGACCTAAGGGCCTGGTATGCTCTCGGAGGGGGAACCCACGTCAAAATTTTTTTCCGATTACATAAGGGGCGTGTTTTATGAGAAGTGGGATGGGCCAAAATGGTGGGCGGGGTCATGATGGGCGGGGTCTGGCGCCCCCCATCCAAAAACTTCACCAGCCGCCACTGATAATAAATATCTCCAAATATATATATAAAAAAAAATTTCTTCCTCAGTTTAGGCCGATATGTATTCTTCTACATATTTTTGGTAATATAAATCCCAATAAGCGTATATTGATTCGTTTGCGCAAACGTTATAGCGTCTAAAAAATAGGGGAAAGATTTATGGCATTTTAATTATTATTATTAATTTTTTTACTAGTAATGGCAGCGACCTGCGATTTTTAACGGTACTGCAACATTATGGCGGACACATCGGACACATTTTTGGGACCATTGGCATTCATACAGCGATCAGTGCTATAAAAATCCACTGATTACTGTGTAAATGTCACTGGCAGTGAAGGGGTTAATGGTAAAAGGCAATCAAGGGGTTAACTGTGTTACCTAGGGAGTGATTCTAACTGTGGGGGATGGGACTGCCTGGGTGAGGAGAGCGATTGTTGTTCATACTTAGTATAAACAACAGATTGCTCTCCTCACCTCTGACAGCACAGAGATCTGTCTGTTTACATTGAGAGATCTCCGTTCTGTCTCTGTGTGGAGCAATCGTGGGTGTCTGCCCGGCATCTCGACCGCCAGGCACGCACATCGACTCCAGCGTGGCACAGCAGGAGCGTGTGCCCCCTACTGGTGAAAAGGCAAGCCGATGTATAGCTATGACGGTTCCCCCAGGGGAGCCAACCTGGCGCAGGATAACTGCGACGGCTGGTCGGAAAAGGGTTAAGGTTGTCCTCAGTCCAGCACCTGACTATTTACATCATGTATACACAGCGTTTATAAGTGATAAGTTCATCTCATAATTATTAGAGCATATCAGGTGACTGGGTGAAGACTACTAGACTCAACGTGTTACTCAGAACGTGTTGCTCAGAACGCAAGTTCCGCTTCCACGTCCACAAAGAATACAAAGAATAAAAAAAAGCCTGATAATCTATTCTTATATCACAAGTTATACTAAAGGTATAAAAAAAAAAAAAAAAAAAACAATGTTATACTTACCTGCTCTATGCAATGGTTTTTCACACAGCAGCTCTGATCCTCCTCTTCTTGGGTCTGCCGTCGGTGCTCCTGGCTCTTCCCCTCTGCTGAGTGCTCCCATAGCAAGCCGCTAAGCTGGTCGGTGGTACGACATCAGTAAGTACATTTTTATGTATGGCACCTTACCTTAGTGCCTGTTATCTACACGACACATACAGTATCTCACAAAAGTGAATACACCCCTCACATTTTTGTAAATATTTTATTATATCTTGTGTCAATACTGAAGAAATTACATTTTGCTACAATGTAAAGTAGTAAGTGTACAGCTTGTATAACAGTGTAAATTTGCTGTCCCCTCAAAATAACACACTGCCATTCATTTCTAAACTGCTGGCAACAAAAGTGAGTACACCCCTAAGTGAAAATGTCCAAATTGGGCATAATTAACTATTTTCCCTTCCTGGTGTCATGTGACTCGTTAGTGTTACAAGGTCTCAGGTGTCAATGGGGAGCAGGTGTGTTAAATTTGGTGTTATCGCTCTCACTCTCTCATATTGGTCACTGGAAGTTCAACATGGCACCTCATGGCAAAGGAATCTCTAAGGATCTGAAAAAAAGAATAGTTGCTCTACATGAAGATGGTCAGGCTATAGGAAGATTGCCAAGACCCTGAAACTGAGGTGCAGCGTGCATGTGCTCAGTATCATATCCAGAGGTTGTCTTTGGGAAATAGACATATGAGTGCTGCCTGCAATGCTGCAGAGGTTGAAGGGGTGGGGGGTCAGCCTGCCAGTGCTCAGACCATATGCTGCACACTGCATCAAATTGGTCTGCATGGCTGTTGTCCCAGAAGGAAGCGTCTTCTAAAGATGATGCACAAGAAAGCCCATAAACAGTTTGCTGAAGACAAGCAGCTAAGGTCTGGATTACTGGAACCATGTCCTGTTGTCTGAGGAGACAAAGATAAACTTATTTGGTTCAGATGGTGTCGAGCGTGTGTGGTGACAACCAGGTCAGGAGTACAAAGACAAGTGTGTCTTGCCTACAGTCAAGCATGGTGGTGGGAGTGTCATGGTCTGGAGCTGCGTGAGTGTTTGCGACACTGGGGAGCTATAGTTCATGGAGGGAACCATGAATGCCAACATCTACTATGACATACTGAAGCAGAACATGATCCCCTCCCTTCGGAGACTGGGCCACAGGGCAGTATTCCAACATGATAACAACCCCAAACACACCTCCAAGACGACCACTGCCCTGCTAAAGAAGCTGAGGGTAAAGGTGATGGACTGGCCAAGCATGTCTCCATACCTAAACCCTATTGAGCATCTGCGGGGCATCCTCAAACAGAAGGTAGGGGAGCGCAAGTTCTCTAACATCCACTAGCTCCATGATGTCATCATGGAGGAGTGGAAGAGGACTCCAGTGGCAGCCTGTGAAGCTCTGGTGAACTCCATGCCCAAGAGGGTAAAGGCAGTGCTGGAAAATAATGGTGGCCATACAAAATATTGACACTTTGGGCCCAATTTAGACATTTTCACTTAGGCGTGTACTCACTTTTGTTGCCAGCGGTTTAGACATTAATGGCTGCGTGTTGAGGGTTATTTTGAGGGGACAGCAAATTTACACTGTTATACAAGCTGTACACTCACTACTTTACTTAGTACCAAAGTGTAATTTCTTCAGTGTTGTCACATGAAAAGATATAATAAAATATTTACAAAAATGTGAGGGGTGTATTCACTTTTGTGAGATACTTACTGTATATGTTATGGTTAAAAATTGGATTTAAACCGCCTATCTGTATGTGACAGCGTAACCAGCACTTCTGGCCGGCAATACATAAAGTTTAGGCTCCTTATAGTAGCTTCAGCTTGAGAAAGAAGTGCGCATGCCCAGATACATCAGGGCACATGCTCTGAAACATGTAGCAAAGCCTCTTGGATCCCTCAGACGTCATCCAGCTCAACGTCGCCACCTTCTCCATGCTCCACCGTGATAGTGCAGTGAGCAATCTGACACTAACTGACTTTGAGGGGGAACTAACTGCTACTGACACTAATATAAGTGACACGAATATAGTGACCAGTGCTAATACTATACAAGGTCACTGTACTAAAGACACTGGCTAGGAAGGGGTTAACATCTCGGGTAATCAAGGGGTTACATGTGTCCTTAATAGTGTGTAATGTATGCTGAGATTTATGAAAGATCTCTTTGTTTCTTATCCCTGCTTTGACTGTCAACACAGAGTCTGGGCTGTGATTGGACACAGCCGATCAGCAGGTCTCGATCATGAATCATTGGCCAGGACCCGCTGATAGACTCCTGTTGTGTACAATCACAGCAGGTGTCGGCGGGGAGTGCCGTACACATGCCCTAAACCCAGACAAAGGCATCAATGTACCAGTACGTTGCTTTGTCTATATGGGTCCCCCATCCGTAGTACCTTGCAGTGCGCAAGTGGCTAAACTCAAAACCAAAAATGTAATACTGTAAATTGCAGCTTACCAGTCATTAGATGTGGTGGCTGCATCAGTTTTACTTTCTTTGGCTTTTCCCCTGTGTTTTCACCTGGTGTTCTGGCCAGTAACACACCTCCTATATCAGAGACACAAGGAGGAATGAGCACAGGAGGCACAGCAGATAGCAGCATTGTCAGTCTTAGGGGAGTGGAGTTTTAAATGTATTAGCAGATTTATGCCTCGTTTCCACTGAATGAATACAACCAACACATCTAAAAATTGGTAAGCTCTAATGTAAAAAATGTTTGCTTTTGGGGTTAATGCTGCTTTATCTTGTTACATCACATATATCTGAAAGGAAGTATAACCTAACAATACAATGCAAACCAAAGTATCAGGTGAACAAACTAGGTATATTGATAAGCATACAGCTGTTTAGAGTATCTAAATATATATTTAAAAAAATTTGAAATATTTGCTTATTCTGACTTCAGAAAGACAGATATTCATAATCTCACGTATTAAAAGAATAATTTAAGTAAGCTTTTGCTTTTAGGCAGCTATAAACACAGAGTCAAGCACATGAGTTCACTAAGAACTGAGGTTATCCAAGCATCTGCAAATGTTTTGTCACTTTAAAGAAAAAAAAATCCAGAAACAAGCACACATATTTCAAAATTCTATCACTAGGGTCTGCTATGGCCTTTTCTCTGCTATCCTCCTAAAGGTGCAAGGTTTACTTCATTGGATTATGCATTGAGCAATTCAAAAATGACCTTAGGACGTCAGTGTTATATACAGTATATGGTATGGAAAGCACAATAAAAATGTATGAAGAATTAAAGATTATTTGTATAATGCAGGCACATTGCTCACAGCAGGCACAGTGCTGGCACATGGAGCTGTTTTCAGCACCACTTTGAGTACCAGACAAAGTTACCACTTCAATAGTAACCAGCTGTTGTTTGGGTCCTTTGTTTAGATCCCATGATTTGTAAGAAATTGAGATTAATAGTCCTGCTGGCCACGTGAGGGCAGTTCCTGAAGTGAATTTAAATCTTTCAATGGAATAGGGAATGCTGCCCCAGTTATTTGCTTAGAGTAATTGTACTCAAACATGTGAAGACTGTTGCTGGGAAATGAGCTCCCACAATTAAAATGTAATAAGCAACAAAAAAGTGGTGGCTTGCAGTTAAAAAACAACCAAATGTATATATATATATATATATATATATATATATATATATATATATATATATATATATATATATATATATATATATATATATATATACTTTTACAAATATATGTAATCTTTTTTATTTATTTGACTGTTCCATTAACTTGTTTAGAATTAGTGAATTCATCATGCAGGAAGTAGGTAAACTGTCACAGTACCTTTGCAGGCATCCTGGCCAGAAAATGGCACATTCCAGTCTCGGAAGAAGCCAGGCTTGCATCTCTGGCAGTTAATACCTTCTGTATTATGATTACAGTTATCACAAACTCCTCCACTACGGTTCCCTGATGCCAGCCACATATCCAGGTCAAAGTGGCAGCTGTCAGCGTGCTCATTACAGTTACACTCTGATGGAGACAAAAATGTGAACACATAATGTTAGATGCTGGCATGGTACACTTTCTATGAAAAACAGGTTGCTTTATTTGCAGCCTAGACCATAACTGTCTTTATTTCAAATAGCATTGCTCCATTGACAGTTGCTTTGAATTGGAATTCTGTAAGGTGTGGGTTACAATACACCAGGGGTAGGCAACCCCCGGCACTAGTACCAGAAGTGGCAGGCAAAGCCTCTTTTGCCAGCACCCGACTCCCTCCCCATCAGCAGAGCAGTGCAGGAAAGTATCAGTGACACGTTAATGCATTCCAATCTCACAATTCCCCACACCGCACCTGCACTGAGGGGGAGGCACTGTGCCCCCACACATTGTAAACAATGGGAAACATTGATTATCTAACTTTGTGTAGCTGATATCGTCAGCTCCTGCTAAGGCGGAAGAAATTGGGTGCAGTTCTGCTGGGGGGGGGGGGGGGGCGTCCCTGTTTCTAGGAGGGGGAGGATTGTTATTGGCCACTGCCAAAGCCAATCACAGTTCTGCTAGCCCCACCCACAATTACCCACCATCTGGAGGAAGATGACCACCACCAATCTCAGAGAGAAGGGATTTCATTGTGATTGAGAAAACCCAATCAGGTGACATTTTGTGGAATTACTGTTGAGCTTCTGGGAACTTTGTTGGAAAAAATAAATAAATAAATAAATATTCTAAAAAATTTATGTTTGTATGTATGTGTCACTTACTACTGACCCCTCAGCTCTGCACCATCTACTACTACCAACCTCTACATCACCTACTCCCAACATCTGAACCCTGTGTCACTTTTTACTGAACCCCTGCTCTCTTTGCTGTGGCACTCAGCACCACACTTTTTCTTAGCTGCGGGGGCTCGATCTTGCATACAGGCCCACTGCTTTCAGAAAATGCCCCTGACCTGAGCTCATCATTGCGCATCCATTCCAGATGCTTGTATGTGACATCACATTCATCACATGGGCTAAATGCAAAAGGTGGATCAGTGGGGCTGAGTGTACCGGGAAAGGTAGATGTGTCTCATCTGCTTCTTTGCACCACTCTGCATATCACGCAAATCATAGAAAAGAAGAATAAGAGGGTACAGCAGTGGAGCAAATGAGTAGGAGGGTACAGCGGTGGGGCAGATGAGCGGGGGGGGGGGGTTTAGCAGTGCGACAGAAGAGCAGGAGGGTACGGTGGTGGGGTGGATGTGCAAGTAGGTACAGTGGTGGAAGAAATGAGAAGGAGGTTCAGCAGTACTGATTGGTCAGCCATGCAGACCAATTTGATGCAGTGTGCGGAGTATGGTCTGAGCACTGACAGGCTGAGCCTCCACCCCTTCAACCTCTGCAGCAAAGCTGGAAGCACTCATATGTCCATTTGCCAAGACAACCTCTGGATATGATGCTAAGCACATGCACTCAACTTCTTTGGTCGACCATGGCGAGGCCTAGGCCATCTTTATGTAGAGCAACAATTCTCTTTTTCAGATCCTCAGAGAGTTCTTTGCCATGAGGTGCCATGTTGAACCTCCAGTGACCGGTATAAGAGAGTGAGAGCGATAACACCAAATTTAACACACCTGCTCCCCATTCACACCTGAGACCTTGTAACACTAACAAATCACATGACACCAGGGAGGGTAAATGGCTAATTGGGCCCAATTTGGACATTTTCACTTAGGGGTGTACTCACTTTTGTTGCCAGCGGTTTAGACATTAAGGCCTCATGCATGGACGTTTGACGTTTTTACAGCTGCTGTTTTTGGCTGTAGACTTTTCTTTCTACAGTCATTAAACTCTCCATCATGTTATCCTATGTGTCCATACACACATAGGCTGTTTTCAGCAGTTTTGGGCAGTGGCGTTTTTGAGCAGTAAAAAAACCCCCAAAACTAGTGGGTTATGAGAGACTTTTTCAGCGGTAAAAAATGTTCTAACGCTAATAAACACTCAAAAACTTTGCTCCCCAGCGTTTTTTTAAACCTTTTTGATCCCTTGAAAAAAAATAATTTTCTTCAAAAAAAAAACACGCTAAAAAACACTAACGCTGAAAAACGCTAAAAATGGCTAATAAACGCAAAATAAACGCTATTGCAAAAACATTGAATAAAGTTGAAAAACATTGATAAGTATGTGAATACTTGTGTGTTATTGTAACCAAAAAGACAGCATAGACAAATACTGCCAAATACCACCGGCCCGATTATTTTAGCCTAACATAACCAGTACGATGGATCAATAATCTGCAAGCCTAACATAATTTCAAAGATTTTAACAATTTGTATTTCCAGTTTCCCTGTCCACGTGTCTTGGTTTGGAGAGGTGGAAGACAACATGTTTCCTACTAAAGTAATCATATTCTTATCAGTTCTCATAGAATTGTTTCCATTTGTGACGTGGAAGTAGGAATATCAAATATAACAATGTTACCTTACCCACAGGTAAATATGTACTTATACACATACTGTATGTGTACATGTGAAAGTGCATCGAAGGTTTTATTTCTATTAATAATTTATGCTCTTAGACATCCACATATTCTGAAGAGGTACAAAGAGGGTTTGTTTAGCAATACTGTACTGGACATTAACCTACAAAATAAAATGTTTACAAAACTCTCATGGGTGGTATACCACCATAACATTATTTAAATCTGGATTTTTAAGTGCTATATATTTTCCAGCTATATGTTTCAGCTGTGCCTGTTAATGCTGCCATTTGAATTTCTGCAGCCTCTGGTGTTGGTTCTCTTCTGTGTCTTGCGTATTAGGCAAATGAGATATGCTGCATCTAATTAAAGTGGTTCTAAAGGCAGAGGGTTTTTTATCTTAATGCATTCTGTGTGCAGCAGCCCCCCTTATACTTATCTGAGCCCCACCTCGATCCAGCGTTGTTGCATGAGAGACTTGGCTGTCCGGCACTCTCCCTCATGATTGGCTGAAACACACAGCGGGCGCTAATGGCTGCTGTCAATCAAAGTCAGTCCCAGTTCACATGTCCTGGTTGTCAATCAAAGTCAGTGAGCCAATGAGGAGAGAGAGGGGGAAGGGCTGAGCTGCGGCACAGTTTCTTAATGGACACAGAGTAGCGGCTCGGCTTGGGTGCCCCCATAGCCGGCTACTTACTGTGGGGGCACTCGGCAGGAGGGAGGGGCCAGGAGCACCAGCGAGGGACCTGAGAAGAGGAGGATCTGGGCTGCTCTGTGCAAAACCACTACACAGAGCAGGTAAGTATAACATGTTTGTTAATTTGAAACAAAAAAAACCCCAAGACTTTAAAGTGATTGTAAAGTCTTGTTTCTTTCCTATTAAAATAACAAACATGTTATACTTACCTGCTCTAAGCAGTGGTTTTGCACAGGGCATAAAATGCATTAAGACAAAAAAAAAAGTCTGCCTTTACAATCACTTCAATATCACTTTAAGCCAGACACTGTTCTCTTTTAAATGCCCACTGGAGACCACACAAAAACATTCATAATCAGAGGATTCACTATTCTTTCTAGCTACAGACAGCAGGGTCTCACACAAAGGCTATCTTTCTAGTTCTTGCTACTAGGCATTAATGGAAATAAAGGTTTTTAAAGGATAAGTTCACCTTTTAAAAAAAATTATAAAATCCAAATTTTTTTGCAGGTGAATTTTTTTTTGTATATTTTGCATTTACTTTTTTTTTTTTTAGGAGCCTGGAAAGCAAAACGAATTAGTGAACTACCACAGCACTCAGTAGCAAAAGATGATGGTACTTGTAGTTCATTCATTCACTTAACTCTGTGAATGAATGACACGGCTGTGTGAGCAGAACTTCTTCCCATACTGCTGCCACACAGAGGGCTGCAGAAGTAGGAACATGTTACGTGTTCCACCCTAAAAACGCATGGAACATGTAACATGTTACTGAAGGTGACCTTATCCTTTAAAAATGGAAGCATGAGTAAATGCCGTGTACACACAACCGGTTTTCCCGTCGGAATAAACTCTGAAGGTTTTTCCGACGGAGTTCCTACGGAATTCCGCTGAAACGGTCTTGCATACACACGATCACACCAAAGTCCAATTGTAAAGAACGCGGTGACATACAACACGTACGACGGGACTAGAAAAAGGAAGTTCAATAGCCAGTAGCCAATAGCTTCTGTCTCGTACTTGCTTCAGAGCATTTTTGATCCATTGGAACAGCAATTGGAACAGCAAACAGACGAGCAGTTTTCCAGATAGGAATTGGATCCGTCGGAAATATTTAGAACATGTTCTATTTCTAGGTCCGTCAGAATTTTCGAAAAAAAAAAAGTCTGATGAGGCCCACACATGATCGGAATATACGATGAAAAGCTTCTGTCAGACTTTTTCTGTTGGACATTCCGCTTATGTGTACACGGCATAAGTCCTTGTTTCTGGTCAGCATGTAGACTAAAAGTGGACTCCTACAACGTGTCTGATAAAATATTAGAGATTCTGCTTTCAATACCTTCTCATATTCTAAAATAATGAACTATGATATTGATGAACTAATGATGCTCAGATCAGTAAATTAATTATAAAATTGTGTGTGCCATTCAGCAGTATTAATCATATAACATAGAATTATAAAAAAACACAAAGGATTACACATATTGTATGTCTGGTGTATTATATTCCTATTGGAAACAAATGCTGACTCAGAAAGATAACATAGGGACTGGGCTTTGTCATATCTACTTGTACTACATACTTGTTTTTGGTGCATTGTGTTTGACTGCGACATCCTTAGAAATTGTAAAATAAATGCCTACAGCAACTGACCTATAAATAGTTTGCATATGCACACTAACATTTATCAGCAGAATAAAAATAAGAAACTGTGACTAAATGTATACCATCTTTTAAATTCCTCATTTGAAAATTCCTGGTGCATAAGCATTGATCCAATACACAATCAGTATACTGTGTTTACCTATACACATAAACTTAAAGTGTTTGTTACCCCCCCAAAAAAATGTAATACAAATGTTAATAAATTGGATGCTGTTCCCTTAAAGCACGTTATACAGCACAGTGCTTGTGCTGTGTAATTTGGCCCTATGTATCACCTGAAATACCTGTCTGATCCTGGCTGGTTCTGCCCCCCCCCCTAAACACTGACCCCGGTTTATTGTGGCTGCTGAGCCTTGACCCCATGGTTAGTTTATGTGCCTCCGTCATCCGCTACTATCTGCTCCTCCTCCCCCCTCCCTGCCTTTCAGCTCTGTCCACTCCACAATCCTCCCATCCTACTGCTTTCATAATACAAGAACCTTTCAACAATCCCCTCTGCTATGTTAAATAATGTCCCCAGTGCATTTGTTTTAGAAGAAACTGCCGCTGTGTACCTAATTTCAAAGCGCTGATCGGCGATCACGTAACCGGCTGCCTCTCCCCTCTTCTCCTCCTCGCTGACATCAGCGGGGATTTCTCAGGCCCCCCACTTTGCTGTCAGCTCAAGAGAGGAGAGAGGTGGCCAGTCATGTGAGCTCTGATTGGCGCTCTGAAATCAGGTACACAGCGGCAGTTTTGTTTTATTGCAATATTTTTATTTTAAAAATCCGATAATAACAAAAGTAGCATGTAAACAGAAGCAAATTCTCGGATTGTCACTATGTCAAGTACACGAATATATAAAACATGAATAAACAAAAATAACATTGTCCATGAATAAAAAGGAACAAATAATTATCATGGGATGTTCTCAGATAAACATTCCGTCAGGGCTGGGCTCAGCCGTTCCTTCTCTGAGCTTTTCGCTCAGCTGTCGGCAAATTGCCAGCTCCTTTCTCTCCACAGTGACTCGCCTGTTGATGTTAGCCTGCTCATCAGCCCTGCCTACTTAAGCCGTCCAGCCCAGATGATCTCTGTCTTCGCCTTGGTCACATCTCTAGAGACGCTCTTCTGTGTTCCTATTAAACTTGCTTGGCTGACATTCCTTCTGGCTCCAGATACTGCTTGCTGTTTTACTACGCTCATCTCTGGCTCCCTGACGTTTTGGCTTGTTTCACTATCCGTCCCGGGTCCTGAACTCTGGCTATGTTTTGACTATTTTTACTCTGTTTACCTTTTATTATTATTATTATTAAACAAGTGTGATTTAACTGTACTTCTGTCTCATTCTGATTGATGGTTTCTGTCAGTTTCAGTAGGCAAAGGCCATGATTTCAGAATATGCAGTGAATCCACTTGTTGGTAATATTTTTTCCAGATTGGATGAGCCGGATCAACGCATTGATCAGTCTGCCTTGGCGTTACAAACGCTCATGAGTCACATGGCTCACCTGGAATCTCCCGTTGTGGCTACTCCGGTACAACCTGTGTTGCAGGCCATCCCTGCTGCTGCTCCACCTCGAGTATTACCTCTGTAAGAGGTATGTCTGGTTCCGCTTTGCTTCCACAGTGATTTGGGGGCAATCCAGTCCAATGAAGAGGGTTTCTCAACCAGGTTGATATATACTTTGAGATTCTGCCCCAGGTGTTTCCCACAGATAGAAGCAAAGAGTACGAGAACTGTTGCTGATTACACCATTGAATTCTGTACTCTGGCAGCAGAGGTTGCATGGAACAATGAGGCCCTTGTGGCTGCTTTTTCACATGGTCTCTCAGATACCATCAAGGATGAGATAGCAACCCACCGAGCTGAGTAGTTGATCACTTTTAAGGAGCGCTTGCAGAAGTCTTCTGTACATTTGTCTCCAAGCTTTGTAGTACCACCTTGCCTCCCTTACCCCCCATGCCTCCTGGTACCGAGTCAGTCAGTGAGGATGAACCCACGCACTTGGGCTTCATGTGTCTCTCTGCGCATGAGAAAACCCTTAGGAAGATTGTGCCTTTATTGTGGCCAGGCAGGTCACTGTTTGAAGTCTTGTCCTACCCATCCAGGGAACGCCCGAACCTTGAGGTCCTGTCATGGACAGACCTTAGGTGGCGTTGTTTCATCCCAGTTATACTGAAGAATAAGCCCTGGTTTTGGTTACCCTTTCTTGGGCTGAGTCGTCCATCGAGATCCAGGCTCTAATCGACCCTGGGGCTGTAGGCCCATTCATTTGTATCCTTTGTATCAAAGCACTCGATTCTGCTGCAGCTGCGTGACACTTCACTTGCCATTGAGGCTATTGACGGGAGACCTCTACAGCATGCCCATGTGACTCATGAGACTGTTCAGTTGTCCATGGCCGTAGGGCCTTTTCGCCATGAGACAATCCAATTCCAAGTTATTTCCTCACTTAAGTTTCCGCTGGTTATTAGTTATCCTTGGTTACAGAGGCACAACCCCTCTTTTAATTGACTCCATGCTGAGGTTCTCTCCTGGTCGCCACAATGCAGTAAGACATGCTTCCAGAAGGTAGTTAAGGTCCTGTGCACCTCTTCATTCTCCTCCCTGCCGGAGGAGTACCGCGATTTTTAGCGATGTCTTTGACAAAGGTCCAGCCGGTAGTTTTTCTCCACACTGGTCGTATGATTGCACAATTGACCTTCAACCTGGTGCCATACCCTCTCGTGGCCAGGTTTACCCTTTGTCAGTCTTGGAGGATAAGGCCATGGAGGAGTATGTTGCAGACGGACTTTCTCGAGGTTTAATTCGCAAATCCTCATCTCCTGCTGGTGCTGGTTTCTTCTTTTGAAGAAGAAGAGTGGTGAACTGAAACCTCAAGGGAGCAACGGTTTTCACAAACCTTGTTGAGAGGGGCATATAATCTTGTGAGAATTAAGGAGGGCAACGAGTGGAAAACATTTTATACCAGAACAGGCCATTATGAGTACCTCGTAATGCCCTTTGGCCTTTGTAACACCCCAGCAGTTTTCCAGGAATTTATTAACAATGTTCTCCTAGATTTTTTGCAGTTATGTGTAGTGGTTTATTTCAACGATATCCTCATATTTTCCAAGTCTCTGGACAGCCACCATACAGATGTCTGTTGTGTGCTTCAGAAACTAAGAGAGAACAATCTCTATTGTAAATCAGAGACGTGTGAATTACATTGTGAACAGGTTAAATTCCTGGGTTATGTCATTTCCACTGCAGGTTTTTCGATGGACCCAGGGAAACTTTCAGCAGTCCTACAGGCGCTGCGACCCATGGGTTTACGTCCTCTGCAGCATTTTCTTGGCTTTGCCAACTACTATCGGAAGTTTATTCGTAACTTCTCGTCTCTGGTCAACCCCTGACTGATATGACCAGAACAGAGTTGGTCTCCGGAATCCATTAAGGCATTTGAGAGTCTTAAGGCTGCCTTTGTTTCTGCTCCTGTGTTGGCACATCCTGATCCTATGTTACCTTTTATCCTTGAGGTTGATGCTTCTGAGACTGGCGCCCTTCTGTTTCAACGTCCTACCACTGAGAGCATCCTTGTGGCTTCCTTTCCAAGAAATTGTCTCCTGCGGAGTGCAATTACGAGATTGGTGGCAGAGAGCTGTTAGCCATCATTTTAATGGAGACATCCCCTCGAAGTTATCACTGTGTCGGTTCTCATTCTTACTGACCATAAGAATCTTACATTCTTGTCTGAGGCTAAATGTCTCTTTCCCAGAAGGGCGCGATGGGCTCTTTTCTTCTATAGTTTCAATTAAATTGTCTCATTCTTGCCTACTTAAGCTGTCCAGTCCAGATGATCTCTGCCTTCACCTTGGTCACATCTCTAGAGACTCTCTCCTTTATTCCTGTTAAAGAATTGCTTGGCTGACATTCCTTCTGGCTCCAGATCCTGCTTACTGTTCTACTATGTTGTTCTCTGTCTCCCTGACGTTTTGGCTGACTTTGACTATTCATGGGTCCAATATTTTATCAATTTTTTTTTAAGGTATTATGGAGTATGTGAGTGAGTTTGTCATTAACCATAATCCAGTTAACTTTATTTTTAACATAATCCAGAGGAATAACCAACTGTTTCCAATGCTGAGCAACAGTGATCCTTGCCGCTAACAATACATATGTGATTAATTTTACTGATTTCCTGGGCATTTCATTGGGTAGTTTATGGAACAAAGCAACCTCTGGGATCTACGGATGTTCACCTCCATCACTGAATTAATTTAATTAAATATCCAAAACCTAGTCATTAGATATGATGCATTGTCCCCAATTGACCACAGCTACAAAAACAGGTGATGTGGACAGATGCATTTTAGCCACCCTAATAGGGACCAGGTACAAACACAAAAGTGTTTTATAGTTGGCTTCAATTAGCCTGTTTTTTATAGAGACTTGAAAGCGTAGGAAATATCCTGCCACTCAGACAGGTCAAAAGTAAGATTCAGGTCCTTTTCGTATTGGTTCAAATAGGAGAGTTTTGAATTTGGTTCAGTGAGAGAGGCATACACCGCAGATATTCATCCCTCCAAAAGACCCCTTGCCTGTCAAGACAACTCAAATGTCCTAAGTGTAAGAAGCCCAACTATTAGATTAAGTTTTCACCTGACAAAGGACACAATTTGATTATGTCAGAATATTTCACTAGATGGTATCTGCATCTTGTCTTTAACCACTTAAGGACCACCTCACGCCGATGTACGTCGGCAGAATGGCACGGCTGGGTACAAGCATGTAGCTGTACGTTGCTCTTTAAGTGCCCAGCCGTGTGTCGGGAGCGTGCCGCTGCCGGCACGCTCCCGACCTGGTCCTGAGCTCCATGACCGCGGTCGCGGGACCAGCAGACCCGATCGCCACTGGTGTCCCGCGATCAGGTCACAGAGCTGAAGAACGAGGAGAGGTCTGTGTAAACATACCTCTCCTCGTGCTTCCTACTGTGGCTGTCACCGATCGTCTGTTCCCTGGGGAAAGACGATCAGTGACGTCACATGCCAGGCCACGCCCCCTACAATAAAAAAAACACATAACATCATACATAACACCTACACTGCCCCCTAGTGGTTAACTCCTTCACTGCCAGTGTAATTTACACAGGAATCAGTGCATTTAAATAGCGCTGATTGCTGTATAAATGACAACGGTCCCAAAAATGTGTCAAAAATGTCCGATGTGTCCACCATAATATCACAGTCACAATAAAAATCGCTGATCGCCGCCATTACTAGTAAAAAAAATATTAATAAAAATGCTATAAAACTATCCCCTATTTTGTAAACGCTATAACGTTTGCGCAAACCAATCAATAATCGCTCATTTCGGCCTAAACTGAGGGAAAAAAAATGCTTTTTTTACATATTTTTTGGGGATATTTATTATAGCAAAAAGTAAAAAAATTTGCATTTTTTTCAAAATTGTCGCTCTATTTTTGTTTATAGCGCAAAAAATAAAAACTGCAGATGTGATCAAATACCACCAAAAGAAATCTCTATTTGTGGGAAAAAAAGGACGTACCGTATATACTCGAGTATAGGCCGACCCGAATATAAGCCGAGGCCCCCAATTTACCCCCAAAAAAACTGGCAAACTTATTGACTCGTGTATAAGCCGAGGGTGAGACATGCCTGTCCATCCCTGTGTGTGTGTCCGTCCATCCCTGTGTGTCCGTCCGTCCCTGTGTGTCCGTCCATCCCTGTGTGTCCGTCCATCCATCCCTGTGTGTGTCCATCCATCCATCCATCCCTGTGTGTGTGTGTCTCCATCCATCCATCCATCCATCCCTGTGTGTGTGTGTCTCCATCCATCCATCCATCCATCCCTGTGTGTGTGTGTCTCCATCCATCCATCCATCCCTGTGTGTGTGTGTATCCATCCGTGTGTGTGTGTGTGTGTGTGTGTGTGTGTGTGTGTGTGTGTGTGTGTCCAGCCTACCTGTGTCCCGAGCCTTTGTCCCGAGCCTCCGTCCCGTGTCGTGCCTTGCCTTCGTCCCGTCCCGTCCCGTCCCGTGCCGTGCCTTGCCTTGCCTCCGTCCCGTGCCCTCTTCGTCGGCGGCCATTGTAAAATTCAAAAGCCGCGCCTCCTCCTTCGCCTGTGATAGGCGGAACACTGAATTTCCCAGCAGCCTGTGTTCCGCCTATCACAGACGTCGTATCATCCTCGTCCGTAGTACGAGGATGATACGACGTCCGTGATAGGCGGAACACAGGCTGCTGGGAAATTCAGTGTTCCGCCTATCACAGGCGAAGGCGGAGCCGGAGGCGCGGCTTTTGAATCAGAATGGCCGCTGTCTGTCTGCTCGACACGCTGATCGAGCGGGCAGACAGCGATGACTCGAGTATAAGCCGAGGGGGGCACTTTCAGCCTCAAAAAAGAGGCTGAAAATCTCGGCTTATACTCGAGTATATACGGTAAATTTTTTTTGGGAACCACGTCGCACGAGCGTGCAATTGTCAGTTAAAGCGACATAGTGCCGAATCACAAAAGGGGGCTTGGCCCTTTGGCAGCAAATTGGTCCGGGGCTTAAGTGGTTAAAGTGTTGTAAAGTGTATATCTGGTTTCCACTAAAGTGCAAGTACACCTTTACAGAAAATCTGTAAGGTGAACTTACACTGGACCCCCCACCCACTAACCTGGGGTTCGGCGATCTCCGGCACTGACAGCTTGTATCACTGCTGTAACGGTCACAGACTTGAAATCCCCGTGGCTTTCTCTCCTCTTGGCCTGCGGTGACTGGACAGGCTACGCGCATTCTGATTGGTCGGCGCTGCCCATGTGAGGGCACCGACCAATTAGGATGTGCCTAAATGCACCTCCTGACAAGGTACGTTTTTGAGATTAAGCTGCGGGGGATTTCTAAGCCCTGGACCGGTGAGTCCGTGACCCAAAGTCTCCTAGCGTGTTATCGCCACGCTCCAGGTCAGGACTGGGGGGGGGGGGTGGTTGAGGAGGGCGTCCTGAATAAGTTTACCCTACAGGTTTTTACTGTAAAGGTGAACTTACCTGTTAAGGTAATCGCCAATTCTTAGTAACCCCTTATTGAGCAACCATTGAAATAATTTTGGTACCAACCCAGGTGGGAATTCCGGGTTGCAGAACATGGTAGCTAACTGTGTGTGTAGCAAAATCTGACGGGTCGCCTAATCTGACGAAACATAGGGCAAATAGAGAGGGTAAATCTCCCTACTGGGGCACAGACAGCAATAATGACTGAAAAGTTTTGCCTCTAGTAAGTGTATTTCAGCCTGCTCCTTCTGAGTATATTTTTATGAGAGACCATTCATAAAAAAAAATATATTCAGAAGTCTGACATGAACTATGCTTACAGAAAGCCCAGCTATTTAGAGGGATAGCACATTCTCTGATGTACTTGTCATTTTGATAAAAAGCATTTAAACTGATCAAACTCTACATGAGCAGCCTCTAGAGAAATGACTGTTTTATGTTGTTACTGTAAGAAAATATGTGTTTTGTTTGTTTGTTAGCTGGTGCCATGGTCACTTCCTAAGGATTTCTTGGTTGAACTTTATGTGTAATGCTTGGAAAATTTTCCACACGTAACCATTCACTGAACAATGTACCAGAATAAAAACAGGCATAACTGGCGACATGATATGCATAGGAGGCCACAAAGCATATTGAGATATACAGAATAACAAAAAATAGAAGTATAATAGTTACACATCAGATCTTTACCATCAGGCTTGTAACTAAAAAATTAAGCACCCCAGTGGTACTTTATCAGGGCTACAAATATATGTATGAGGGGTTTTCAAAAAGTTTATACACGTTTATATTTTCGTTGAAAACGGTGAGGGCGCGAGGAGTACTAATTGGCTGTGTGGAAATGTTTTGAAGAACCCTTGTATATATAATTTTGGAAGTAGTTTTTCATTGATTCTGGAAAGCTAAATTACATTCAAGCTTCTTATATTGTATCTCTAAAGATGATATTTCCCATGGAATTTTCTGTTCCATCCAAATGCCCTGTCTCAAGCATGGTGTTAGGTTCACTAAATGTATTCTTTATAATGTAGTATTAAAGTGTATATCAGGACAAAATTTTAAAAAATGCAAAAAATCACTACATGACATGCACACTTTCTTGTGTTTATTCCATTTAGATCCCCGCAAATATAGAAAAATATCTGTTAATGTGCCATAAATTCCATCAGCTTCTTATGTGTCATGCGCATGCACTGTGGGAAGACCTGGCGCGGGCGCAGCTCAGGGGGCCTTCATGGAATCTGATACAATTTCCGGCCGCTCAGCTGTTTCCTATGATGGGCGGTACATTCCATCATAACCTGCACATAAATATCCATATAGCACAGGTGCATAGGCATGGTTAATAGGTGGACACATCCGGATGTGCGGATGGGGGATTTAACATGCTCACAGTCATGTGGAGACTTGCTACATTTATTCTTATATTTTTTGTTTGGGCTATTTGTTTGGGTGGCCACTCACACTCACCACATTTTGTTTCTGTGCCCTTTTTCTTCCTAATGTGGGATGATAAATAGCCTTCTGATGCAATAGCGATCAGACTATTTCCCAGCATCTCCAGATATCTGTGTCCTTTCTAGCCTGATTGCCGTTACTCTGATGCGACCTCACATTGTTGATCCCAGTTGAAGTCTTGACGACGAAACTGTGTATTTCCCAACTTCTTTTGTGAGTAGTTTTTATATTCTTAATAATTTATATACGTTTGAAATACTACACTATGGCGGTTCTCTTTGGTTCATTCCTCTGAGCTTACCTACCATTCACCACATATGAGGAAGTTGGAGAAGTCTCCAAGAGCCTGCTGTACAGCCATCCCCGTGATCATCCCTTGTTACCTGGGTGCCCTGAATTATTTTCGCTGTTTACCTTACAGCGGTGAGGTAATTGCATAGCATTGGCATCACTTGCACGGATCATCACTGAAGGATTGTTGGCTCAGCACGTTGCACTTTAATTTAGTGTGTTTACCGAATTGCACTATCTGATCATGTATGGGACACTTTAGTGTGATTCACTGTTGTCACCTGGATTCAGATTTGTTTTACTGTTCACGTTATCATTTGTCACCATTTGCTCCATTTTCTGTACATATTTAATTATTTTTACACTGTTTTTTGCTTATGCATTTTGGTGTGTGCAGCAAATCATATGAGTATTATGCACACAGTCACTTTGTGATTTATTGCAGCAAACCTTACGAGTATTATGCACACAGTCACCTTTTGATTCATTAATGCACGGTTGCACTTTCAAAAAATTTCTTTTAAATTTTTTTCCATTTATGAATATAGTTGCACTGCATTTTTTGCCATTAGTAGGGCTATCCTATTTATTTATCATTGTTTTTATTTATGGTTGTAAATTAGCGCATCACACCCTTACCCTGTTTTAAAGTTTACATTAGTAAGAGCCAACTCATATAGTGATTGCTGCTTTTTTCATTCGCTGTTTTTGGCTTCTTCTATTGTCCATAGAGCGCAGAAGTCCTTAGCTATACACATTGCGACCTCACATTGTAGGTACGTTTGTCCACAAGTTTATCTTGTTTGGACTATATTTACATCTTTTTCTTTACTTTATATTGACATAAATATTTTATTACATCTTTTCCAGGATTCCAGGCATATAGGCCCAGTACACACCAGGTCTGCCCTAACTGAGGACAAGCCCCCTCTCCCTTCTCCTTGATTGGGGGCTCAGTCCATATATACATATCTTTTTTCTGGTCAACCATTTTCTATAGAGATTTACTCTAAGCAGTGAAAGTGTGGATGGTGACTATGTGACTGGGCCCTCTTTTAAAATGGATTTGGACGTTCTTATGTATGTACAATTGAACAAGATGTAAGTCACTAGCACCTTAGACCCCCCTTTTATGGGCAATGTATTTTGGGTGAAATATATTAAATTGATTGTTAACTATTTGTATTTTATAGACTATACATCTCCTGTTAACCCCTGATGAAGGAGACTACACTTATCTCCAAAATGCGTTATTTAATCGGTATAGGATCTCTGTATCATCAATGTGCACAATTTGATGTTTCTATGTCGAAGAGTTTGTCTAATTTTCTTTGTATATTTCTATACAATTAAAATATTTTTTTACCTGTATTACTTGATGGCAGTGCCTTAAAAAATCCCACCCCTAGGGGTTCTTTCCTATTCAATACTGTAACTTCACATTCACTCTTAAATAAAAAAAATTGTAAATCCCTTTTAAAACCATTATCTCAAAAGTACCAAGCAGTCTTTTGACTAAACCCTGCATTAGCGATTAAACAAAGCTGCATGTATAGTTATGGTCTAATCATTAAAACATCTTTTTAATATTGCAAATACATAGCCTCGCGGAATGAAATGGTTAGGGTGCTCATGTTTATACACTGAGCAAACATCCTTGGTGCTGGCCTAATTTTGTGTATACAATAAATAACAAATGGGCCTGGGAAATACAATACAATAGCATAGCCATTCATTAGGAATAGGATGGTCATCCTCGGGGATATCTGTTTTGAATCAAGGGCACCCAGAAAGATAATGAGTGTGCAAAATACAGTCCCAATCACCTTTTTTTTCATAGGGCATGCTTTCACTATACCAGGAAGCTTGGCTGGGCCATTTCTGAACTCATAGAAAACTATTGGATTTGATGGTAAGTGGCATTGATGATCATACAGAGTGGCTTTCTGGCCTCTAACAAAATCTCCCTGTTAAGTAAAGCGGGGGGAGAGAGCTATTACCAGCTAGGTACCAAGCGTAACTTGTTCAAGTGTGCACAGATACATTACGTCTTCATAGCACCAGTTTATATGTAAAAATCACATGACACAAAGCAAAGCACTTGTACAAACGTGTGTTATCAGTCTGGTGTCCCTAATGCAGAATGTGTATGGATAGCTTTACAAAAATACATTAGGAGAATGGCTGCTGTTTGGGTAGCAAAAAATTAAATTCCTTGCGCTGAAACTGGGTGCAATCAATGATTCACCATAAAGCATCACATTTCAACAATCAAGCTGGGACATCAGTATTTTATTCACTGACTTGTCCTTATATGTAATCCAGCTCAGGGATGACACATAGTACAATTTAACGCAGGATTACACAGTTATATAAAACTGAAAAAACAAAAAAAAATTGTCAGTTTGACTAAGACAGAAAGATGTTTAGATGTCCTTGTGCAAGAGGGCAAGAGGTTATAGGAGGAAAAGAAGAGATTAAAAACAGGAAAAAAGAGGAGGTGGGGGAACATCAGAGTCATCTGAAAACAATGTGAAATACACAGATCGTCATGTATGGTTTTCACAGTTCATTCACAAAAGCAACTCAACCATCCTTGGGTTAATCTCAGGGTTCTCCGCTCCCACTTACTTCTGCACATGTTAGGCTCCCCTGTTTTTCCATTTGCTGCTCTCCACGGCTGGTCATTATAAAGGGGAGTACAAAGCTCACAGTGGAGACCTTTTGTGTGATGCTTGCAAATGCATCGCCCATGGACCTAGATAGAACACAAACATAACATAAGAACACCCAGTACAAATTATGATAGGCAGCTCACACTAATTCATTTTTCTATCACATTATTAAACTGAATTATAGTTATCATGACTTTCAGGGGACTAGAAGGCAAAACTCCAAAATCATCTGAATAATACTATAAGATGCTTGACCTAAATGCAGAACCCTTTGTTAGAATTGGATGGAGTGGAGACGGATTTGAACAGCTGTCAGGTTTGTGTTATTGTCTGTGCCCCCATTAGGGAGATTCCTGCTCTCTGTTAGTCATGTTTACCGTTATCATTGAAAGTGAAAGTAAAAGAAATCACAAACTTTAGCTGGCCATGCATGGATTGAAATTCAGGCGGTCCAGGGCCCGAATTTCAAGCCATGTATGGGCAGGCTGGTTGTACACAAGTCAATCGATTAATCGACTTGCATACGACCATCATGTCTTTTTTTTCCCACAATGAATAGTGCCACCGGCGACAGCTGGCTACGCTGATCATTGTACTCTGATGGCAGGGTCAGAACAGAATGGCTCCACGGGCGTAATCCCCCAACGATATCAAGTGTGTGGATGGAAGAAGTGGCTCTTTTTTTTTTGTTCAACCCGCTGGTTGAACAAATAAAAAAAAAATGTATAATGTATGGCCTGCTTTACGGTTGTCACCAAAACTTGCAGAAATGTACTCTATACAAAATGAAAAAAAAAAGGTTTGCCTTTAGTGCTACTTTAAGCTACCAGGCACTTACACTCCCTTCCTGCCCAAGCCATTTTTCAGCTTTCAGCACTGTCGCACTTTGAATGACAATTGCGCGGTCATGCTACACTGTACCCACACACATTTTTTATCATTTTCTTCACACAAATAGAGCTTTCTTTTGGTGGTATTTAATCACTGCTTGTTTTTTTATTTTTTGCAAAAAAAAAGACAAATATTTTGAAATAAAAAATGTTTTTTTACTTTTTTCTTCTGCCAGTATATTTTGTAACAAAGTAATTTTTCGCTTTCACTGATGTGCGCTGATGAGGTGGCACTAATAGGCTGAATCGGTGGGCATTGAAGAGGTGGCACTTATGGGCACTGATGAGGTGGCCACAGCCAATCACATGGTTAAAGAGCCGTGGCTCTTTACAGAGATCTTTACACAATCGCCACGATGCGGGCCCCCGTGCGCACGCGAGGGTGGCCGTTCTGGGATGCCATCATATAACAGCATCCCAAAACGAGTGCTGCACCGCCCCGCCATCATTTGACGGTGGGCGGGCAGCAAGCAGTTAAAAAGAGAAGTATGGCCAAAGTTTTTTTAACCATACTTCTCTTGTGGGTCACAGGAGTACATTTACTTTTGTTCTCCCGTGACCCAGGATAAGATTATAGCAGACTATTGCCTGCTGTCAGCGGATATGAAAGAGTCGCTTCATGCTCAGAACGGATCTTGACAATATTGTTTGGATCCACTCAGCTGTCTGATTGACAGCTGGCTCTGCCTCTCAGCACACAACTGAGAGCCAGAGCCAAAGCCAACTGCAACCGCACCCTCTCTAGCCTGGCACACCAGGGAGCGCTGGAGGAGCAGAGCAGAGAGCAGTGACTGACAGTGTCATGTAATTGCTTAGTTCTCAGTCTTAAAGCCGACATGGGACAGCTGCAGCATCACATTGATGCTGCAGCATAGGGGTGTGTATGGATATTTATTCTTTTATGAACCCAGACCTCTTCTTTAAGCCTAATTTGCCATATCAATTATAATTTTTTTGTAAGCATAAAAACAACAACAAAACAGTATTTTGCACACATCTATAAATCTGCATTAATATATTTTCTGATAACAAAGGCCTTGTAGAATAAATTTTATAATATTTGCGCAATTGTTTATCAAATACATATTAAGGAAAAAATATAATTAATTAATTTTAGTGCACGAAGAAAATATAAAACCCAATTTTTTGGTAAGATATAAAAGATGCAGCTGTGTTGAGTAAATAGATATCAAACATGCTAATCCTTAAAAATGCGCGTACCTGTGATATCATGGAAAACAATGGTACATACACAAATCTACATAGCAGTGTTAATTTCATCAACAAAATATTTTCATCAACTAAATTAACGGTATTTTAGTCTACCAAAATATGACTGAAACGAAACGGTTCAAATGAGTAAAATAGGACAAAAAATAAAATGGCATTTTAGTCAAAAGACTAGGATGTCTAAATTTGATGTCTAAATTAACGCTTTATGCCTTTACTACTCATCAGTTTAGAGTTAACTATGAGATATGTCACTAGAACTATTGCTCTCACTCCACGGCAATACCTCACATGTGTGATGCAATTGTGATTTACATATATGTGAGCACCATGTGCATGCATTTGCGGGTTTGTGCAGACCAAAGAATGTTAACCAAAGGATGTTATGTTTAATTTTTTAAAATACATTTTTCTATAATTAATTATTTTTTTTACCGTATTTATAAATTTTTTATGCTGCTTTACAAGTACAAGGGGTTAACAAACTCCTATGCAATAGCATTGGGCAGGTAACAGGTACCCTTTGGTATAACACTGAAGCTCTAATAGACCCCATTGTCTCCCTTGCCCTCCAAAGCATCTAACCAAGCACAGATCTGTTTGGTTACATAATTCCCTGGCTGTTATAGCCAGTAAATGATGGCTCTGAAACAGGAAGTGAGAAAATCAACATTACTTCCCATTTCATTCCATGCAGGGATTGAGGAACAAGCATTTCTCGGTCTCCTGCTCGCCATTCTGAAGGCAGTGGATGTTGTCCCAGGCTCCCGTAAGAGTGTGAGAGCCCAGGAATCATCCGGGGGGGATACGGAGTGATGTGGCATGAGGGGACCACACCATCCACACTTTCAAAGTGCTATACAACCGCTGGATCACTTTCCTTTTACAGCCAGAAGCCAGTTGAGAATGGGCACAGGCTGATGGCTGTTACTGCTGCTACCATCCAAAGAGCTGAAGAAACAAAGCTGAAGAAACAAAGAAAACGGTTGAACTCATAAAGTGAACATTTCTTAAATTATAGAGAGCATTTCAAAATATTAACTGCGTCTAATCGGTATCCTGGAAATGTTACCTTTAGTGTTAAATTCTATGTGAAAAAAATAGCAGGTGTGTAAGGGAACCTAGGCACTTCTATATCTAAAGCCTAAAAGCTCATAAGGACTCTTATGACACTACTGTGTGGCTCACTCTCTGCCATGAGGAAGCAAAATCCTGCACCTACCTGGATTGCTTCTCCCATACAGACATAGTGCAGAACAAGGCATGGTAAGTCAGTCATTGGGAAAAGGTCTGTTGCAGGTAGACCAGAGGCAATACTGGTTATTATTTGCCCTCAACCTGTTTTTTTTTTTTTTTGGCACAGCTTCAAGAGTTCAATTCTTCTTTAAAAAGTAAAGTGTCATTATACTCAATAGATTTTTCATTTCTATGCAGAGTGATGTGTATACATAAGCAGCACACTGGCTATCACTTGACTGACAGTTTGAATTCCAGTATTAATTTGTCAGTGTTATCTATTGATATATGCAGTTTTATTGTGTAAAGAAGGCCTTTTCAACTATTTGAACATTGCCTGAATTTCCTTTTAAAACATGAAATGTTTGCTCATATGGGACTGACTTGTTTTTGAGGTCCATCAGTCAACAGCAGCGTGTCTCTGCACAGAGCTCTAGGTTTACATGAATACGACTGTCATTCAATATGCTTCAGAGGGGTTCTCGCCATACCCTGTATCTCTGTTTATCATAAGAAGTCTTAGAAGCTTCTCCAGACAGTCGGTATGTTTGATACAGTATCTGCTGAAAAGTGTTACTCTTATGCTTAATATAAAACAAACCAAATGGAACCTTGAAAAGGATACATCCAAATATTTAAAATTAATGCATTTTCAGTTCTTTGAAGATTACATGAAAGAGGAAACAAATCCTACAGCATACAAGTGAGTCATTTAGATAGAATTGAAGCGATATTAGGGTTCCGTTTGGTTTTCTTTTCCTAAAATAACAGACATTTCATACCTACCTGGTCTGTGCAGCCCCGATCCTCTTCTTCTTAGGTCCTCCACTAGAGTGGCTGGCTCCTCCACCATTTCAGCACTGCCCTAGCAAACCGTTTACTGGGAGGGGTTACAGTACTTGTGTGGGCTTGATCACAAGCCACACTATGTGTGTCTATGTGTCCATCATCTATTGCCCACCCCTGCTCCTTTGTAACTAGATTTGATGAACAGCAGCGGGAGTCAATGGCTCTTGTGCACAGTGCTAGACTGAGATTGGCTCAGGCAAGTACTTAGGGAGGGGCTGCACCTAAAAGGTTTTTTACCTTAATGCAGAGAATGTATTAACGTAAAAAAAACCTTTAAACCTTTTATAAACACTTTTTTAAACTTCAAAGGTTAGCTTACAAATTATGTAACTTAACACTGATTTCTGATTAAGACACTCTATACCAGGGATCTCCAAACTTTGAAACAAAGGGCCAGTTTACTGCCCTTCAAACTTTAGGGGTCTGTCAAACTTTAGGGGGTGTGGGCAATGGGAGTAAAAAATGCATCAGTAGGAGTAAGACAATTCTATAGGCTTGGTAGTCAGTGGGAGTAAAAAATTACATCAATGGTGTTAGTGAGAGGAATAGTGCCCCATCATTGGTGTCAGTGGGAGGAATGCTGCCCCCACAATTGGTATCAGTGGGATAATTAGTTCCCCATCTCTGGTGTCAGTGAGAGGAATAGTAAACCCATGTTGGTGTCAGTGGGAGGAATAGTGCCGTCTTTGGTGTCAGTGAAAGGAACAGTGCCTCATATCAGTAGAAGGAATAGTGCCCCAAGCACTGGATAAAGGCAAGCAAAGGGCCACTTCTAGCCTGCGGCCACAGTTTGTAGACCCCTACGTTATAATGTTGTATCAGAGATATATACAGGAAGGAAAAACAAGCCTTAAAAGTGAGAGCAAATTTGTGAGTCTTGTTGAAGAGGCTGCTAACAACAAACTGTATCCCCAGGATTATATTATGTGCAAGAAGGATGTTTAGGGCCACAAGTGCCCATATTTCAAATATAATGATTTCAAAATACTGTCAGGCATTCTAAATGATTGTGAAGGCAAATAACACCCGAGATTTTCAACTGACTCTGCCGATAAAGAATCAAGAGAAGGGCCAAATGTCAAAATGCATACTAAGAGTATCTATACAATATGTTATCAGGTGAGAATGAAGAGTTAAGATCCTTCAGGTTTTAGTTTAGAAGGTCAGTGCCTACTGCCTCTAACAACATTATAATATCTTTGGCCAGCTTAAAGCCCGTCTCTGAGCAAAATTTAGATGCGGGTGGGGGGAATGGAAGGGGAGCCTGGGGATTCTAGAAGCCATTTATCTACCTCAATTAGTGCAGAACCTAATAGTCTTTCTATAATAAAGATATCATTGTTTTTCTAAGATAATATTTTCACTAACCTATGTTTAAACCATTGTGCCAGAAAAATGTGCCTGTATCATTATAACAAAAATATGCTCAAATTCAGATTCTAAAAAAATGTTTTTTTACATGGCTATTAGCTATTCATAGACTTCAGTCAATGACTTTCAACTTGTGGCAGAAACATTTTATTCTCAAATTAAGAATTACAATGTATCAACAAAAAATTATCTGGTTTGAGCTTAAAGTGTATGTAAACCTTATTCATGAAATTTGGCCTAGGCACATCTATCTGTAGTGTTTTCTTACCTCTCTTCAAAGTCCTGTGTCTTTCTGCTGCTCCGCATGATAACTTCTGACAAAATCTCTGACAACCGAGATAAAATCAGCCTGAAATTTGTGTTGGGAGGGTGCTATAAATAGATTAGCAGATAGCTGGTCTATTCACAGCACAGCTGTCAGGGCTGGCTTAGCCCTTCCTTCTCTGGGCTGGCTGTTCAGCTGTTGGCTAATTGCCAGCTCTCATCTCTCTCCACAGTTACCCAGCTGTTCCTGATCCTGCTCATCTGACCTGCCTACTTAAAGCTGTCCAGCTCACTTCATCTCTGCCTTCGCCTTGGTCACATCACAAGAAACCATCTTCCTGTTTAAAGACTGTTTTGCTGACATCCCTTCTGGCTCCTTATCCTGCTGGCTGTTCCTCCACTTGGATCCCTGACTTCTAGCCTGGCTGATTACCCGACCTGGTTATTGAACTCTGGCCTGGATGACTACTCGATCCGGTTACTGCACTCTGGCTATGCTTTGACTACACTTACTCTATTTACCTTTTTATTTTTTATTCATAACCAAGTGTGATTTAATTGTACTTCTGTCCCAGTCTGGTTCATGGTTTCTGACAACAGCTCTGCACATTCCTTCCTTTCTTTGCCTACATGGAGAGGGGGTGTGTGACTTTCTTCCAATCAGCTGCCACACAGTGTATGCCAAGAATCCACACACAGTGCTGAACAGGAAGAGAAAGTTTGTGCACTTTCTAAAGAATATAGCAAGCTGAAGACAGCAGATATACACGTAAAACTTATGTTGGGAGATTTGTTTCATATCTGTGTATCATCAGAGAATGTTCACTTCACTGGGTATATGTGAGGGTTTATATCCACTATAAGAATATACATTAAAGGATTAGTTCACCTTTACCAAAAATCTTTCTATGCAGACAAAAGGGTGTCTGTAGATAAAAACAAACTGTGCAGCTTTGGCTACAGTTGGATAATGCTCTTGCTATGGGTATAGGCTATTGATGTACTTCCCAAAGTCTGACCAAACAACGCCCAAAGGTGGCATCATCCTATCCTGCCTTGTTGCCAAGACATGGACCAGGCCAGCTCCACTTCAGTAAGTGCTTGTGCACCTTTTGTTTCCACAAGTAGGCAGACTAGAAACTTTGTATTGACTTACCTGAGCTGCAGTCTATTTGTGGATCAGAATCACAAAAAGTATTGAAGTATTATATCTTTTCATGTGACAACACTGAAGAAATTACACTTTGCTACAATGTAGACCAATTTGATGCAGTGTGCTGCGTATGGTCTGAGCACTGACAGGCTAACCCCCCACCCTTCAACCTCTGCAGCAATGCTGGCAGCACTCATATGTCTATTTCACAAAAACAACCTCTGGATATGACGCTGGGCACATGCAATCAACTTCTTTGGTCGACCGTGACAAGGCCTGTTCTGAGTGGAACCTGTCCTGTTGCACCACTGTATGGTCTTGGCCACTATGCTGCAGCTCATTTTCAAGGTCTTGGCAATCTTTTTATAGCCTAGGCTATCTTTATTTAGAGCAACCTTTCTTTTTTTTTCAGATCCTCAGAGAGTTCTTTGCCATGAGGTGCCATGTTGAACTTCCAGTGACCAGTATGAGAGAGTGAGAGCGATAACACCAAATCTAACACACCTGCTCCCCATTCACACCTTCGACCTTGCAACCCTAACAAGTCACATGACACAGGGGAAGGAAAATGGCTAATTGGGCCCAATTTGGACATTTTCACTTAGGGATGTACTCAGTTTTGTTGAAACACCGTTTAGACATTAATGGCTGTGTATTGAGTTATTTTCAGGGGAAAGCAAATGTATACTGTTATAAAAGCTGTACACTCACTACTTTACATTGTAGCAGTGTTGTCACATGAAAAGATATAATAAAATATTTACAAAAATGTGAGGGGTGTATTCACTTTTGTGAGATACTGTATACATACATACACAAACAATCAGCCATAGGTTTATGACCATTCACCCAATATTGAGTGGAACATTCTTTTGCTGTCAAAACAGCCCTGACCTGTCTTGAGACATGGACCCACTAGACCTCTGAAGGTATGCTGCGGTTTCTGGCACCAAGCCATCAGCAGCAAATTCCTACATGTTATGAGATGGGACCTCCATGGATCGGACTTGTTTTTCCAGCACATCACACAGATGCTCAATTAGATTGAGATTTGGAGGCCAAGTCAGCACATCAAACTGGCTGTTGTGTTCCTTAAATCATTCTTACAGTTTATCTTTACAATTTTTACAGTGTGGCAGGGTGCATATCCCACTAAAAGAGGGCAATGAACTACCTAAAGTGCTCATCAGCACCCTGATAGTTCATTGAGAACTACAAGTCATCAGCCACAAAGAATGTCGGTACTTGTAGTTCATTCATTCACAGAACTCTGAGAATGAATGACATGGCTGTGTGGGCCAAGCCCTGCTTGGCCGCATTCTTTTCAAATTGTGACAGCGGTGTGGAGGAAAGATACCCAGCGCACTGTCACAATAAGAAGGGGAAACGGGGAGAGGCTGCAGGAGCGGTTACACGTTCCACCCTAAAAACAGGTTGCGCATGTAACATGTTCCCAAAGGTGAACTTATCCTTTAACTTGTCAGTGGTCATAAAGTTATGGCTGATTGATGTATATAATATTACCAAACATTGATGGTAATATGGTAGACTCCATATTTCTCTCAGTACAGGTTTGCATTAAAACTAGGACTAGCTACACTGGTGGTTAAATATTTTTGTTGAAAAGAGTTTGAACTACTTGTCCACAATCACTTAATTAGCAGTTCATTCAGTAAACCTTCCTATTTCATAAATTGTGTAGGTGGTAGGCAATTGCATTGTCACAAAAGTGTATTGTGGGAACGATACAATTTTATTTATTTTCTAATACAACTATTTCAATTTCTTATTTTAAAGAGATACATTCTGGTTGAATTCTGCCACTTTCTTTGAAGAATAAAAAAAAAAAAAAATGTTAAAATAAGCTGTTCTGTACACAAACAGTTTATTGTAACGAGATTAGAAAAAAGTCTGTAAAAGGACAGTGATTGCTGGCATAATTGCTTTCATGGTGTATCTTTAGCGCATCACTCCACCTTGTTATATTTGGAAACAAAAACAAAGCAATCTATAACCAGTTATGTAGTGGCAATCACTGACATGCCCCTAGTGCCCAGTGCAGTATTTGTCATACAGATTTCTACATACCTAAAAATTTCCTTTTGTGTACATACGAGTAGCTTGCAGAGTGCTAATATACAAGCTCCTTTGAGAGATTTCATATTTGCTGAACCCTGCATGAACTCACTTATTCAATGAACATTGAAGAGTGGAAGTTCCTTTAGAGCATGGTACCAAATAATTCCCTAGTTCACATGACATTCCTTTGAGTTTAAGGGGAAATGCCTTGCTTCTCATTCCACTAAATAAACCTCTTGATTCCTTGGCTGCAACTTGTTTTAATGACAGAACTTAGTAGACAGTAGCTTACATGTATTTTTTATAGCTGGATCAATCTGCATTACATGATTTTAGAACAAATTCAGGCAACAAGCTAAATCAATCAGTGAAATACACTTATCTGATCAATTGATCAAAGTGAGATTCACCCTACAATTTTGCACCGTACAATAATCAGCCACATACTACCCCTATCTTCATAATTCTCTGCTCTCTTCTGTTCGCGCTCAGGTTTTCCATCAATCTGTCTTTAAATCTGCCGGCTATAATAAGCAACACCAAGTAACCTCATGGTCTCACTTCCTTAAGCCCCCATTCATCCTGTGATTGGCAAGATAGGAGAAAAAAGTTAGCATGTTCATGTAGTGTTATGGTCAGGTTTTGCAAAAGGTTTCGGGTACTGGTGATGGACATTGATTACAGTAAGAGATTTTCTTGTCATATCCCCACCTACTGCTTTGCAAGCATAATGAAAAGCTGACTCTCAAATACAGAATGTTGTAAAGTAAAGCTAAGTGTACAGATCTATATATAGAATGTATGGGTGTGTCATTTTCACTTGTCTGCATACATGTGAAATGTTTCCTGTGGCTGTGTGTATTTCCACTTTAACCTGAGTTTTACTGACGTCTTTCTGACATGTTGCCAGCAGCAGAATCACCAAGCTGCCACTACTGGCTACTCTTAGGTGAAATGCTGCAGAATATCAATCATTTATGGTTGGAGCAGTGATTGAGTAAAATCCCACTGCACTGATTCTGTTGGCTTGTAATTTTACCATAAAAATGTTATCATTTTCAACAAATAAATAAATGTTAATTTACTTACTGATATTTTAACAGCGCAGGCGCACTGCCGTTAGTGAAGGCGATTATGCCGTCACTGAAGGCTCCCGTGCGAATGCGCTGGAGTGACATCATCGCTGCCAGTCACAGTGCCGGAGCAGCGATACCCGGAAGACACTCCAGGAGATATGACAGTGATGGAGGAGATGAACGAGGGTCGCTGTGGGGGCTACGATCTCAGGTAAGTAATTCATAATGAGCTATGCATAGTAGCTCATTATGCCTTTGTCCTGCAGGGTGTGTTTTTTTTTTTTTTTTTTTTTAAGAGAGGGTTTACGTCCTCTTTAAAACACACCTTTTACAATTACAAAAATAATGTATAATATTGAGTAATCTAGACAAAACGTTTAAGATATGTGCATTTCCTTATTGTAATTGAGTTACATTTAGCTAACAAAATGATCTTTTCATTTGACTGAAATTGCAGAAGGCAAACATGCAACCGCACAAGTTTTGATGCTGTATTTTTAAAGAGTTTGACGTCTTTTGGAACTTTAAATACCTGCACAAGGCAGTACCCATACATTTGAGGCCCATCAGGACAAAAGAGCGCCACCAGTGACAAGAATTTGTCCAAGTCCCTACAATGCCATGCCATGCCATTGAAAGATAAGAGTGAACATTAAACAAATTATTGTTCACATGCTTTAAATGTTGCTTAACCACTTTCCGCCCACCCTATTGTGGATTTACATCCAAAATGTAGCTCCATTATCCTGACTGGGCGTCATATGACATCCAGCAGGATAAGCCGCTGGTGCGTGCCCCCGGGGGCACGCAGCGCAATGATCAGTGATTGATCAGTGGTGCTCTAGGCTTACTTGTAGGTAAACGTGGATGTAAAGGGTTTACAACCACTTTAAACCTCGTATACAAGGTCTGATTGTTGGATGAATTAGCATCTAATTTTTGTTAGAAGGGTGTGTGCAGGATTTTGTCTAGCATACTAACTATCCGCAAATTGTCGTTTGACAAACATGAACGTAGTGACGTACTATGAGAGCATAAAGAGGACGTTCATTTCTCAAGCGCCATCCTTGGGGCCCCTTCTGCTAATTTCATGTTAGTAGAAGGTTGGTGAACGTTGATTCGCTATTTTCAGGTCATACAAAACAAATGACTTTTAAAATGAGCTTGGCATAACTACATGCAAAGCAGCTTCATTATTATTCCATTAACCACTTGGGATCCGCGCTATTGCCGAATGACGGCATTAGCGCGGACCTAGATTGCCGGGACAACGTCTATTGACGTCGTCCCGGTTACGAGCGGCCTGCGCGCCCCCTGAGGGGCGCGCGCGGCGCGCTCTGTGATCGGCGAGTCCGTGAGACTCGCCTGATCACCGATCCGTGTAAGGGGTCGATCCCGACCCCTTATCACGTGATCAGCTGTCAGCCAATGACAGCTGATCATGTGATAAAACGGAGCCGGTAATCGGCTAGTATTCCTCCTCGCGCTGACAGCGCGAGGAGAAAAAAAAAAAGCCGATCGCCGGCGGCCGTGTTCGGGACATCAGTCCCGATCACGGCCAACAATTCAAGCGGACACCTGCCCCCTGCCAGTGCCCACCTGCCACCCGCAGTGCCATCCTGAAATAAAGTAAGTGCCCCCCTGTCAGTGCCACCCAGCAGTGCCCATAGTGCCCACAGTGCCACCCAGCAGTGCCCACAGTGCCACCCAGCAGTGCCCACAGTGCCACCCACAGTGCCACCCAGCAGTGCCACCCACAGTGCCACCCAAAATCTGCCTCATAGGTGCTGCACCCCAGTGCCGCCCATCAGTGCCCAGCAGTGCCGCCCATCAGTGCCCAGCAGTGCCGCCCATCAGTGCCACCTATCAGAGCCACCTATCAGTGCCACCTATCAGTGCCCATCAGTCCCATCTATCTGTGGTACCTATCAGTGCCCATCCGTGCCACCCATCCGTGCCACTTATCCGTGCCACCCATCCGTGCCATCTTATCTGTGCCCATCTTTGCCCATCAGTGCCGCCTTATCTGTGCCCATCGGTGCCGCCTTATCTGTGCCTATTAGTGCCGCCTTAACTATGCCTATCAGTGCCCACCAGTGCAGCCTATCAGTGCCCACCAATGCAGCCCATCAGTGCCCACCAATGCAGCCCATCAGTGCCCACCAATGCAGCCTATCAGTGCCGCCTAATCAGCGCACTTCAATGAAGGAGAAAAATGACCCGTTTGCAAAATTTTATAACAAACTATTAAAACATGATTTTTTTTTTTTTTTTTTTGCATCTTTTTTTGTTTGTTTAGCAAAAAATAAAACTCCGAGCTGTAACTAAATACCACCAAAAGAAAGCTCTATTTGTGGGAAAAAAATGATAAAAATTTAATTTGGGTACAGTGTTGTATGACCGCGCAATTGTCACTCAAAGTGCATCAGCGCTGAAAGCTGAAAATTGGTCTGGGACTGAGGGGGGGTTTAAGTGCCCAGTAAGCAAGTGGTTAAAGAAGATTAGGAGAATTTTGACATTTCATCAATTGCCGCATCACGAATGTTAATTCTAGATTCACAGTCATTCCTTGATTCCGGGAATGCGTGTTTGTACTTTCGACTTTTATGTGACGGATTTCTGTACTGACCATCCAAAAATAAGGCGTTGAGTTCACATCAGACAAAATTTTTATAGCCTACACATCCAACTTTTGTCTGATGTAAAAGTCAAATCGTCTGTCGAAAGCACCGTACTAACGATCCAAAAATCCGCAGACAACTGTTCTTCAGAATTTTCCCTTCTGATTTTTGTACCGTGTGTACAAGGTCTAACTCACATTCATACAGACACATAGTAGGGCCAATTACAGGAGTCAAGTAACCTACCAGCATGTCTCTGGAGTGTTGGAGGAAACCAAAGTACCCAGAGCAAACCCATGCAGGCAGTATTCTTTCATTCCGGTATGTGAAGTCTTGGTCACACAATTTTTTGCTGACAAATACTGTACTGATTAAATGAAAATCATTCGATCTGGTATCGTACAAGAAAGATTTTCATCTTCGTCCCTTCAGATTATTTTGCATGAATTGTTGTGATCGGCTCTCGAAAGCTGTGTACCAATGATCAGATTATCGTACCATCACTTCGAAAGCAGTATTTTCTCATTGTGTGTACTAGGCTTTAGATTTAGCTTTGTGTCAAGCGAGTGTCATTGTGTGCTCACAATGCTAGCAGCCCCTTGGCATAGGACCTGGAAGCTAGTGAAGCTCACTGTAGAAGCTTACTACAGCGATTTATAGCTTTCACAGAGAACCTACAGGTATGGCAAACATTAAAACAATTGCAACACCTGGAATTCATCTTTAAGAAACTATAAACGGAATTACCAAAAGAATGGCAGCATACACAATAATCACCAAATAGGTATGCTGTTGTGGGATGGGTTAACAAAAAAGCAGAGAAGAAAAAAAGATGTTCCTTTTTGAGCCTACAGCTACTATTTGGATAGCAGCCACAATTTTTCAGTTGCAATTAGAAAAATAAATTTATCACCTAACCACATAAAAGGATTTAGAATCCTAATCATCATTAACCAGCAATTCTACTTATCTGAAGAATCAGAATGATTAAAATCATTCCTGAAGCCATATTTAGAAAGATTACACATACACTGCTTTAACTCGGCGAATGCCAGGAAGAAATCAAATCTGATGCTGTTAAATTCTTAAAGAGTTGGTTACAAAAGGGACTGCTCTGTGGAGTCACAATGGCTAACCTAATATATTTCGAGTGGTTTAAGATTTCACGCATAATCAGTGAACGTTGTAAATGTGCCAGATAATGCTTTTTATTTTAGATAGAACCCACATGCTTTGGGGAATATGATACAACCATTAATATCAGATTATTCAGGATCAAAGCACCACTCACTTTTTGGATAAAACCACATTATACTTCTACATGATATAAATGTACCAATCACATACATGTCAGAGAAAAAATAAATCCTAATTACCATAAATGTCCAGCGACAGACCACAGGCTTCATTTCACTACTATTAGTCATGCAAGTCTTTGGTAAACCACTGGATAGCAACCTTCTGTTTCAACCACTTGACCACTGGGAACTTAAACCCCCTTTCTAACCAGACCAATTTTCAGTTTTCGGTGCGCTCACACTTTGAATAACAATTACTCAGTCATGCAACACTGTACCCATATGAAATTTTTGTCCTTTTTTTTCACACAAATAGAGCTTTCTTTTGGTGGTATTTAATCACCGCTGTTTTTTTTATTTTTGCGCTATAAATTAAAAAAATTCTGTAAAAAAACCCACCAAAAAAGTCTTTGTTTCTATTAAAATTTAGCAAATTAGTAATTTTTCTTCATAAATTTTGGCCAAAATGTATACTGCTACATATCTTTGGTAAAAATAATCAAAAATGGTGTATATTATTTGGTCTGTGTGAAAGTTATAGAGTCTACAAACTATGGTGCCAATCTCTTAAAATTGATCACACCTGAAGTATTGATGGCCTATTTCATTTCTTGACCCCTAACATGCCAGAAAAGTACAAATACCCCCAAATTACCCCTTTTTGGAAAGTAGACATTCCATGGAATTTAGAAAGAGGCACGTTGAGGTTTTTAAAAGGTGTAATTTTTTTCCCACAATTCTTTGCAAAATCAAGTTATTTTCTTTTTCTTTTCACAAAATTATCATATTAGCAGGTTATTTCTCACACACAGCATATGCATACCACAAATTACACCCCAAAATACATTCTGATATTCCTCCTGAGTATGACGATACCACATGTGTGAGACTTTTACACAGCATGGCCACATACAGAGGCCCAACATGCAGGCAGCACCAGCAGGCGTTCTAGGGGCATAAATTTCAAGTGTAATTACACTTTGATGCACTGTAGTAGCATGGATGCGAACTGATGTGGCATGGATGAGCCATGGATGTGGATGGCTGAGTATTGAAGAGTATGGATGGATGGATGAGTACTGCAGAGTATGGATGGATGGATAAGTATTGAAGAGTATGGATGGACGGATGAGTGTTGCAGAGTATGGATGGACGGATGAGTATTGCAGAGTATGGATGGATGGATGAGTATTGCAGAGTATGGATGGACGGATGAGTATTGCAGAGTATGGATGGATGGATGAGCATTGCAGAGTATGGCAGAGTATGGCAAAGTATGGATGTGGCTGGAATGGGCACTGAGCAGCGCTGTGGGCACTACACATCCAGCCCACAGCACTGCTGCAAACAATCTCTCCCCTCTCCCCTCACACTGTCGGTACAGAGAGGGGAGAGAGGAACCAGACGTGACGCTGGTTTGTTGGTGTGATCGCTCCGTCATTTGACAGAGCAATCACGTGGTAAACGGCCACCATCAGCGGCCATTTACTGTGATGCGCCGGGTCTACCGGTCATGGATATTTCCGGGTGTGCGCCCCAGGTATGGACGCTCTCCCAGAATAAGCCGACCGCGCTGTAGCCATGTTTCGGCTATGGTCCGGTCGGCATCTAGTTAATACCAAGCACACATTTGTCCATTCCATAACCTGCCCTATATAATAAGGGTCTATTCCCACAAGGTGTGATGAGACGGCATTGGACAGCTATTCTATTGCTGTCCCGCCAAGAGAGAAGGGAAAATTCCTCGTCTCCTGTGTGGCCAGTACACACTACATCATTACGTAGTGTGCAGATGGTCGCAGTGAAAAAAGTAAAGCAGGCCATACTTCTTTTCAGCACTGTTCAAAGCAATCCAACGCCTCGAATCTCGCAGCGGCCGACTGAATTTAATGAAATGTCACATTTCAATAAAATTCAACAAAAGAAAGCGAACAGTGCGATGCGCTGAGATTGGCGCATCAGCACTGCAGTGATCCTGCCTGCACCATTGTAACGCAGTGCCTGGTTTTGATCTCACAGTGACACAAGCACACCATCTGCAAGAAGAGTGATGGTGCCAAGAAACTGCCACCACACAGTCTAACACATGATTTGTATGATCACATAAACTTAGTATGGATGTAGTGATAAAAAAGCTCTCCATACAAGTTTATTCTTGGATAACAGTCACCATTGAGAAAAGCATTTAGATATTTCTACCATCTGGGACTTCGATATAAAATTCTAAAACTTTGCCAGCTATCAGGAGCCTTTAGCCTAACAAAGAGCCAGAATAGTAAAACTACTCTTTCTGAATAATGACACATCAGGAAAAAACACCTGGGATAGCCTATTACATATTTGCATTCAACCTACTGCATAGTTTAAAGTGGTTGTAAACTCTTACATATACCCAGTGAAGTAACTGGCCTAAGGTGATACACATACATGAAACAAATCATCCTATGTACATTTTACCTGTTTACCTACAGTCTTCTCTTCTTTACAGCCATTCAAAGTCCAGCATTTATAAAGCTTGTCTGAGCTGTCAGAAACCAGGGGGCAGAGCTGAAATACATCCTGCAGCTCAGTGAGGAGAGTTCTGAGAGCTGACTGGAGGGAAGGGACACACCCCCTTCACACAGAATCACAGTTTTTTTGGACAAAAGTCTTATAAAGATGTGTATGCACCCATATGTTACCCTGACTGAGGGATATTGCTATGAAGAGTCCATGTTTGTGCAGCTTGCATAATTTATTTTGTATTATTCTGCAATTTATTTATGTTCATTGCCTTTCTGACCCTGTTTTGCAAAATTGCTTCCAAATTTGCACCTGTTTAAACTACTATATCCAGTTGCTCCCTGTCTAAACAATTGATTATTACTGCTGCTATACACATACTTGATATTTATGATTATGTTTCTTCTGTTCATAAACAAATTTTAAAGTGACTATCACAAAGTAAAATACCTAGATGACAGGGTTCTCATCAAGCAACCATCTCTCATCCATTAAGAAGCCGTCTCCAAAGTTCTGTGTACTAGTTCCAGGGTTAAAGCCCCACATCCAACATGCATTATATAAGTTATGAAATGGCCGCTTCCATAAGACTCTAATTATATTTTAGCTGTATTTTTGTAACAGATTCCAGATGTATTGTATTTTGCTGGAAAAACCAAGAAAATCTTTCAGGTTTTACCATGAGTAATTTAAGGCCAATGCTGAAATATTAAAAAATCATTTAGTTAACCTTTTTTTGTATCAGTTATGAATAAAAAAAGATTTCCTGATTATACCATTACTCTGCATTTTCGCAACATAGAACAAATAAAATACAGTACATAGAGTATAAATAAGGGATTATACAATGTCTCATCTCTTTTAAATTTAAGAAAGACATTAAAAAGTAAAGTGTGCATAGATGGTTCGCTCTGAACATTAGTCTTAAGAATACAGACATGACTAATTTCACAAGTCAGTCTCCTGTATACAAACTTTAAACAACAATATGTATATCCTGCATTGAATAGTATTGCACAATAATTTTATACTTACCACCTGGAGTTTGCTGGTTGTCCGGGCTTGTCGAAATCCATCAGTTGGAATGCAGTGATCTGCATGTCCATTGCAAAAGCAGCTTCCCTTAACTATAAAGTCATAAACAGCATAGTGGGCTAAAGACTGTGGTTTGATGTCTGAGTCCTTGTTGTGGCAGGGACACAGCTGTTGCTTCAGCAGTTGAACACGGAGATTAGTGATCTTTAGTTTGTCTTGTGCTTCTTCACTATAAGGATCCACAGTTGAATAGTAAGGTGGCATAGCTCGAAAAATAACCTGCGGGAAAATGTGAATACATGAGATTTTAATGGTAAATTAAAACAAAACATATCCAGGTCTATTACTATAGGGAGCCATAGAAATGTGTTGCTGATTAGAATGACTAAACTCCCACCCATACACCTAGCACTGAGAACAACAGGCAGTGTGAGGTATGTGCACTCTTGTTGAGATCAATGCACACAGCAACAACCACTACAATTGCAATCCTTGGTTGATGGTAACAAGTAAAGATCGGCTCGGGTGTGTTCGGGGATCCCACCTGCTCAATCCTGCCAGGAAGCCGACACTGTACACGGCTAATCACAGGCAGAGAGACATTTCAATCTGTGCAGCTGCGGATCAGGAAATGTCTCACTGCCTGTGATTAGCCGCATGCAGTGTCGGCTTCCTGGCGGGATCGGGCAGGTGGGATCCCAAACAAGCCTGATCCCATTCCTAATAACAAGCAGCATACACAAAATGAAAGAAGGGTTACCTAAAAGGGAATATGCCCTTACATTCACACAAGTTTCTAAAGTGTTAAAAAATATATATTTGCTTTAAAGTAAACAACCTGAAAAGAAATATGGAGAATGGCATTTCTTACTTTCTTCTGAAAGAGATAGTTGCGTTGCTTATTTTTTATTGAAGCTGTCCTTCAAAAACTTCCTCCATCTGGTTGCTAGAGGTTACAGCGCACATTACGACTCACTGATTAGTTGCTAGAGATGACAGCGCACATTACGACTCACTGATTAGTTGCTAAAGGTTACAGCGCACCTTACGGCTCACTGATTAGTTGCTAGAGGTTACAGCACACATTACGACTCACTGATTAGTTGCTAAATGTTACAGCGCACCTTACGGCTCACTGATTAGTTGCTAGAGGTTACAGCAAATGATTTGTGCTTGTTAATTGGTTGCTAGAGATTACTGTACAGTAATACTGCTCACTGAATGGTTGCTAGAGGTTGCAGCACATCATCTCCTCACTGCAGGGGGGCATGATCTACATTTGACTGCCACCTTTATTTACATATCAATGCCACCAGCCGCAGCTATATACTTAGTAATGT
>NW_027507903.1:250869414-250931914 GCF_037356315.1 Lithobates pipiens | reverse complement strand
CTCTCACAAATTTGGCTGAGAGCAGTGGAAGCCATTGGCTCCTTGCTGTCTTAAATCATATCCTGTGAGCAGAGCGCAAGGGTGCGGCCAAGCCACAATGTGTGTTAATAGATGCACACAGCCACAGCTGATCCCTCAGTTCTTCCCACTGCTCTGAGCAGAGAGCAGTGACTGTCAGTCGTGGCTCCCTGCTCTGCCCTTCCCTGCACAGTTTGGGAAGCTATTCAGAGTGCATTCAGCTGATGACCTCATCAATGTTTGCGCTGTGAAGGCCCAGCTTACAGTGCCTCTCAGCAGTGACTTTTCAGCGCTGGAGGGCTTCTTTCAGAGTGACTATTACATATGCGATGCATACTAGAATGTTATGCCATTGCCTTGCAGGGTTTTTTTTTTTCTCCAACTTTAAAGTGAAACTTTTGCTCATCGGTTTCCCCCCCCCCCCCCCCCCCCCCCCACGGTGCCACAACTGTCACCTTTCAGGGGGGAAGGGGGTGCAGATACCTGTATAATCCAGGTATCTGCAACCACTTCTGGGAATAGCTAGCCGCAAATGACTGCCCCCCCCCCTCGTTACACAACAGAGACCAGTAAAGACATGCCGCATGCACAGTAGGGAACCGGGCAGTGAAGCCGCAATGCTTCACTTCCTGATTCCCTGAGCGAGGATGGCGGCAGGGCAGTGGAGAGACGAGCGATTGCTCGTCATCTGCTGCTGACGTCACAGGCACCCTGGACAGGTAAGTGTCCGTTTTATTAAAAGTCAGCTGCTGACTTTTAAGAATTTTTTTTTAAGGTGGAGCTCCACTTTAAGTATGAGCCTTTTAAATGTGTAAGTCATTCTTGGGTGGGCACAGGTAAAATTGACCCATCCCCTAGTTGCATGCTGATATCTGGTAACCAATTGGGCATGCTCTGCTCTCCATTGCAGCCTTTGCAATCTTGACATGGTATTGGGCATCGTTGATGCGAGCCTTCCCCCAAGAACTGGTTACAAAAGGTTGCCGATAGTGGCATAGCAGGAGCAGAGAGTATCTGCTAAAGCTGGCTATATAGACCGTTTACATTTCGGCTGATTCCTGCTGAATGGCTGAAATTCAAGCTGTGCTTAGCCCTGTCTGTACCACCCAACTTGGCAATAGCCGGCAGGGGAGATTCTTTTGTCTACGTTGTATGGCATAGATGGGAAGGAATGAATTGGTTTCTAAAAAAAAATCTAAGGTGCATGGCTAGATTAATGTTTGTTTTTTTCCTGTTTTTTTTTTTTATATGAAGAGTATCAAGTGAAAAGTGTGTTTTCAGCTGCATGAATTTGGCCTCTGCACCCATGCAGTTGGCATAAAATAATTTCTGTTCATAATATTTTTACTTTCTACTAGAAACTTGAAATTACCCCAAGAGGGTAGAAAATAGGAGATGCAGGAAAAATGATTTCAGGTTTTGAGTAGTGAAAAACATGCTCTAATTTAGACCCTTTTTTTTTTTTTCCTACTTTTTTACACATGTATATCTTTGCTTGTCTATCTGAAATATTGTATGCTTGTTTGTTTTACAGGAAAGACCAGAACTTGCTATCCCCTGTTAATTGCTGGTATTTACTGCTGAACCAAGTGAGAAGAGAAAGCAAAGATCATGCAACACTAAGTGATATCTACCTAAACAATGTTATAATGCGCTTCATGCAGATAAGTGAGGATTCAACTAGGATGTTTAAAAAGGTATGTGTTATTCATAGATATACCACCAATTTCTGTATTTTTTGAATGCTTATGTAGCAAATGCATTACAATTTTATGAGATTTTTGTTTGCTTTTTATGGATGAAGAAGTCTATTTTGTGGAGGGTAATCGGAAGATTGGTTAGAATTGTGCACTAAAGTGGCATTGGCTGACCTCTTGTCCAGTATAGAAGAAAATGGTACATGCAGTGTTTTGTCTGACCATGACCCCTGTTCATACACAATCCTAGCTCATTTCCTGCTTCTTAGCCAGAAAACACCAGAGTACACACAGACTTTGTCTTTTACTTTGTATGAGTCTTCAGCTTGTACAAAGCTCATACAGAAGAGGATATTGGCTGTTTAGGTTCCCTGCAGACCAAAATGCACATTTAACCCTTGCAGTGCGTCAGAATCCCCATTGCAAGGGTAACCTCTGATTTTAGTTCAGGTTTAAAAGAAGTTGGGTCAAACCTTTTTTTTTTATGCTTTTCTTTTGGGTCAAAAGAGCACATTCACTATTGTTCTTCTGTGACCCAGAGTCAGCTGATGAGCAGTTGGTTACCCATGATCCGCTGACTGGGCAGAACACGCCAATGTTGAATGATTGACATCTGGCTCCATCTTTTAGTGCATGGCTAAGAGCCAGAGCCAGCTGTGACCACCCGCTCACTAGCCTGTGACTCCAAGTTAGTTCTGGATGAGCTGAGTTGGGTGTTATGTCCAACAGTCACTGTTCTCTGCTTCCAGCAGACTAAAGCTGGCCATGCATGGATGGAGATTTAGCCAGTTCAGAAGGAATTGGTCAAATTTCAATGCATATATATCTGTTCCTGAGAAGTTCATCTTATGATCTATTCTTCAAGAACAGGTTTCTTGGTATATTTTTGCTGTATCAGCACATGCAGCCAATCATCTGCAGTGCTAATGAGTTTATTTCCACAGTCCTGCTGTCAGAATACAATGACACGCCCATGAGGATTTTCCCATTCACCTGAAATGTTTGGATTGGGAAATTGGTTGTGTTTTTTTTTTTTTTTTTTTTCATTCAGCCAGCTGACTGAACAAAGAAAACTGGACCATGTATAGCCAGCTTAAGAGTTAAGCGGTCAGCAATTAATGTGGTCTGTCAGCTCTCTATTTTAGAGCCGGCATTGGACAGCTGCAGTGTCACATAGATGATGCACCATGGAGTTGAGTATGTTTGTTTTTTTTTTTTTTTTTCTTAGACTCCTTTTACACGGAGGTGGTTTTCAGGTGTTTTGGCGCTAAAAATAGCCTCTAAATAGCGCCTGAATACTGCCTCCCATTCATCTCAGTGTGACTTTTCACAATGGGGCAGTGCACTTGCAGGATGTTAGGAAAAGTCCTGTAAACTAGCATCTTTGGGGCAGGGCAAAAATTGAAATGAATGGGCAGTGCAACACAAGCATTTTTAAGCGTGCCGCTAGCGGCCGAAAAGCTGCACAAAATCTGTGCTTAAACACCAGTAAAGCGTGGCTAAAACTAGCGGCGTTTTACCACTAACGCCCAGCTCTTTCAGCATGAAAGGGGTCTAAGCCTATAATTTTCCTTTAAACGAGCCTATGTGGAGAAGAAGAAACCCTAAACTGACATCTGAACAGAGCTCAAAACAAGCTGTTGGCACGTACAACTTTACCATTCGCCTCTTCAGAACTTTTTCAAGTGAATATGCAATTTGCTACTGTTTAGCATTATTTACATAAGCATATGCATCCGTCCCGCAACCCAGTTTGCAATGACTGGTTTAGGGTCGGGGGCTTGCATATTGCCCATTATCAGGTAATAGTCAAGTTGGGGATGCACCATGTGGTGCTAGGTTTAGTGTCAAGGTAAGAGATGTGCTTACAGCTGATGGTGTTGGCTTTCTATGCCTGCTACTAGTTTTATAGTGTTTTCTCCCACGTAGGTTTACATCAAATGAGACTACATATCTTGTATGTTTGCTTGATGGCACAAAAGGCCCACGGTATATTTGCATGGAAATGGTAGTACAAAAGTTGTGCATCTTATAGGCAAGAATTTTGTACTGTGTAAAGATGACCAATAAGCCAGTTTGACTGAGATCTTCAATTCTTCTTGAATGGAGGAGATAGTTGGGTTAAATTTTGTCAATTGTTGTTGTTTTATGAGTAAGCCACAAGGATGTTACCGAGCATATCTTTTTACTACATAATTCTATATACACTTCCATTATAATCCTGCTTGTCTGTGTATACCACTTTTAGAAAGATGTGTTCCAGGTCTCGAATGTCTAGAAGCTTCAGATTTTTTTTCACCTGTTTGAGTATGAACATGCATCAAGCTGTGACTTTGCCTAAACAGATGTAGTCCATACACATAATCTACAGTGCTGAATCATTTTAGCTTTGTGTTAAAATGTGTAGAAGCTGTAACCTGCTTTGTTTCTGGTATAAAGTTTGGATGCATACGATTCAGAAAATTCTGAACTGTAAAGACAGCCCAGTTCAGGCCTAGATTTTTGTCTGCTGGTCATGTGATTTGAGACATGATCTCCTTGACAATAGTTTATATAGGAAAAGCATACAAACATTAAATGGCACTAAACCGTCCATACATGGATCAAAATGTTATCCTTGTATGGGCAAGCTGGTTGTATACAAGTTAATTAATCAATCGATCTACTTGTGTACAACCAGCCTGTCAGGTTTTTCTCAAATGATTTATAGTGGCTGTTATAGCTGGTAACACTGATTTTTGTAGTCTGACAATGGGGAAGGCCCCCTGATGTCAGAATACAATACAGCAGAAAGGATTCCTTAACCACCTTTTTAAAGATGCGCAACCTTCAGCAAACCTCAATATACAATGTGCAGCTCTATTTTCCCCAAAAAGTTATTCAGTGTTTCAAAACTCCAGAGGAAGCACTAACAAATCCAACAGAGTTCGGAGTGTGGTTGGTTGCTTACTGGAACCCAATGGCTCTCAAACAAATGAGGAGCCAAAATGCTTTGGGGATAAACCTAAAATATTCCTGCAGTAGGTGATGCAATACCTCTGGCTTCATTTAGAAGTTTACACTATCCAGTTTTTCCAAGGTTGACACTGTTCTTCACCTACAAGCAAAATTTGAAATCCATAGAAAATGGTCAGTCCAGGTGCATATGCTGGGCTAATGATGGAGATGCCCATTCTGCTCCATGGTCAGTATTGATGCATTAGCCAGATTCCATAGGAGAATGGGGTACCTTGAGACTTTGCAGCAAGCAATTCATTCAAGGCTACCTTTACAGTTGCATATTGGGTCAAAACACATTATGCAGATGCAAGTACCCCAGTGGGATGACTTGCTTCAAACACAGGGCTCCTTGGTTGCGATGAAGCTTGCCGCTGCAGGAATCCTAGCAACCTGGTCCCATTCAGCTGCCAGCCAGGACTTTCAAGGGGCTGTACCTGCTCCAGTATGGACACTCCAGCCCGAGTGCCACCCTCTCTATGCCTTCATGAGACAAAATCTTGTGTTTGCTTCCGACAGGTACAAGAATTTCTCACAAGTACTGTGATTTCTAATCAGTAAACTATGACCATTTCAGCCATTCTTTTCACTCCAGCTGCTTGCTTTCCTTGTGGTTGTACACTAAATATTGGCTACTTGGAAGTTTCTGCACCTCTGTACAAATAATATGACATGGTATGTTAATGCTGAGCTTTAGGCATTCAGCCAATCTGTAAATTTGTGCTGGCATATTATTATGAGTTAAGTCCAACAGGTTGTATGCCATCTGGTGGCATTATCTGCTGTTGCTAAACCCCAGACACACAGAATCTCTGCCTGCCCCTCTCCTCTGCTGCCTATTCACAGGAGCTTTTGTATCTTGTGAATGGATTCACATAACACTAAGTATTCTGTGATTGGGCGGGTGGGGGGGCTGGGAACAGTGGCTGCATGGGACTCTACAGCTCCTGGAGCTGAGACCAGAAGGTCCAGCATCTGTCTTGCAAAAGTATAGCAAGAGCTATGCAAAAATGGATATTCTAAATTACAGCTGTAAGTCCTTGAGGTAGTATGCACCTCGTTGAACTTAACCCCAAGTAATCAAAAACATTGCCCAAAGTGGCTGAATTCCTGGAGTTCAGCTTCAAAGCAGACAGGGATACCTCTTGACCTTGTTGCATCTCGCTGGTGTATGAAAAGCGATCCACAGTGGATTGCATTTTAGAGACTAGTATGCGAGTCATAGAAGCGTATTTCAAACATTTTACACATGTATTCAAGCGTCAGATGTTTTTGTCTTAGCCCATTGAATGCACTAGGTGGGAGGAGATCAGTTCCTGCAGGCTAAAAAAACACACAGAAAAGAAAAACGTGATTTAAGTGTTTTCAGGCGTTCCTTAGTCTCTTGGGCCAAAAATGCCCACATCCGTGTCACGTGGCTCATGTAGCTTTTGAAGTTCAAGGTGTCTGAGTGCTCATTTGTGAACAGCCACCATTGAACTACATCTTGTAGCTAACAGGGACAGGTTTGGGTTATATTCATCTAACATGGAGGTCTGATGATAAACTGTCATGGCCACCCACTGCTGCTTACAAAGTTAAGTCTGTTGATGAACAAAATGCAAAATTCCTATAGTGTGCTGCTGTTCGGTCACTTTATTGTATGCCACATCAAAGAGTTTATTAGTGCGGTGTTTATGAAAATTGTCTAGAACGGCTGCTTTCGAAAATGGTGCCCCTCATATTTATTTCCTTAAACTTCATTTTCAGTTTCTAATTTGAAGCTTAAGTGACCTCCTTTCAAGTAAATTAGCTTTGTTTCTCTTCATGGTCACACGTGCGTAGACATGCATTCAGATGAGTGTAGCAATGCACCCTCCAGGCTCAAATTATAGGGTTTCCAAGGATATAGCTTCCTTGGAATTCAATCCCTTCTTCCAGCATCTTGTTTGTATCTGTCATCTCTTGCCACTGGTGAAGTGAAAGGCTGTGTTGATTGGAACACTGTGCTCTACTTACTTCCAAAAGGCCAGCTTGTCTTGTGAATGCCCAAGTTTCTTTGCCCAGTGTTTTATGGAATGGCGGAAATCGCCAACAGTGTGCAAAAAAATGGATTCCTGATAGCCATGCTGTGCTGTCTTGCTAATGGTGCCAGGCGTGCCTAACTAGGCTTTTTCCATTTTCCTGAGTCTTTGTGTCTGTTTAACAAACAGGTCATTAATCACAGTGATTGGTTATTTGCTACTTTCGAAAATCCAGTATTATCCCTTTTAATTAGGAAGTGAAAACCGGTTTGTTCTCTGTTTATATGCACTGAGTTTTCTCTTCCCAAGAACGTGGACAAAGGAGAATTACTTTCTACAAACAGTCAAGCTACTAAAGTTATTTTGACAGCTGTTATTGGTTTATGTCTGAAATCCAGGCAGCTAAAACAATATCAATGTGTGCACGTGTTCATTAAAAATCATTAAACTATATCCAAGAACAAAAATGTAATGTATTGCAGTCTACCTTTCCTTATATGTGGTGGTGAAATTTGATTTGTTTTTGTTCTTTGCTCTTTTTCTTTCTTTATTTTCAACTAGCGATCCCGTCAGGAAAAGACTTCCTGTCCTAGGCTGGCAACCACACTGGATCTAGGAGGGGCAACATTGGAAGGGAGTGTTAGGACTAGAACACCTTCCTTCTCCATATCAAAGGGGTACATCTTTTGTAATTTTACAGAGGGTACATTGCTGACTGACAACTCTCCACAGAATAGGAGAGCATTGGAAGTTATCAGCTCATGAAATTTCTGGCTGGATAAACCTGTTTTTTTTTTTTTTTTTTGCACTTATTGAATAGTTATAAAAGATAAATGCTTTCAATTTTATATTTAGGGAGCAAATGAGAGAAATGTATTGTTAGTTTACATACACTTTAATTGTATGTAAACTAAGGATATTTAATTTTGTGCAAGTACCTGGATTTGACTTGGTATCTGCCTCTTGCAATCCCCTGTACAACAGAGAGAGAAAGGAGGTGAAACGGCACCATGGATGTTGATGGGTCTGGTTCAAACACTGAAAATAAAAGTTGGCTCTGCATATGCAGGAACAGATTCACAGGACACAATCACTGTGTTTTAACCACTTCAGTACCGTGCCGTAGCTGAAAGACTGCTACAGCGTGGCTCTTGTTCTGGGAGGGTGTCCATGCACCTCCTCCTGTGCACCCCCTAGGGCGTGCATTCTTTGGATACAGCAGATCGCAGATTGAGGTAAAGGGCCAATCGGAGCAACCCTTTACCATGTGATCAGTTGTACCAAATTACAGCTGATCACATATAAATACATTTTCCGGTTATCAGCATTATTTTCCTTATGCGTGTGAGGAAAGGAGAGCCAGTAACCGGCAAGGCTGACAGGGCACTGATTCAGTACAGCCCAATTAGTGCCACCTCATCAGTGCCCATTAGTGAAGAAGAAAAATTGCTTATTTGCAAGACTTTATAACCGAAACTAAGAAAACCTTTTTTTTTTTTTTCCATTTGTTTAGCAAAAACAAACAAATCCAGTAGTGATTTAAATAATGGCGGATAGCATGGGATTTATACCAAAAGGTATAAAAAAAATTTTGAGGCATACTGACAATCAATAGTATTAATAATTATAACACTTACTTTTTCTGTTTTTGCAAACAGCAGCATGCCGTTTTCTCCTCAAAAATGATTTTATAAAACCGTCTCCTGACGGTTTCCATTTTGCCTGTGGGCAAACCATTTTATTTAGTGACAGGAGTTTTGACTGGCGTTTGGAGCTTTAACAAAGCCTGTCCAAATCCATGTTTTGAAGCAAGTGTAAACTGGCAGTTAATGTGTGTTGAAGCCGTAGCAAGTGTAAATGAGCCCTTAAGGAACACTCAATATGCCGGTCCAGGCATGTGGGCAGATCCCGGCCATATGGTCACGTTCCATCCTGAGCCTGCATAGGCTCTGGGATGTCAGGCGACAGCAGACTTCAGCCCGCTGTTTGCTGAAAACGAGTCACAGGAGTGCAGAACAAACTGCACTTCTGTGAGCCACTGGAGAAGTACTTCTCCTGTAACACACATATAAAATGCCTGCACCATGAAATGGGGAAGATTTAGAGTGAATGTGTGTGTGTGTGTATATATATATATAATTTGTGCTTAGTTTAGAAGTTTACATACCCTGGCAGAATTTATGATTTCTTGTCCATTTTTCAGAGAATATGAATGATAACACAAAAATATTTCTTTCACTCATGGTTGGTGTTTGGCTGAAGCCATTCATTATCAATCAACTGTGTTTACTCTTTTTAAATCATAATGACAACAGAATCTACCCAAATTACCCTGATCAAAAGTTTACATACCCTGGTGATTTTGGCCCGATAACATGGACACAAGTTGACACAGGTTTGAATGGCTATTAAAGTTAACCATCCTCCCCTATGATCTGTTAGCTTGTCATAATTGGTGTGTGTGTATATAAAAGGTCAGTGCTTTTCTGGCCTTTTGGCCACAACCATAATTTCTACATTAGGAGAGGAGTCAACAAGACCTATGATGAAAGCTTTGGAAGTGGTTGCTGATGTTTTTGGGGATGTGTGAACTACAAAAAGCACAAGAAATTTGGCAAGATGAATGCAGTATGTTACCAAAAATACTGGAGGAACATTTGCATTCATCAGCCAGGAAGCTGTGCATGGGATGTACTTGGACATTCTAACATGACAATGCTCCAAAACACAAGGCCAAGTAGACCTGTCATTGGCTACAGCAGAATAAAGTGAAGGTTCTGGAGTGGCCATCTCAGTCTCCTGACCTCAATATAATTAAGCCACTCTGGGGAGATCACAAACATACAGTTCATACAAGACAGCCCAAGAATTTACAGGAACTGGAGGCGTTTTGCCAAAAGGAATGGACAGCTTTACCATCTGAGAAGATAAAGAGCCTCATCCACAAATACCACAAATGACTTCCATCTGTGATTGATGTTAAGGGGGGGCAATGCACGCTATTAAGAACTGGGGTATGTAAACTTTTGATCAGGGTAATTTGGGTAGTTTCTGTCGCCATTACGATTTAAAGAGTAAACATAGTTGATGATAAATGGCTTTCACTAACCATGAGTGAAAAAATGTTTTTCTGTCATCATTCATATTCTCTGAAAAATAGCCAAGAAATCATAAATTCTGCCAGGGTATGTAAACTTATGAGCATAACTGTATATCCATTAAACTATACCATAAACAAGTATTTGCCATTTTGCACAGTACAGTTGGGACTAGCCAAATATTTAATGTGTACATATACCTTATTTATCAGCATATAACACGCACGTTTTTCCCCTTAAAATCAGGGGAAAATCGTGAGTGCGTGTTATACGCCGATCCCCGCTGTCTGTGAGGGCAAGAGGAGTGCCGCGGACATTGACCGAGCCCAGTCTACTGTGAACTCGGGTAGGCTCAGCTCCACTCGGCTCTGCTCGCAGTCACAGCTCCTAGCCTTTATGTCCCGCCATTGGACTGGTGTTGTGTCCATCATAGGAGCCAGGCCAAGGGGCGGGACGGAGGCATGACTGAGAGCTGAGGCGAGTACACGTGTACACAGTATGCTCGGCTTGGTCTATGACAGCGGCGCTCCTCTTGCCCTCAGACAGCGGAGACGAGCCAAATATCTTGGCGGCAGCGCTAAATTTAAAAACCAAACATGCTGCAATTTTGGGTAAGGCTGCAGATGGACGCTGTGCAAATCTGCATTGATGGGCATTTAAAATGGAAGTTTTTTTTTCCTTTAACTTCCTTCCTAAACTTTGGGTGTGTGTTATACGCCGATAAATACTGTGTGTGTGTGTGTGTGTGTGTGTATGTGTAATATCTTTATTTGGGACAACAGCCCCAAGTAGACTGTGGCAATGTCTGCTTGTGTGAGTCTGATCAGTTTGGCTGGCTTGGCACTACAAGTAATGTAAACCGGATCTATTTTTTGCCATGAATGGAGGATGTTGGAGTGAAGTGCTTACAGTGGAAATTCTGTGCATTGCATAGGTTTGCCTCCGTGTCATAACTCCATGCTCTTTCATCACAATCCTTAGTCTTTCATCTCCCAGCACCAGCTGTGTTTATTCTTGACATATAAAACCACTGATGTTTTCAAAGCTCTTGCTGCAGATCCACTGGAGTAACTTAACCAACATGCACTATGGAAAGTAGAAACAGGTATTTGCTGTAGCTTTAGGTCATAATGGATCTTGCCCATCTGTGTGAAAACGCATTCGCTTTTCATATTAAAATCAGTCTTTGTGTTTTTCATTATCTATCGATAACTAGAAAGCAGTTTCCTGGTGTTCCGTTTTGTCATTCATAGCGAGCTCAGGAAATTTGTTTTTGGATGGAATGACCCTTTAAAATGTTTTTTTTAAAAAGGTAATTTTCAACTGAACATCAATTTTATGACGTGCAATCATCATGAACTGTAAAAACCTGTGTGCTGGCTGAAGAGAATCTGGAATTCCATTGGGATTTAGCTAGTGGGCGGGCCCAGCCCATCTATAGCTAGCTGTAACTAAAATCAGTTGCTGACCCTTTTTTGCTTTTTATTTTTTTATTTTTTTTATTTTTTATTTTTTTCTCGCTTGCATAGAACCTGGAGTTTTTTTCATTAAGCTCTGCTGTGTCAACTTTTAATAATTTGTATGTTAACCAAACTGATTCTTTTTAGTATACAGTCAAATATTATGGCAATTTATTGCAAAATCAGCTCTTCGGCAGTGTTCCATACCAAGCCGTTGGGACTGCCCTTGGCTGTCCATGTCCATGCCACCCAACCTTTGTGTTTCATCAGCTTGTAAAAAAAAAAAAAAAAAAAAAAAATATCACTAAAACGTGCTGTATTGTAAACAATGACAGTGAGCCTATTATGCAGCAGCTGTGTTTTTTTTTTTTTTTTTTTTTCTCTACTGATGAATCTCGCTATGAGGTTGATGGGGTGGCCTGAAAATTGCAATATGATTGTCAACCTGGTATCCACAAAGGGGACATAGCAGGCAGGGTTTCTGAAAACGAATTCAGATTCTCGGTCTGCTGCATACTAGGTGGGAAAAGGATTTATTCAAAGAGTTAAGCTGGCAATAGATGGAGCAAATTTATTTCCTGCAACCATGGTTTGCAGGAAGGAAAACCGCTCGATTTCGCCATCAACACTGTTGCTATTGTACTCTCCCAGCAAGGAGAGCTCTCTGTCAGGAGAACACACACGATTGAAAAAATTGGGGGAAAACACTGCGCTGAGGCCAAAAACTGAGGGTCAGCAGCTAACACCCAAACAAACAAAGTTTAGTGAAAATAAGAGAAAATTGGTGTAGCGCTAGTGAATCGATTAGTGAAAAACTCTAAAGCTGTATATTAAAGGGGTGATAATGAAACCAATACTAAAAAACACACATGTGCAAAAATAAAAAATATAAAACAAAAATTAATGAAATTAATAATTCACTAAATATGTGGATACAATATATAAATGCGCACAGATCTTGATGGGTATCAGCAGCTGAAATATAAATCCCAGCAAACAGTCCATGTATGTTAGGTAGTGAAAAGTGTCAATGTTGGTCTTCCCAGCAACGGAATCAAGCGACCACACAATTCAATTCAACCTGGAACAACGACTTGTCTGGAGTGAATTAAAGAGAATTAAATACTCTTACCGGAGGAATTGGACACATCTGTCATATGACAGTGGGTCAAATGTGCTTGAAATCTTAGGTGGTATCAATCAGGTGTTATGTGTTGTTGGCAGGTGCCCGTTAGTCACCGCACTGTGTCCAGATTTCACGGTTCACTGGGACTCCTGATATGAGTGGCTGGATCATACGTCTCCAGGATCAACAAGGTCCAACTATTCACATTGGGGTGCCATCCAAAGTATGGTAGATCATATAAAAAAGGGGTTCAAAAAGAAGGGCTCCAAATGGTGCAGGTCAGACGGTAACCAATAGGTTTATTAAAAAGGTCATAAAAACCATGACATAAAGGCAATAAGTGATCACAAATTAAAATCGAACATAAGAAAAGCAATGTGGGGTACAAAATGTGATCGCATCTTTAAACTCAGAAATTGTACAATTTTAAGAAAAAACTTTTTCGGAATTGGGGTTGTACACTTTTTGGAATATCAGGAATATAGGAAGTGTTCACATTACTTTATGTACATTACTGCAAAATCTGTTCTTGCAGTGATAAGTAAAATATATAATGAATTATTTTCAGGTTTACTGTTCTTTGTTGTGTTTGACCTTTTATCTTAAACCTAAATTATTCATTGTGAATTTACGCTGAATAATTTGGAAAATGTTGCAGTTAGCCGTGTTTAATTCCCACGTCTGTTTTGTGCATGGCTTGTTTTGACCTTTTCTCCTGGAAATCAAAGTAAAGATGGCTTTTAAATGGAACAAATATTAACAAAGGAATGCCCTTTTTGTGTTTTTGATTTCCTCCAGCTATTTAGTCTTTTGCTCCGGCCATGCATGGAGCATATTTGTTTCCTTCAACCATGGGTTACTGAAAATACATTCATTCTCCCATCAACACACAGTGTTGATGCAGGAATCCCCCTCCTAGTGGGATATTGTCTTCTCCCGGCAGGGGAAGCTGTCCCCGCTGGGTGAAGAGTGATTATTGCTAGCAGCTATGGCATCTGTTAACGATAATCACAGGTAAACCCCAGCATGCTGATTGTACCCAAGTTGATCGATCAACTTGGTATATTTAACCTGCCCATACACGGTTCGAATTGTGATATTCAAGCCGTGTATGTCCTGCCTTTAGTAAGTAAGGTTGTTTTTGACTATGGAATTTGTTTATTACATGCTAGTACTTTGGGGTATAATAGCTATTAGTAACTAGGGTTTATAGTCTTTCATTGGACCAATTGTAACTATTGGTTAAGGACCCATTTAAATTTGTGTGGTGCATTAACATGCACTGTGTTGCACGCCAACATGTTGCAGCTGGCCTTTGAAATCAACGGGTTGCCAACCCATCAAAAATCTGCTGTATCCCAAAATTTGTAATGCAACACATTGCACGCACTATTGTGTGCGGCAGCTAGCTGCAACAAGTGTGAATTGCCCTATACTGGATACACAAGGGGCGAAAATTGCCTGAAAACGATCGGTTTTACAGGAACTGGATGACTTTCTGCCCCTGTGTGCAGCTCTTTGTCTGACAGAAGCGGGTCTCACAATCGATTTCTGTCATACTGAAAATCGGCAGCCAATGGCTGCGAGCGCGATCACTGTGTTCTGGCGAGTGATCAGTCACCCTATTGCAACACAATAGCTCAGGGTGGAAGATTGCTGCACAAACATCACTGTGAATACTTATTGTTTTTTTTGTTTTTTTGTTCGTTTTTTTTTTTTTCAGCTGCTTGGTTGCACGAAAATAAGCTTAACCTGTGAACGGTGCTTTAGTGGTTGTGGTGCCATTCATAATGAATGACATTACAACCCAGCAATGCATATAACATACACATTACCACAATGTAAGGGTGTAAATCAGGAGTGGGTAAACTGCGGCCCTCCAGCTGTTGCAGAACAAAGTCCCATCATGCCTCTGCTTCTTGGAGTTATGCTTGTGGCTGTCAGTCTTGCATTGCATCATGGGGCATGTAGTTCTGCAACATCTGGAGGGCCTCCATTTGCCCAACCCTGGTGTAAATGATATCTCAGGGCTCATATATACCATCTTGTTAAAAATCATCCAAGCATTTTCTCCAATGTAACGGGTTTTATATGCATTTTACATGTGTGGTGTGTTTTTTTTTTTTTTGATCTGCATGGCAAAATGGGAAATATGGACATTTGCCTTGAAAAAATGCACTAATTAAAAAACCTATTGCATTTTAAAGAGGAAGTAAACCCTGATGAGTTTACTTCCTCTTTCATTCCCTGCAAAGGCAAAGCATAATGGACTACTATGCATCGCATAGTAGTCCATTATGTGTCACTTACCTGACACAGGAGCCAGCGAAGTCGCTGCTGTCCCCTGTAGTCCGCCGCATCCATCTTGTTGGTGGGGTCTCGCAGCTCCGCCGCTGTCATTCGGCGAAGCCGCGATTACGTCACTCCCGCGCATGCACACGGGAGCCGACACGCGCGCCAGCTCCGTCGCTGAGAATGCCGCGCTCAGTGCTCCTGCGCGCCGCTGTCTACGGCGCATGCGCCGTGGACAGCGGTGCCCGTTTTCGGGCAAGTATCTCCTAAACCATATAGGTTTAGGAGATATTGCTTGGACCTGCAGGTAAGCCTTAATCTAGGCTTACCTGTAGGTCAAAGTGGTTTGTAAGGGTTTACAACCACTTTAATTGTTGAATGGTACCTCAACCCACTTGCTGATAGGTCATAGAGTCTTGCAGCACATCAAGGTATTAACATGCATTGTGCTCCCAGAAATCTTACTTGAACCTGTTTTGTAGCTATTAAGACTATCTGTTCACAACAATATAAATTTGCCCCCAAAGAGCTATAGTGCTTTTTCTCCAGTTTTAAGGAAATCAGTATTTCATCATGGCACATAAACTAATCTTATGATATAAGGCATTATTCTGTGCTTGAAAAATACAGATACTAACTTCAGTGTGCCTCTGCTGGGTTTTAGGATAACCCATTATTGACATTGAGGTTTCCAAGAGACGCTGCATCACGCATTGCGATGTTGGTATCTCAGCAACCAGTTAAGAGATGTCTACATTTTATTGTTGGGATACAATGGAGCGTTCCAGTCATTGATGTTCTGCAGTCCAAACTTGTATTTGATTGCTTTGGCTTCTTGGGGTGCTGCAAGAGGTATATTAAAGTTTTTAATAATGGTCATTGGGGACAGATGGTGTCTTTACAACAGTCCATAAGCTACGTTTCACCTGTAATTAAGTAAAAATTTGACATAAAGCCGCCGTAAACCCGTGGCAAGCAATCCGCAATTAAGCTTTCGGCCCTTTACAGGGCATTCTACTGAAAGCTGTATTCTGGTCAACTGCTATGGCTCTGTATGCATTGGTACTAACGTGAATATGGAAAGATGCATCATACTGGAAAAATCCATATGATCAACGTAAAGAAAACACTTACCTTCCCTTGTAATGAAATACAACTGTTCTCAAGGGCATTTAAATACTAAAGGCTCATTTTGGTGAGACTTATTGTTGGGGATGTTCAAAACATGACATTTAGCCACATTTTGTCAAAACATGAATTCTTCAGATTGGGACTCTAAACTGGGCCACAAACAGTTTGATGGTAAAAAATATTCCAAATTTATTACACATTGATAATATATAGCATCATGAACATGGGGATATATGCAACAAGCACAAGTATTGGGAGCAGAAATGGAAACCAGCTGCCCGGAAAAGCCCAGAGCTTTGTCAGACAGAATGTGCACACATTTCTTTTAGCACCCCCCCTTAAAGTGATACAAAATTCTTAGTTTTTTTTAAATAACTTATACTAAATTATTATTATAATAAATGTTATACTTACCTGCTCTGTGTAGTGGTTTTGCACAGAGCAGCCCGAATCCTCCTCTTCTTGGCTCCCTTTCGGTGCTCTTGGCCCACCCCCCCTGTTGAGTACCCCCACAGCAAGCAGCTTGCTATGGAGGAAGCCAAGCCACAGCTCTGTGTGTCCATTCACACATGGAGCTATGGCCTGGCCATTCCCCCTCTCTCCTCATTCAATCATTGACCTTGATTGACTTCAGCGAGAGCCAATGAGGGAGAGTCTTGGACAGCCAAGCCTGTCGTGCAACATTGTTGGAGAGATGGGGCTCAGGTAAGTATTTGGGGGGCTGCTGTATGCAGAAGGCTTTTTATTTTTCATGCATAGAATGCATGAAAATAAAAAAAACCTTCTGCCTTTACAACCACTTTAAGTTGCAAAGGCAGCAGATGGGGATGTTCATATGCCATGGTTGCAATGCTTTGCGATGCATTTCAAAACTTAGCCTTACAATCAATTCCTCTTATTTACTCTTTTTTATTCTGTTAACCACTTCACGACCAGCCTACGGCGATGTACGTCTTTTTTTGAAGAGGGATATCTCGGTAATGGCAGCAACTGCTGCCGCAACAGAGGTATCCACCTCTTCAGGTACCACTCATGTTTACGATAATTGCGGTCTCTGTGGCAGATTTGCCGTAAGATCACCGTTACCGGCGGCGGGAGAGGTGCCACCCCCCTCCCACGCCCTCCGGCGCTTACCGGAGCCACCGATAGCGGCAGAGGTGATCAGGTCCTGTCTCCTTCTTGGTATGAATAAGAGTGAGGCAAGATGGCCCCCACCCCTCTTCATACCATAGCAGGGCGGAAGCAATGTCAAAACGGCACTTCCGCTCATACCTCCTAAAGGCACATTTTTTCAATGTGTGTTTTTGTTTTGTTTTTTATTGCATTTAAGTCCAAATATGAGATTGACCCCAGATCTCATATTTAAGAGGACCTGTCATGATTTTTTCTATTACAAGTCTGTTCACAAATGGCAGTGTGAACTTGCACAGGAATCGGATTGAGTCTGGAGAACACCCATGTGCTCCGATTTCAGTGCGCTGAAAAAAAAGTCCCTGCGCGATTTTCCTGCGAATCCAATGCGAGTTCAGACATACAACTTTGTGGCTGAACTCACATTGCACAGGCGTGATCGGCACTGCAGTCCAGGTGCGAATCACATGGGATGTCTGTGTTCGCACAAGTGTGAACCTGGGCTTACTGTAGTAGTGTACTCTTTTTAGTCCTAGAAGAGCAATTTCCATTGGGCTATGTGTCCACAAAACAAATAATGCAATGTAAACAATTACGAATATGAGTCCACTGCTATGATATTAAATTGGCAGCCCTTGGAAAGTATTACTTAAGCTGTGTGGGTGCAGTTTACAGGAATACATAACTCTAGATGTGATGAACAAAATGTGATCATCTTGGAATGTGGATCTTAAACCTTGCTAATTCATTTTGTTATGGATCCTTAGCGCTTTACTTTGCTTAAACTAGCCATACTACAAATACACTACAGCACAGAATTTCAGACAAAAGAGATTGGGATAGGTCCACAACGAGTTGAGCTGTGTGAATTCAGTTTCCCTTCTGGTATTAAAATCAATTTAGCAATTAAAAGTAGTTTACGAATTGTGCGTGTTTTTTCATAGTTTCAAACTATGTCCCATTCTCTTTGTTTTTGTGTCTTTTTAATTGTGAAGGTTTGCCTCATGGTTTGCATGTCATTTACAACATCAGTGAATGGGTTTTCAAGCTTGCTTGTGGCCATATATAAAATATGCTTATGTCCTACGTTATGGATGATTTGCATTAGCTGTCCCAAATTAACAATAGCAATCGCATAGCTTTTTGTAAATGATGTGCATACATTTGCATATTGTAATAGTTTTATTTCAGGATTTACTTTGCAGAACTCCAAATCTCTACCACTATATGAGGACTGAGATTTAAAGATGTGTGGTAAAGGAGCTCAGTTCTAATTTCAGAGTTTCCCATTGTTTTAATGTTTTTGTCGTTGATTGTTGCTTAGAATGTTTCAGAATCTAGGATTGTAACGGCAAGTATAAAATTGACAGTTTCCTGCTTTTGTATTCACACCTGAGCCAGTCAGTCTGCTGAGTCAGTATAATAGAGAAATGTTGTTTTTCTCATGAACTTGGTACAGTTTGATAATACTGCAGTATGACTGAATTTTTTGGTTACCAACACAATTTGGATCCTATTAAACCCAGCAGATATGTTTTGTGGGGTCAGGTTTTCTGTGGATTTGTCTACAGTGTGAGAAAGTGTAATAGGTGTAAGTCTCAAGTAGTAAACAACAACTTTCCACTTCAAATTCTCAATTTTGTAGGTAAATCAGTCCGGTTTGTCCCGGGGATTGCCATTTTATTATGTGGGGGGGGAAATAAAAATTGAAATTATACACCATACCTGCGCATGATGGACTTTCAATTTTGTTTGTCTTCACACACACTGGTCCTACCGTTGTGGTGTTAAAAATGCTGCTTGCTTCATTTTTGGTCAGTTAAAAAAAAAAAATGCACCTCCCTGTTGAAATGGATTGAAAATGATGCAAAAAAAAATGATGCAACAATGCATCAATAAGCCACCCGTGTTATGTTTTTAATGCGTTTTTATGAGCCACATGACCTATGAAAAACACAATAGAAGAACAGTAAAATTGCAGCAAAATCACATGAATTTTCGACAACCATTATCAGTACCTATTTCTCTTATCGCCAAAAAGCTGATAACATTATTTTAGGCTGCCAAACGTTGCATCTCTACTTAAAATCCTAGGAGGTCATATCTTGCATTAAGGTAAGATAGAAGGTGAACAGAAAGGTCTCCAATGGAGGCACAAATATCACAAATTTTTCAGAGGTTTTAAGAGAAGTATGGCCAAAGCTTTTATGGCCATACTTCTCCTGTGGGTCACAGGCACATACTTACTTTTGCTCCTGTGACCCAGAATCATCCAACAGCAGGCTATCGCTCCGGGCTTTGGATGGATCCCAGCCGTATTGATAGGATCCATCCAGCTGCCTGATTGACAGCTGGCTCCGGCTCTGAGCTTGGCTGAGAGTCATGGGGGTAAATTGTTTATGGGGGAGCCAGAATTCCTGCGTTCCTGAATACAGAACACTAGAAAACCAAAAACCTCTCAGTGAAAATTTAAAGGGCATCAACAACTTAAGATATACAATTTGTAATAAATGTTATTGGTACAAGTTAAAATTGTAATCCATATACAATATTAAAACTGTTGCATTGCAGCATTTGGATTGGAAAAGTTGCAAATATAACCATAAATGCCTGTCTGATCATATATTGATGGGAAGCATATATTCCATGCATTTCGTAATAAACATGTTCTAGCTTTCTTCTTCAGGGGTAACTAATTATCATAAATTGTTATATACAAGCAAAAAGGATAATATTAGAAAGTACTCCCATAGATCTAATACTTGCCAATCACAATATGTATTAACACTAACTCCTATAAAATCTAAAGGGAAAGAGTACTTTGCAGCTGCGTGTCACCAGAAAGCTACCAGGCAGGAATGCCCAACTGTGCCTGGCCCCCTCCAGCCTGACTGGCAGTCGCCACTCTCTGCTCTAGTGGTCATGTGATCTCTCAGTTCCCGCGCTTAGAGCTGGCTGGGAACAGCTGCAGCATCAGACCAATGCTGCAGCATGGAGGGGAGTATGAATGAATGAATTTTTTTTTTTTTGTTTTCTTCTTAACAACCTCAAACATCTCTTAACTCTTTCAGGTGCTAGTAAAGTATTTTTATTGCTTTCTGTGTCTCCAGTGGAAACATTTCCCCTCACGTCCTGTTTTAACCCTTTTTAATACAAATTTTCTTTTCTTTTTTGGAATTCATTTTGTACAGCTTTTGTTGTACCATTTCCTTATCTCAAGTTGTTTTACATCATGTTATAAAGAAGTCTCATATTTTCATGCAGTAGCATGGCTTTTTAAATAGGTTTGCATTTCAGGCCAGTGTAATTCAGTCACTCTGTAAATTTTGGAGTCTTTCATACAAATTATTTTAAAAAGGCCTTTATTTAAAACCACAGCACAATTGGCTAAATGATCTGCGTTTTCATAGTTTAGTTTAAGCAACAATTTTTTTTAAAAGCCTGCAAGATGAGATAACTGTATTTGCATTCAATTTACACTGCTTTCTTTTATTTCATTACAGAGCAAAGAAATTGCTTTTCAGCTTCATGAGGATCTAATGAAAGTACTTAATGAGCTGTACACGGTAAGCGCCACATCTGCAGTGTTATTATATTTTCTGCATTGCAACATCACCCCCCATCTAAGTGGGTCAGGAGACAGCTGAAGAAAAACTCTCTAAGTAATCCACTGAAAATGTCAATATAAAATCTTCTACCTATTGGGTCAGTGACCTGGTGCCTGTTCCCATTTTGTTCCTTAAATGCATAACCCTTGGTTGAGCATTATAAGGGTAGGGCTATATGTGGGATTTTCAATAGTTCTTTAATGCGAGAATATATTGATTTTTGACTTGCCTGTAAAAGGTCACTATAATAGTTATGTTTAAAAGAGACTATAAGTGATTCACTGAGAAATTAGTGTTAATGTGTGATTACTGGCATGTCTATGCTTTTATGTTTCTGCATCCTTACTGACCTTTCTGTACAGTAGGGTAAATAGTCAGATCCCATTATTCTTTTGTGTAGTTATGTGGCTTAAAAAGGAAAAAAATAGTGGTAAATGTAATTTGCAAACAGTTTGAACAGTGCTGTTTTTTTTTTTTTTTTTTACAATAATTATGTGCAGAATATACAAGCTAGACAGGCAACTCTACCCTTTGCCAGAAGATCTGGTGCGTCTGAGGTTATTGGTGGTCTGATGACTTCTTTGTGCTCCTTAACCAAACTTTTTTTTTGTGACTTGGCGGTACTAAGTTTACAGCTGGTCCTAGCATAATAATTGTTCCAACCTCTGAGCATGTACTAAAGCGTTTTATAAAGTCTTTTTTTTTTTTTCCTTTAAAAGAACTAACATTTTATACTTTCCTGCTCTGTGTCTTTCTCAGGTCCTACGCAGGTGCTCTAGGCTCCTCCTCTTCTCTCTGTGCCTCCATAGGAAGCTGCTTCCTATGATGGCACATCTTTGCAGGCTTGCTCCCGAGCCATGTTGCCTGCATCTTTAGACGCACAACTATGCTGAATCCTTCTGCCCACTTTCTCGTCACAGGATTAGACTGACAGCAGCGGAAGCTAGTGGCTCCCACTGCCTCAGCAAAGCCTGTGAGTGCAGGGAGACGAGAAGTTAGCTGCTGCAGATTGTCACAGCACTAGATTGAGATCAAGTAAGTATAAGAGGGGTGAGGGGCGATACACATACTGGAACATTTTTTACATTAATGCAGAGAATACATTAAGGTGAAAAATGTTTAGGCTTCACAACGACTTTAAATATGTGCTGCTGGGTTGGTAGTTTAGTAGCTGCAGCACAACTCGTATATTTTGTTTTGACTTGGAGTAGGGAAGAGTAATATTTCCATACAGGAAACGGTGAATGGCACAGACGACCAATAAAAATATCATTAGAAATTCTAGTCCTTCCTCAGTCTATCACCTCCTGGGAAAAGCCATTATATATATATATATATATATATATATATATATATATATATATATATATATATATATATATATATATATATATATATATATATATATATATATATATATATAATATTATATAATTTTTTTTTTTTTTTTCTGGAATTGAAATTTTAGTTATGGTATGTTAATTTATTTCAGGCATTACAGTGAAAGTTTCTAAGGGCTTTATTGCACTGCCTCTATTTCCATGCTTTCTCTTGAATATACATGCTAATATGACAGTATGCTGCAAAGTGAGGCTCAAGGGATCTGTATATTGGGCTTCATTTAGTTTTAAAATGTATGTAAAGCCAAACAATATACTTTTATTTGCTCCTTTTTGGTTTGTTAAATATACCATGTTATGTTTGTTTGAGAAGTGCAGAAAAATGTTGAGCTTGTCAGAAATTCAGAGCTGTCATGTGTCCTCTGCAAACTTTTGTTATCTTAAAGAGCCCCTTCAGTTTTTACCTTGGACTACAGGATGGTTGGCCTTTATGTTGTAGAGCACGGAGTTGGAGTGGATGAGTAGTTTTAGCAAAAGACAGTGGGTAGAGCTGACATTTTGCCCCAGGCCACATTTGACTGTTCGGCTCTCCCTATCCAGCCCTCAATGCCTCCACGGTCAGCATGCCTCTTTGGGACTGTTGGCTTCATCAGTGAGAAAACGGACAGGCTCAGAGCAGCATTCTGACAGATGTCCATGTGGAGAGCTGCAAGAACTGACATGAGAGGGCCCGAGAAGCTGATCAGTACAGGGGGGCTCTTAGTTCTGGTGAAAGAGCATTGCCTAGGAGATGTCCTGATGCTCTCCCGCCACTGCTGTACTGATCCCAGGCTCTCTTATTCTAGTCAGTGCTTTTCGGAGAGTATTTGACAGGCAGTGAGGTGTTAGGGCCTCAAATTTTGCAGACCAAGCTAAAAATGCCACAGCCGTGGCATGTGAACAGCTCCGCACCGCTGTTATGGGCTGTGCAGAGATCCACCAATAGCTGCGGCCACTGGCGACCTGTGAACAGGGTCGGCAGCCACTTATCTCATTCCTTCCGCTACAATTCACACCTGCCTAAATCACTGGTGTGAGTCTAGTCTTCTGCAAGCAAAACTTTTTGGGAATGATTGTAAAAGCAGTTATTAATATTGATCCAGTATATCCTTATTTAATGCTTGAGTTACTTATGCTGGAAATGTATGCTAGCCAGCAGCATATAAAGCCATGCTAATATTTTTAATCCATGTATTTGTGCAGCTATTTCTGACAGTGCACCAGCTGGTGTCCCTGCATTTGTAAATCACATTCCTTTTCAATCCTTGTGCTGCCTGCAGACTGACTGTCACATGAAGAGAGAAGAGGCATTTGGTAGCATTCCAACAAAGTCATTTCCCAATCTTATTTATTCTCTGAAGTGATCAAAGTGGATAAAAAGAGGACAGTGCTAGATTTAAAATTATGGATTGTGACATCTAAATGAATACATACATTTTAAAGCATTTCAACAATGGAACACACCTGACATTAAAGAATAACGCTCAACACCACTGCATAAAAATAAGCCTCTATAAAAAAAAATATCTTTTGTTTGTGAGATCCTTGTGTCCCTAAAGCCCTCATGCACACAGGGCATTAAAAACACCACTTTTAGGTGCCATTTTTTTTTCTTGCTTCTAAACACCCCTTTGTGTTGGCCTATGTTTCCATGCATGCATACAGTGCCTTGAAAAAGTATTCATACCCTTTGAAATTTTCCACGTTTTGCCATGTTAGAACCAAAAATGTAAATGTATTTTATTGGGATTTTATGTGATGGACCAACAGAAAGTGGCAAATAATTGTGAAGAGGAAGGAAAATGATGAATGGTTTTCAACATTTTTTTACCAATATGTGAAAAGTGTGGTGTGCATTTGTTTTCAGCCCCCTTTACTCTACCCTAACTAATATCTTGTGGAACTAATTGCCTTCAGAAGTCACCTAATTGGTAAATAGAGTCCACCTGTGTTTAATTTAATCTCAATATAAATACAGCTGTTCTGTGAAACCCTCAGAGGATTTTTACAGAGAACCTTATTGAGAAAACAGCATCATAAATGCAAAGGAACACATCCGACAAGTCGGGGATAAATTGTGGAGAAGTTTAAAGCGGGGTTAGGTTATAAAATAATATCCCAAGCTTTGAACATCTCACAGAGCACTGTTAATCCGAAAATGGAAAGAGTGGCAAAACTGCAAACCTACCTAGATGGGGCTGTCCACCTAAACTGACAGGCCAGACAAGGAGCGCATTAATCAGAGAAGCAGCCAAGAGGCCCATGATGACTTTGGAGGGGCTACAGAGACCCACAGCTCAGGTGGGAGAATCTGTCCACAGGGCAACTATTAAAGAGGGATTCCACCTAAAAAAAAAAAATATTAAAAGCCAGCAGCTATAAACACTACAGCTGCTGACTTTTAATAAATGGACACTCACCTGTCCCGGGTTCCAGTGATGCCGGCAGCCGAGGCCGATCGATCGCTCGGCTCTCGGCTGCTGCCGTCACCATTCTAGGTGAGGGAATGAGGAAGTGAAGCGAATCGGCTTCACTTCCCGGTTCCCTACTGCGCATGCGCGAGTCGCGCAGCGCAATAGGAATTCTCCGCGCTGTCACTGGGACCCGTGTGTGTCCCAGCAGACAGCGCGGCAGGGCAGGAAATGACATAGACTCCCACGGGAGTCTATGCCTGGAAGTGGGTGTAAATACCTGTCTTTGACAGGTATCTCCACCCCCCTCCCCGCTGTAAGGTGCCAATTGTGACACCGGAGGGGGGAGGGTTACGATCAGCGGAAGTTCCACTTTAGGGTGGAACCCCGCTTTAAGCCCTATACTCAGTATCTGCTGAGTTTTTCCTTCAGGTTTACCAAAACCATGTAGTGCATGGGCCTGCCTGATTGCATACAAATTGAAACTCCTAAGGTTTGACCTCATTATATGGTTTTGGCAAATCTGAAGGGAAAACTCAGAAAAACTGATGGTGTGTATGGGGCTTTAGTCGTGCACTCCCCACATCTGGCCTTTATAGAAGAGTGGCAAGAAGAAAGTCCTTGTTAAAAGAAAGCCATAAGAAGTCCCATTTGCAGTTTGTGAGAAGCTATGTGGGGAACACAGCATACATGTGGTAGAAGGCGCCCTTGTCGGATGAGAACAAAATTGAACTTTTTGGTATAAAAGCAAAACACTATGTGCAGTGAAAAACTAACACTGCACATCACCCTGAACACCCCATCCCCACCGTGAAATATGGTGGTGGAAAAATCATGTTTTGGGGGTGCTTTTCTTCAGCAGGGACAGGGAAGCTGGTCAGAGTTGATGGGAAGATGGAGCCAAATACAGGGCAATCTTAGAAGAAAACCTGTTAGAGTCTGCAAAAGACTTGAGACTGGGGCGGAGGTTCACCTTCCAGCAAGATAACTACCCTAAACATACAGCCAGAGCTACAATGGAATGGTTTAGATCAAAGCATATTCATGTGTTAGAATGGCCTAGTCAAAGTCCAGACCTAAATCCAATTGAGAATCTGTGGCAAGACTTGAAAATTAGTGTTCAGACGCTCCCCATCCAATCTGACAGAACTTGAGCTATTTTGCAAAGAATAGGCAAAAATTTCACGTGCCTAGATGTGCAAAATTTGGTAGAGACATCACCAAAACGGCTTGCAGCTGTAATTGCAGTGAAAGGTGGTTCTACAAAGGGCTGACTACAAATGCACGCTACACTTTTCACATACCATATTGGTGTATAACACGCACCTCAATTTAAGAGGCAAGTTATAGGGAAAACTTTAAAAAAATTTAAATATAACATGGTAGACATACCCTCCTGTTCATACAATATAAAATAAAAATAAGGACTTATTATTGATATGTCCCCACCCCCCCCAGGATTCTGGAGATGAACGCCCTTACCTTGCCCTTTTGTTGTCTATGGCACTGCATAGCACCCTCTGCATGGGGTTGGCACTGTAGAAGCTCTGGCTAGCACATGTCTTGCTAAAAGTGGCTGTCAGGATGCCATAGATGAAGGCGTTCAGGTGACTTGGATGCCTGAACCGGCTGGGTTAATCGGGAAGCCCGGTGTCTGCTCTGAGGTATCCTCTACTACTTCAGCCAGCTGCATCTCCACCAGTGATTAGTACTGGCTCCTTTCCCTCACGCTGTGGAGCCTGCACATTCCCGTTGCCTGCACCTGCATTCCTGTCCAGAGCTCCACCGATATCCTGCCGAGGTTACAAGAGCCGGCGCTTCTATAACAAGCAGTGTGTCCTCTATGAAGAGGGCAGAGGCTATGGGTTTCCCCCATTCCGTATCCAGGAACTCGCTGTGTGATTTCCACCCCTCCTTCCCCTACGAGGTACGCCATCGGTGTATAACACACACCCACAATTTTCCCCCTATTTTCAGGGGGAAACGTGCGTGCTATACGCTGATGAATACTGTATTTACGTGTACAAAATTTTGAAAAACATTTATACTTTTCCTTCCACTTCACAATTATGTCAAAATGTCCCAGGGCAAAAAAAAGTCCCAGTTTGTGTTGGTCTATCACATAAAATTCCAATAAAATAAATTTAGGTTTTTCGGTTGTAACATGACAAAATGTGGAAAATTTCAAGGGTTATGAATACTTTGTTTTTTTCCTTGGAAAAAAAAAAAGCACCGCCATTGCATTCAAGAGCAGAAGTGTTTCGCCAGAAAAACCTCTTGATGCATCTCAATGCGTGTTAACATTGGGCTCGTTTGGCACTTGAGCATTAATTCATTGCAATAGCCAGAATTACTTGCATCTTCTAAACGCATTTACCAAAACGCGGTTTTAGTTGCATTTTTGAAACTGCTTTCCTCCTTCCAGGAAAAAGGCATTCAAGAGAGCTGGACAAACGCCTAGTATGCATGAGGTCTTTGAGTTATACAGATGTTGAATAACAAAAATATCATACATATGTCCTCTTCCATACCATATGGCTTCCAGTGTCTTCCAGAGATGATCAGCACCACAGACCCCAGAATAGGGTATTTGCAAGCATTTAGAGAACCTTCTTGACAACTCCCCAGCTTTCAGTCCATGAATATGCCATGTGGAAAATGGCACTAACCACACACATTGGGTTGAGACAAAGAGGCACTGCTTAGCAAAACAGTCCATGCAACGTTTGGGCCACTTCAACTTACAGTGGTGTGAAAAAGTGTTTGCCCCCTTCCTCATTTCCTGTTCCTTTGCATGTTTGTCACACTTAAGTGTTTCGGAACATCAAACCAATTTAAACAATAGTCAAGGACAACACAAGTAAACACAAAATGCAATTTGTAAATGAAGGTGTTTATTATTAAAGGTGAAAAAAAATCCAAACCATCATGGCCCTGTGTGAAAAAGTGATTGCCCCCTAAACCTAATAACTGGTTGGGCCACCCTTAGCAGCAACAACTGCAACCAAGCGTTTGCGATAACGTGCAATGAGGCTTTTACAGCGTCCTGGAGGAATTTTGGCCCACTCATCTTTGCAGAATTGTCCTAATTCAGTTACATTAGAGGGTTTTCGAGCATGAACGGCCTTTTTAAGGTCATACCACAACATCTCAATAGGATTCAGGTCAGGACTTTGGTTAGGCCACTCCAAAGTCTTCATTTTGTGTTTCTTCAGCCATTCGGTGGTGGACTTGCTGGTGTGTTTAGGATCATTGTCCTGCTGCAGAACCCAAGTTCGTTTCAGCTTGAGTACACGAACAGATGGTCGGACATTCTCCTTCAGGATCTCTTGGTAGACAGCAGAATTCATAGTTCCTTTTATCACGGCAAGTCTTCCAGGTCCTGAAGCAGCAAAACAGCCCCAGACCATCACACTACCACCACCATATTTTACTGTTGGTATAATGTTCTTTTTATGAAATGCAGTGTTCCTTCTACGCCAGATATACTTGGACACACACCTTCCAAAGAGTTCCACTTTTGTCTCATCGGTCCACAGAATGTTGTCCCAAAAGTCTTGGGGATCATCAAGATGTGTTGTGGAGAAATTGAGACGAGCTTTGATGTTCTTTTTGCTCAGCAGTGGTTTTCTCCTTGGAACTCTGCCATGCAGGCCATTTTTGCCCAGTCTTTTCCTGATGGTGGAGGCATGAACGCTGACCTTAACTGAGGCAAGTGAGGCCTGCAGTTCCTTGGACGTTGTTGTGGGGTCTTTTGTGACCTCTTGGATGAGTCGTCGCTGCGCTCTTGGGGTAATTTTGGGCGGCCGGCCACTCCTGGGAAGGTTCACCACTGTTCCATGTCTTCGCCATTTGTGGATAATGGCTCTCACTGTGGTTCGCTGGATTCCCAAAGCTTTGGAAATGGCTTTATAACCCTTTCCAGACTGATAGATCTCAATTACTTTCTTTCTCAATTGTTCCTGAATTTCTTTGGGTCTCGGCATGATGTGTAGCTTTTAAGGATCTTCTGGTGGACCTTACTGTGTCAAGCAGCTCCTATTTAAGTGATGCCTTGATTGTGAACAGGTGTGGCAATAATCAGGCCTGGGTGTGGCTAGAGAAATTGAACTCAGGTGTGGACAACCACAGTTATAGTATGTTTTAACAAGGGGGCAATCACTTTTTCACACATGGCCATGATGGTTTGGATTTTTTTTCACCTTTAATAATAAACACCTTCATTTACAAATTGCATTTTGTGTTTACTTGTGTTGTCCTTGACTATTGTTTAAATTGGTTTGATGTTCCGAAACACTTAAGTGTGACAAACATGCAAAGGAACAGGAAATGAGGAAGGGGGCAAACACTTTTTCACACCACTGTATATCAACTTCACAGTTGGACCCTTCTGCTGGGAGAGTACCCCAAACATAGAAGCCTGATCTTGGTCACTGCATCCGGCACAGAATTGTTTTTGGTAATGCACGGTACCTACAAGGTATCAAAGCTTTATACTGTATAATAATATAATAGAATATTATGGAAGTAATTATCCAGTTGCAGAGTTCATTGTATTATATATAATTCCTGTAATTTGAGAACAGGGTTACTCTAAAACAAAGTCAACTGAAGGATATTGGGGCTTCACATGTTACCTTTGTCTTCAAACAATGCAGAGCTAAAACATTTGCAATAACATTAAGCACATTTATTTTAAAACAGATAAAATTCCATAGTGCAGAATTCTTCAAAGTATAGTGACAAATTATATTATAAAAATAAAAGAAAGGTGGTGGAAAAAATGGATATATCAATACTTTCATAAACCACTCTTGATAGCTGTTTCAACAGCACTCTTACTTTAAAGTTAAAGCTAAGCAGATTAATTGGCAGTGTTGTTGTTATGCAAAGTTTGACTTTTTGTCCAGTCTGTAGCAAAACTCTCCATTTCTAACCAATTCCAGTGCCCTCTGACATATACACAAAGTAAGGACAAAATGCCTTTGACATGTAAGCTGTAATTTAACAACTTGGGTTCTTTGTCAGAATAGCTGAGTCTCATGGGGCAATCTTGGCCAAAGTTTTTGCTCACCGATTATGGACTAGTGAGGCGTTTTATGTACTTGGTAGTTTATATTTGGCTGCGGTTTCTGTAAACATTGGATTATGAATTTGTAATAAAAAAGGGTTGTTTACAGTATATCTAAAGCCAAGAACAAAAATGTAATGTGTTACAGCCCACGTGAGATGTGTTTGCAACATTCCCTTTCCCCTTTTCAGGCTAAAATGATTTTCACCAAGTACAGAAAATGATCTGTTGAGCTTGCCAAAAATGTAGTGTCCTTGTAAGCTTCTGAGAATTTGACTGACTGAAATCTCAAACACATTTATTTTCCTGACAAAAAACTACAAATTCTCCCTCCCTTATATAATGGAAATGAAGAGAGGATTGTGTTTGTAGCTTAATGAAACAACGCTGCTGCTCCATAGATACAGTGGAGCAATTAAACGTTGCTGCCCCAGGACAGGTTGAAGGTTCATTGCAGGTTTACAAGGTGGAAGTATGGGGAGCACTTTGTTTTCAAAGAGTTGGTCAGCTCAATGACTTACCTTGTGAGAACAGGCAAAGTAAAGGATAGCCATTGTAAGGCTTTAATTCTAACAGCACTAGGGGTACAGTGCTGGCCAGCACTACAGAAGAAAAAAGATTTGGGAGGAACTTATTCAAAATGATTGTAAAATGAGCAAAAAGTGTGGCCCAGCAGTGGGAAAAGCGAATTCTAGGATGCATTACTAGAGGGATCACCAGCAGTAGGAAGGAGGTTCTGATCCCCCTATATAGATCTTTAATGAAAACTAATTTAGAATACTGTCTCCAGTTCCCGGAGACCTCCCTTACAAAAAGATATTAATAAAATAAAACTAGTCCAGAGATGGGTAACAAAAATAGTGAAAGGTTTGGGGGATAAAACAATAAAACATATTAGGCGAGATTTCAGGAACCCGATATGTACAGTTTAGTGCAGCGGTCGCCAAACTGTTGGCCCGGGGGCCAGATGTGGCCCTTTGCTTTTCTTTATCTGGCCCTTGGGGCATATTCCTCCCATTGATATTTTACCAACAATGGGGCAACATTTCTCCCACTGACACCAACAAGTGCAGCAATATTCCTCTCCCTGGTACCAAATGTGGCGATGTTTACTACCACTGGAAAATTTTCACTGGCCACAGTCCCAGCCCCCCTAAAGTCTGAAGGACAATAAACTTTCCCTTTGTTTAGATAATTTGTAGAGCCCTGGTCTAGAGGAAAGAAGGGAATGGGGAGACATGATTTTAAACTTTTTAAATACTTGAAGGGGGGTGAATAAAGTTTAGGAGAGCAAGATTTTCAATATGAAACCAAGAACATGGAGACATGACCTCAAACATACAGAAGGAAAGTTCAAAACAAATCTTTGTATACTAATAATAATATCTTAATTATTTTACTGAAAGTGTAGTTGATGCAACCAAGCAAGAAATACAAAAGCTGTATGAATTAAAAAAAAAACGGGCAGACTCGATGGACCACTTTTTTTTTTTTTTTTTTTCTGGCATCGCTTTTCTATGTTTTTTATGACTGCCCCAACACACATACTGTATGATTACAAATTATCCATAGCTGCATGCTTTTATTTTGTTATTGAACATACAGTATATTCATTTTACATCCAGCTGAACTATGTTTTTCTAAGAAACATTGAAAATATTACACATTTAATATCCATGTTTCCATTAGTGTTAATATGTGCAACAAAGCAGAGTTTCAGCACTTTAAAAAATAAAATAAAAATACACTCGTGATTTTTGGACCTAATGCAATACCAAACGGTATTCATATTTAATGTAGGTTTTCTAAATGTCTATTTTTTTTGGAAACTGACCTTGCTGTCACCTCCGAGCGCATGCCCATCTTCAGTGTGGGCATGTGAATCCCACTGGTGTCTCCTTCCAGGATATGGCTCTGCTTACTTCCCAGCATGCACCTCACGATCATACACATAAACGACAAAGCTCTGCATACTCATTGATTGATTGTTTTTTTTTTTTGGGGGGGGGGTTTTGGGGTGTCAGATGAAGGGTTTACTTGACATCTCTTATGATGATTGCTGATGCAATGTCGTCTCTTTCATTAGGAAGTAACTTCATGAGCTACAAAAACGTGCTATTAATATCTCCTCATTTTTTTTTCTATATAAATGTTATCATTAATTACAGCAGTCTTGAATGACAAGATGACATTTAAGTAAGTGTTAGGGCTTTGCATTTCATCTTGAAAAGATCTGCTAAATTAGCTGAAGTATGTTTACATCCACGAAAAATGACATAATTCTTGCACCCCAGGGTAGCTTGCTTCCACCAGCAATCAAAAATGTCTCCCCCCTCATTGGTGTAAGCTGACTGATTAAATGGTATGCACAATAAAGGCTCTTTTTTTCTTTTTTTTCTTTTTTTTTCTACCTTAGTGATCCTTTTGTTGACCTTTTAAGTTGTGGGTTTTAAACAAAAGTGTTTATAGCCATGCTGCTTGCATAATCTCCATATAGCAATCTAATATGTAGAAGTGAGCCCTATATTCCTGGTAATATATTTCTCATTACTGTATATTTTTCTTCCCTTTTATTGTGTGTCTGTCCTTTTCTACTCATTTCTCTGGTGTGGTGCCCCTTATTTTTCTCTCTGTAGGAAGGAAATTCCACGTATTGTCTATGCGGCAATTCCTGATTTCCCTTGTTTGTGAAATCTTTGTCATTGAAGTCTCATTGTAGGGATGGTTTTGTGCAGAAATTGGGTTAGATTTACTACAGTCATGATGGCTTTATAACCGAATCACTATGGTGTGTATCCACCACCTGTCAGTGCTGGAACTATATAAAGAAAAAGGCCCTGGGTGATCGGTTGTTGTAGAAGACAAATGCCATTAATCATTTTGTCAGCCTTATAGAACATTAGAATGTAAGACAGCACTGCCTGCACTCATTTAAAATTCTGTGCGATCTTACAGTTATTAGCTGGTAAATGTAACAAAATATTTACCAACCCAAAGGTGTGCTGCAAAATGGTTAATGTACAATATTTAAAGTGATATTAAAGTCTTGTTTGTTGTTTTTAAACCAAAAAATACTTGCTCTGTGCAGTGGTTTTGCACAGAGCAGCCCAGATCCTCCTCCTCAGCCCTGCTCCCTCTCTCTCCTGATTCGTTCAATGACTTTGACAGCAGTGGGTGCCAATGGCACCCGCTGCTGTGTCTCAGCCAATCAGGAGGCAGAGCCCTGGACAGCTGGGGCTCTCGTGCAATATCGCTGGATCAAGATGGTGCTCAGGTAAGTATTAGGGGGCTGCTGCACACTGAGAGTTTTTTTTTTATTTATTTTTTTAAATCTTGAAGCATAGAATGCATTAAATTAAATAAAACCCTCTGCCTTTTAGAACCACTTTAAAGTCGTTTTAAAGGTAGACAATTTTTTACCTTAATAAATTCTCTGTATTGGTGTTAAAAAGCTCTCCAGCCCCCCTTATACTTGCCTAAACCCCATCTTGATCAAGCTCTGTGGCTGAAAGCAGTGGCTCTCTACATTTTCTCTCCTCACTGAACATAGCCATAGGCTCCTGCTGCTGTCAATCACAGCCTGTGAGGAGAGAGTGAGGCCAAGCCATGCTGTGTGCGTCTATGGACACACAGAGCCACCTCAGGAGTGAGCCTGCACAAGTTCTCCCATAGCAAGCAGCTTGTTATGGGGGCACTTGGCGGGGGGGAGAAGCCAGGTGCACCAGCAGGGGATCCCAAAAGAGGATTGAGGCTGCTTTGTGCAGTACCATTGCATAGAACAGGTAAGTATGGTGTGTGTGTTAAAAAAAAAAAAATCATGCGCTCACAATCTCCTTTAATTTGTTTTTGTTTTTTGCCAACCCGCAATCTAAAATGGAACTAACGCTCTGCAAATTCGTGTTTTGGCTTGTGGTTTGCAGGCGGCCCCTTTGACTTGAAATTGACAGTCATCAAACCACATTGTTTGCTGCAGCTGTGGTGTGCATACAGCCCCCCGACTGTATGTTTAGTTTTAAGTGTGTGGGGGGGATGGCAAACCTGAGACTCAACTGCCTGTTTTACCACCCCCTAGCTGCCTGTTTGAGAGAGGCCTAAGTGCCATTATAACACGGGAGAAAATTAGTGTATATGAACTCTAAGAAAACAAAATGCAGCTTTTCAACCCCACCATTAAAGCAGTTTTTCATGTGAGCTTCAAGAGAAAAACTCAAAATGAACAGACTGCATGTATCTGAAACTTCGCATTTCTTTGTGATTTACCATTCCTTATTGTGGATCTGTTTTTCCTCTTCTTTCCCTGTGATTGTTTACAATGGGTAAGGCTTCACCATATGTGGAGAGGTGTGTAAATCCCCTCCTACCCACAGACCTCCTTCTGTCCATATGTCATTCAGCAGTTTTCTGGTTGATAAGTAGTCACTGACCTTTGTTGAAGTTCTTCAAAGTAGGCTGTGTACAGTTTCATTTTTTTACCAATGATTGTGCTTAGGTTTCTGTGTGTCCTGTAGTCTCTGTGGCTCAGTAATTAAAGCATATTCTTTGGGTACTAGGACTGTCGCATACGTTACTGGGTACAGTCATTGGGCTCAGATTTAAGCCCCTCCCACCGTTAGCACAATTTTGCCACACCCACAATTCACCAATTCACTGCCCATGCTGACAACTTATTTTCCTCTAGGTGCCCATGGCTGATCTTCTCATCCCCCACCCCAGCCCTGAAAGATGGAGAAATGAGAAATAATGAGTTACACTACTTTCTAGATTTAAAGCAAACTTGTAAAATGCATATACATTATATGAACGCAAGGGAAAAGAAAAAAGTTATTCTATTTGAAGCAAGAATAAGAAAGTAAATGTGACATTCATCAAACATTCATGGCAGGTGAACTATTCGCTGCAATTTAAAACACCCTAGGACTTTATTTTGTAACAAAAAAAATTATCCATTTATATTGGTCACTTATGCTGGCCATACACGGTTCGAATTTCGAAAGAATTTTCTTTCGAAAATCGTATCTAAGAATTTTTTTTATGAATTTCGCACCATTGGTGGGCTGCAGCAACAGCTGATTTTCGTGCAGAAATAAAATTTGAGGAATCGGACATGTTGGAATTTTTTAGAAAAACGAACGATTTTCTAATCAATGATGGGAGAATCGTGCAAGAAACGTAATAAGAAAAGAAAATGTACGGAGATGAAAGAAAATTTACGGAGAGAAAAGAAGATTCCCAGCCAAGAAAATTATTTTCTGTAGCAACATGAGGTGAAATTGAAGGCTAGGTCGGCCGAATTTCGAAAATCAATGGTGGCATCATCGGATCACAAAAAAAAAAAAATGAATTTTCTGATTTTGAAAAGAAAATTCGTTCGAAATTTGACCGTGTATGGCCTGCATTACTTTCCATGTTAACCGATTGTTTAATCTTATTGGTTGCTTAAGTCAATAATACCTCCAAATATTTTACACTTTAATACCAAACTCACCCAGCTGCTATAGTCATTACAAAGCCATAGGCCAGTGCTTTGATTTTAATGCATTAATTAGAAATTGTGCTCTAAGTTGATTCCTAAGACCACTAAGCACGGATTTTATACCTGAATGTCAACTGTCCTTATAATTGTCAAGTGTCCTCTTACAGGTCACCTGTTAATCTAATGATCACATTGTGGCAAATCAATAGCAGTGTTTAACATTTGACTAATTACATTTCAGTATCTATAAACGTACAATGAAAACCCCCAGCATTTGTTACTAATCATAGCAATTTTGTGCTTTAAAGGGTAACTTCACTTACATGGGGGGGAAAAAATGGCAAATAAAAAATATAGTATATACAATTGTGACACCAGTCATGTTGTAATTGAATGTTATTACAAATTACCTTTTCCTTTTTAATCTGCAGCAAAATGCAATACAATATGGCTACCTGGAGGTGTTCTGTACACAGAATGTGTTCAGAACGCCCCCCCAGAAACATAATTTCCTGCTTGTGGAATTTGTTCACGGATTTTACCAGGGTACCAAAAGTCCTGTTTGAATGAGCCCTTGGATATTTTAGGATATATGGACACTCATTTGAATTATAACATGGCCACTGGTTTAGCAGTACATGATGAAATTTTGTTGTGATGTAAACATTTTTTTCATATATCTGTTTGTAGGTCATGAAAACATACCACATGTACCATGCAGAGAGCATTAGTGCTGAATGTAAGCTAAAGGAAGCTGAAAAGCAAGAAGAGAAACAAATTGGAAGGTCTGCCGACCAAGTCTTCCATTTACGACTGGAGGAGAAACACCAAAGAAGAAGCTCAGTCAAGAAAATTGAGAAGATGAAGGAGAAGGTCAGCATGTCCTTTGTCAAATATTAATGTATTCAGAACACTGGATTAATCTTATGCTTTAAGGATCCACACAGGCAGACTCAATATACCTACATCATGGCTAGAGACCTTATCATGCAATTAGGAAGCCTGTAGACCAGTTACAGTTTTTTATTATTATTGTTTACCTAATGACTCCAAATAAAATAAAGAAAATATGGTCTTTTTTTGTAGTGACAGATGGTTTTGAAAGCTAATTGGCCCCAGTGGGTGTCATGCATGAAATTGCGTAAAAAAGAAACTAGTTGTCAATTGGACATTCCCGAGAAAATGATAAAGTAAGAAAAAGGAATCTCATTTCTTGCTATTGGATACAGGCTTTCATATATTAGATATACATGATGTGTAATGACATTAGTCTTTTTTTTTTTTTTTTTTTTTTCTCACTTGGCTTCATCGGGGTTAACTGCCTTCTGCTTTTAAGCTTCCAGAATCATGAATTTCAAATAAGTGCCCTTTCTTCTGTTTTGCTGATACCTTTTAGCTTATGTATAATATTACTTTATATAATTAATGTTTTCATACTTGTATGTGCTCTTTCTTTTGAGATACCAGAAAAAGTGTATTGAGAGTAAAAAATAAACCTGTCTCAAACCTGGGCAGTTAAAACCGAGCATATACTGCAAAATAAGCATAGACCATTTCAAATGTCCAAAGACAGAAATCTAGGCATTTGAAGATATATGCAGATCTTGAGTTAGGTCTCACCTTCTACTATCTTTGCAACCTCACAGCCAATCCTGTCTGATAACGAGTAAAGGGCTGGGCCAAGCTTTCCTTTACAGGAAAAGTTTACTTTTTTTTAATTTATTTTTTCCGGCAAATTTTAAATGCCTGAGTTTTGCTGGCACCCTTGATGGAGACCTCTGTCTAATAGGATTATTATTGAGTGTATTTCACTGACTGTGATAACTGTTGGTTTTCTATTAACTATATCACATTATAAAAAGTACTAGCTTTTTTTTTTTTTAATATATACTATTATATTATGGAAAGGCCAAAAGACATTATGAATGTTTGGTATTTATTCATTGATTTCTTGTTTCTCTACAGCGCCAAGCCAAATATTCCGAAAACAAGTTAAAGTCCATAAAAGCTCGGAATGAATACCTATTAACACTGGAGGCAACAAATGCTTCTGTTTTTAAATATTACATTCATGACCTTTCTGATTTAATTGATGTAAGTATTTTGTTTGCTTTAAAATTTATTTAGTATTCTAAATTGTGGAGGAATGTAGTCTGTGCTGTTGACACTTGGAGACCAATTAAATTCAAGGAAAAAATAGGTGCGCTATTCTTTTACATTCTGAGTAACCAGTCTTACTTTAGTAGTAAATGCATATTTATAAGAAGAAAACAAAAAATGTCAAACCATATAATCAATAGAGCTAAAAATTGCAAGCGTTCATATAAACAATCCACACAATGTTGGTGGAAGTCCTCGGTAAATCTGTGACCAGCTGTCACATAGCCTTGATTTAACCAGTAACTTCAGCAGTCCACCAGTTTCACTCAAAAATCCTATAAAACACAAGAACGGCAAAGGAGCAGGAACTATAGTGTAGTATGTAAAAGAATGATGGGTTTATTTTAAAATATACTTGCATAAGAAGCAAAGAGACTAACTTGTAAGTTCAGCGCTGCTACTAGTCCACCAGCGAGCTTAATGATGTCATGAACTAGGTCCCACCCAGCACGTTTTCTCACTCCACAGACGCTGTCAAGGGGAAGAGGGCTCAAATCCATGCATGTATTGGGCAAATTCATTCAACTAATCTGTGCGTACCCTATAATTTGTTGCCTGTTATTGGCAGTTGGAAGAATTAAGCAAGGAATTGAAGTGGTTATGCAGTTTCATTAACTCACATTTGAGCTTACAGTTGTTAAATGCATACCTCTATGTACTCCGTTCATTCTCTCAACTTGTTAAGGAAGTACTGCAGCCAAAGGGGAAAACAATAAAAACAGTTCTGCAGCAGCCAGAGATAATGTTGATGAGATTTTGGGAGTACAATTTTAACGAGTGGCTGTATTTGCTGTGGAATGATTTTAGTTCAGCACTCGTGAGCTGTGTGGGCAGCCATTTTAACTATGGGCAGATGAAGCTAGCACCTGTTTCTTCTGGGATATGGATGGTACACACGCACATACATGCATATACACACAACCAATCTCAGACACGCACCTTGCCAGTAGATGTAACATTCTAATTGTGCCCCATGGATCACTGGATAAAAATCCCAGCTTGTTCTTCCAACCATGTACAGCAGCCTTTGGACACACCCCTCTGCCCTCCTCCTCCTCTCAACGACACAAGCGCTGATCCCCAGCCTCTGCACACACCTCTCGGTTCACCACCTCCACATTCTCAAGCAGTGATTCTAACTCATGCCTCCTGTCATCCTCTGCACTCTGAAGCATAGATTCCCAGCCTATGGGCATGCCTTTTCACCTTCCTTCTCCACCCACTCAAGCACAGAGCTCTAAGCAGAGAAAAAATAAAACGTTCTCAAGACTCCTGGGATTTCTGATGATGATATCCCAGGAGTCATTGGAGCAAACACCATCATTCGCCTAGGCTATCGGAGCAGGAAATGTACATCGAGAGAATTATTTTTTTTAAAGTGTGTAGAGGGCAAAAACCTTCTTTTTACCATCCAACAGTATTACAGCAGGGGGACAGGATTGCCTCTAGAAGAATTTTATATATAGGCTGTAGATTCGCTTGAAGTATATTTTCACATTATCAGCAGAATGTTTCTGTAGCCTGACTGCTATTTTTTGCCATGAGTATCGTTGCTACATTCTCAGGTGTCACCCTGTTTGGGGTTGTAGAGTCTGTTTCTGGAATCCCGTAATTTTTAAGATCATCCCAAGGAACCCAAACTCCACAAAATATCTTTGTGTTGCAGAGCAGTGGCACATGAGTAGTATCATTTTGGGTAAAGCAGTGTTTGCACGTTTGTCTAATCTATATCAGCAATGCTCATAGGCTTATTGAGCTACAGTTTGATAAGATAATTGGATACATCTAAAATAACACTGAGTACTGAGATGGTTTGTCTTTTAGCTTCACTGCATTATGTAGTATTGCCTGGTTTACAGCTTGCATTACTTTTGAAAAAAAAAAAACGCTTCTCCCTAGACCAAGTAGATTTATTTTTGGAAACATACACTTTTCAATGTGTTCACAGTTCATCATCCAACTTGGCTGCTTTAAATGAAATGTTTCTAACAGCTGGCATCCCTGAAAATGAGAAATAACACTACACTGTGTATGAAATGAAAATTGAAATAACGTGCCAAAATCTGTTCTACACTATCCTCCAGTGTATGATTTTATTTTATTTTTTTTTCTTCCCCAATAAATTGTTTTGACACTAGCTACATGGTATAGTTGGCGTAGTTCGTGTTTTATTTGTAATAGTTTGTAGGACAAGGTGTTTCCCCTAAGAATTTTAACTGGTAATGTAAATAGATCTGCAATGAAGCTAAAAGGTTTGCTATCTCACTAGAATAATTCAGGTCCCCTTATATCGCTTAAGTGGCAGATAAATTACACTTTGTATCTATAAGAATGATGTAGAAGATAAGTATTGAGAATCGTAGACCAATACCTTTTTTAGGTATGACCTGCTGTCTAGACCATAGCTCCTAGCCATAGGGGAACCATAAGAAGTTTGGAGGTGGTGACATATTTAATGTAAGGTTTTTAAAAGTTTCCTTTTGGATGTGTGCCCAGTTAAATAAAATAAAAAAGTATATATTTTTTTAAATCTGAGTACGTGTGTTATTGACACTACTTTTTAAGCAGTGTCTTGGTGGGTTTGAGAGGGCATGTCATCTGCACGAGATCTTAGTTTGTTGCTTTCTTTGCTTGAATGGATTATGAGAAGCAGGGGTCCCAAGCAGTGTTATATCGACTAAAGGAATACTTTTTTAGTCTACTAAAATATGACTAAAACAATTGAGATGACTAAAATACGACTAAAACTAAAATGCCATTTTAGTCAAAAGACTAAAACTAAATTGAAATTTGACTTCAAAATTAACACTGGTCTGTAGTGCATGTTCATACCACAATACCATAAATAACATATTCGGTTTTTCACTCCAGCAGTATTTAATGAATTTGGAAAATATAGAGAAATGTTAATGCATTACAATTTAATTACACCCATTCGATTTTAGACTACTAAAATGTACTGTAGATTTTAGTCGACTAGAATATACTGGAGATTTAGTCAACTAAAAAAAAAAAAAAAATCACAGAAGACTAAAATGGGACTAAAACTAAAATGCCATTTTAGTCCTAAGACCAAACCTAAATCAAAATTTGCTGCCAAAATTAACACTGGTCCGAAGCATAATTGCCTCCTCTTGTGTCAACCAGCTTTATTATGTATGCACAGAGAAACATTTCCCTTTCAACTGCACACCTTGTTTATCTTCTGTTAGGGTGTTTGAGCTTATAGTAGGCTTTTTGGGATTTAAACAAGTTTAATTAAAAAAATCAGCCCCTTGTGAGTTAAATACATTTTTTTGTATGAGTAGTCTGCAAAGAAGGATAACAGAACAAGTGTAATTGTCTCTCTACATAGATTGTATAGTTATAGAGCATTGGGCACTGATGCAGAAAGACGTTGCTGGGCTCACACCATGCAGCAATCTTTCTCTGCAGAATATTGTAGGAAAGACCCTTCTCAACTTTGGATAATTAAATTTAAAGAAAAATTGTTTTTTGTTTCATTTTTTAACATTGAGGTGGAGATTTCAATTGGGCTATAAAGTACCTTGTCCTCTCCATGAAGAGAAGCTTCTTATCCTAGACTTAAGCTGGCCATACACCCTACAACTTTCTTATTCAATTTCCTTTAGATTTACCTTCAACTGTGTAGTAGAAGGGCCTGTCTGATTGCACACAAATTGAAAGTGTTTAGATTTGACCTCATATTATATGGTTTTGGTAAATCTAAAGGAAATCTGGGCACAGGTAGTTTCAGAATGCATCAGTATCTGAAACCATGAAGATTGTTTCATGTGAACATCTTCAGTTTAAAAAAAAAAAAAAAAATAGTTCTTTAAAATGATTTGTCAATGTTTTCATTATTTTTATCTTAACTTATTATTGAATGACTATTAACTTACTGATTTGTGTTTAATCCATGTGTTTACAGTGCTGTGACCTGGGATACCATGCAAGTTTAAACAGAGCTCTGAGAACCTATCTCTCTGCTGAATATAACCTTGAGACTTCGCGACATGAGGGTTTAGACATAATTGAGAATGCAGTCGATAACCTGGAACCCAGAAATGATAAGCAAAGGTTTATGGAAATGTATCCCACAGCTTTCTGTCCACCAATGAAATTTGAGTTTCAGGCTCACCTTGGCGACGAGGTCAGAATTGTAAAAAGTCAAAGATAATGTACATTGTGAATAGCATGCAGATAACTTATTTCTGTAAAGATGCTCAGTGTTGTACGTACATGGCTTATGGCAAACCAACATTAACAGCATAACATTTTTATTTTGGATGTACTGAACTGACAGTTTTAGTCTTTGACAGATACAAAATCTATTTAAAGTGGAAGTAAACGCTGCTACTGTTTTTAGCCAAGGAAGCTGCCATCTTGACCTCTGTTTAACCACTTACAGACCGGACCATTTTGCTGGTCAAAGACCAGACCACTTTTTGCAATTCGGCACTGCGTCGCTTTAACTGACCATTGCGCGGTCATGCGACGTGGCTCCCAATCAAAATTGACGTCCTTTTTTTCCCACAAATAGAGCTTTCTTTTGGTGGTATTTGATCACCCCTGCGGTTTTTATTTTTTGCGCTATAAACAAAAATAGAGGGACAATTTTGAAAAAAACCCATTATTTTTTTACTTTTTGTTATAATACATATCCCCCAAAAATATATATAAAAAAATTTTTTCCCTCGGTTTAGGCCGATACGTATTCTTCTACATATTTTTGGTAAAAAAAATCGCAATAAGCGATTATTGATTGGTTTGCGCAAAAGTTATAGCGTTTACAAAATAGTTTTATAGCATTTTTATTAATTTTTTTTTTTTTTTTTTACTAGTAATGGCGGCGATCAGCGATTTTTTTATTGTGACTGCGACATTGTGGGGGACCCATCGAACATTTTTGACACATTTTTGGGAACATTGTCATTTATACAGTAATCACTGCTATATAAATGCAGTGATTCCTGTGTAAATGACACTGGCAGTGAAGGGGTTAACCAGTGGGTGGCAGTGTAGGGGTTAAGTGTTCCTAGGGGTGTGTTACTAACTGTGGGGGGGGTTGGGCTTTCATTTAGTGAACACTGATCTCTGCTCCAATCACATGGAGCAGAGATCAGCGTCACTAGTTGCTAGGCAGAATGGAGAAATGCTGTTTACACGGCATTTCCTCCATTCAGCCGTCCCGTGAAACGATCGCGGGTATGCCCGCGGCTATCGAGTCCGCGTGTCCCGCGACCGGACTCACGGGGTCCCGACCAGCGCGGGAGCACCCCGCCGGCGGCGCGCTCCCGATGGCAGGGCGGCATTGAAGATTGGACGTACCTGTACGCCAATATGCCTGCCCGTGCCATTCTGTCGACGTACATCGTCATGCACTGGTCGGGAACCGGTTAATCTCCAACTGCCATGATGCTGCACATGTGATCAATTATTGACAGTTTGGTTGAGAGCACAAGCAAATGTGACAGTTACAATTCCGTCACATGTTGGAAATGTAACAGTTTTTTTTTAACTGTTAAATTGATGGGCTTACTTAAACTTTAAGTATATAAATATAAAATTCTTGTATTTAAATGGGTTAGACCACTCTAAACTGACATGTGCATATTCTGGCAGTAGTTTGAATACCCACCTGCTTTTTTTTTTTTTTTATCCCCTGGAAAAGGTGATGGTATGACCTCTTCCATTACATCTTGAGATTTGTTTACTGGTATCCATTACAGTGTATCTTACACTACTTTATTGCTATAGAAGGAATGATGCATAATGGGGGGGGGGGGGGGGGGGGATGCAAACTAAGATCCTCAGCTAAAAAAAAATGGAATCTGTAAGTTAAGTCACTCTCCCTGATCTCCGATCTTTTATACCAGTGGTTCTCCACCCTTTCCTTAAGTACCCCCAACAGACCATGTTTGCTGGTTTTCCTTTTATCTTGCACAGGTGCTTTAAATGGAGTCAATGGCCTGGTATTTTGGACAGCTATTTTATCTAAGAGAAATTCCCAAAACATGGCCTGTTGGGGGTACTTGAGGACAGGGTAGAGAACCACTTCTTTATACTACACTCACATTAAAGTGGACATTCAGGCTGTTGACTAGTATTTATGATTATGTGCATACCCCTCAATCATTGTAGTAGTATGGACATATACATATCTAGATCTGAGAGATCTTGTACAAAAGAGATGGTTCAATCAGCAATACACATTTATTTATAGGGTTACATAATATATACAAATTACACACCAGACAGTATTTACATCACAATATACAGTGTAGGTCCCCTGGCTTACATGATATTTACAAATTACTCACAGAATCATATTTACAATACAATATAAGGTGCAAGTTCAGAGTTAGATTACCTGTTAACTTCAGGTCAGCCCATGGTGACTGCCGTGTGCTCCCACACCAGAGTGACTTGGCTTGCTCACAAAGCATTATATCCCCCCCTACTTCCTGTAGTGTGGCTAATATAATTTTCCCTAATTGGTCACTGTACCTAGTCAATGTATATTGGGAACAGCCTGATTGGATGAGTCAACAAAAGCTGTTGTTTACTTCCCAGGTGAGATGTTATCAGGGAAAACAAAAGGCCAAGCTTTGAAGTTGAACCAATTACAGTAACACCAACACAAACGCTCAATACTTTAAATATATATTTAAATCTAATGGAAATATATTTCTAATTACAATGTTGTACAGGTATTAATGGAGATTTCACATAAACTCATAAGGCTACAAGGCAAAACCTGATGCTAAGCCTACTCTCACCCACATTCTGAACCTAATCTTATCTAACCAACCATGTAAAGAAAAAAAAATCACCATACTTGCCTATTCTGAAGCCGGTCCAGTCTCCATCAGCGGCGGCTGTGTAGAGGCTCAACAACGGCTGTGCAATGCCTATGAAGTAACGTCACCCATAGAGTTGCTATGGGGCTTCCATTGTCGTCTGCCTCTCCTGCACACTCCCACATGCTGAAGCTGTCACTGACATCTCAGCCTAGAACCGGGCCGGAGCTGCTGTAGAACAGGTAAGTATAGTGATCTCCTCTTTACAGGGCTAGGTAGCGTAGGTTCAGCATTAGGTTTTGGCTGAACTTCCACTTCAACCATAGACCAGTTGAAGCAGCAGCCCTTGCAGCTAACTAAACAGATGATCATGAATGGGTGCTCTTTTGTGGGTGGCATTTGAGTGGAATCACAAACCACAATATTGTCCTTAAACTGCTCAGACTACTTGTATCTAAATCCAAATCGAAGTTTAATATATTGCAGCTTAGCCATCCTGTGGTGGTTACATTCATTTTCAAGTTTAGGGCTAAGAACATTTTCAATGGGTATAGAAAATAACTGTTGATTTTGCCAGAAATGCAGCATACTTTTTTACTTTAATATATAATTAAGACATTACAATTTAATCCTGCTTCTTAAGTTGGCGCTATTTTCTGTGCTGTACGGCCATGCAGATGAATGTTAGATTGCAATTGACTAAGTCCTTGTACACACGGTCGGAGAATCCGTCGGAATGTGTCCTATCGGACCATGTTGTCGGATAATCCGACTGTGTGTGGTATGCATCGGACTGATTCCGTCTGAATATCCCTCAGACCCAATTTTCCAACTTGTTGGAAATATTTTCCGACAAACTGGTCCGATCGGACATACTCCGATCACGTGTAGAGAATTCCGATCGGACAAAGTGCCACGCATGCTCAGATCAAATTCCTACACCAAAGCTATTGGCTACTAGCGTGAACATAGTCCCGTCGTAACGAAATAACGTCATGTTCTGAATGATCGGATTTTCCGACAACTTGGTCCGACAGTGTGTATGCAACAGTTTTGGACACAATCCGTCGGACAAAATCCAACGGATTTGGTTGGCAGAATGTCCGACCGTGTGTACAAGGGCTTAGAAACACATGATCTGGTTCACTCGCTGACCGATTATCTGAGGAGGGTCCAGTACTCTGTTTTGTTTTTTAAATAAATGCAACAGTTGAAGGTAAATTACATTTTTATTTAATCATTACATAGGACTTGCACGTTCGGTGTGTGTGTGTGTGTGTCCAAACTGTAGCTTTAAAATGTCCAAATCCTACCGGTTTTAAATAAACATTAAAAGCTGTACATATGTTCAAGTTCCAAACATTAGTTTCAGCATTTCTCTAAATCTAATCGTTTCTCCTGGTAAAGTGTATAAATATAAGCGTTTCTGCTGGTGACCATTTTAAAGAAAACATGTTGCAAGTTTTTTTGGTCTTGCAAGTAAAATTACATTGACCAAAATATGTCTGAGAAGCATTAAACCATCATTTGAATTGTGAAATATCTGATGTGTACAGCTGTGTTAAACTGCCAAGAACAGCAAGAAACAAACTCCCAAGCTTAAAATCCTCCATCTGGTTCAGAATGTGGTGAAGATATTGTACAAATGGGTGAAGTCAGTCATCTGCACTGTTTATTTTATTCTCTAGCTTTAGTAAATGCACAAGAAGTGGGATCTAACTGAAATTTGTATTTATCTTTTTTTAACAAAGGTTTGCCAGGTCAGTGCTCAGCAGCCATTACAGGGAGAACTGTTTCTCCGGTACCAGCAACTTCAGTCTCGACTGGCAACACTGAAAATTGAAAATGAGGAGGTAATGTTTATCAGTATCAAGGGAATGAGATAGCTGTAATTCATGCACACACCCATGTTCTAACTAAGGGCTAAAAGTAGCCATTTAGATGGGTTTCACGATTCCTTTACCACTTCTCAGACCTTCAGAAGATTGTCTTGTAACCTGCCATGTAGATTCACTAAATGGCCAAAGGCTGATCTCATTAAGTGCATCATGTGTTAGTTTATCTCTGCTTAATCCACTGAGAATATGGCCAGTAAAAAGTAATATTCCCAGTGTAGGAATAAGCACCGGGCTCAGATTGGACATTGGTTTGAGGAGAACCTAAGCAGTTTGCAGTCCCTGAGAACTAATGTGGCAGTTTGGCCACTCTCCATTTAACTGTAATAATGCACTGTGAGAACCTTTGAACTTTGCTCATCTACCGTAGAAAAGCCAATAGTGGAGTCTTTTGTTATGCGCCAACACCCTCAATATAAAAGAGGGGGAGGGGGCATGAAGCAGGCATGGCATAGTGTGATTGTATTGGGGCAAACTGTGGGGAAAGCTGTCAAACTGCATATGAAGAGATTTGGGTCTGCTAGGGCACTGTACTTTAATTCTGATTGGTAGCAGGTTGGGCAATCGGCCCATTTGCTGGCTTTTTTTTTTTTTTTGAGGGCTTTTATTCTTTTAGTTTTTTGCTGATTTAAGGTCAGGTGCCCATTTTAGTATGGTGTTCCACAAAAAAAAAAAAAAAAAAAAAAGAGAATGGGATTTTACACTGCTGCACCCTCTGCGGTCTTTTCATTCCTGTAGTAAAAACAGTACCTGTGTTCTTTGTCTCTGGTAAGCTTTGGCCCTACAATTGGCATTTAAAATTTTCCAACTTTGGTTCTAAATTTTGATATTTAAGAATGGCACATGGCAGTGCCCAGCTCCCGATTACCCAATTTTTCAACAAAAGTTTGCACAATAGCCTTAAAAATTGCAAAGAAAATCATTTGTGTTCAATGCTGAGTTTTGGGTTTTGTGGACTTCACACTGGTTTGAATCCTCCCAATAACTGAACTGGAGCCCATTAGCTCATCCAGTGTTTTTCCTTTGGAGTGGAATGATACCCTTTTTGGTAAACTTAGTTTATTAATCACTCTGTACAAGACTTTAAGCCTACCATACAGCCTGCCATATACAGCTGGAATTTCGGTCAATTCCTGCTGAACCAGAATAAATTAAGCTGTGGGTGGCTAGGTGAGCACAACCTGGCTTAACCGAATTTCATATTTGAAGCAGATTTTTTTTTGAAGATGCCAGGGGAAAAATTGTCAGTCGAATGGTAACTTCATGCAGTCACTCACTCGTACTGTTCTTGTATTCTGACAGCCGTGGGTGCTGGCTGTCAAAATACAATAGCTGACAGGGGGGATTTTCTCCATTCATGCTACGTAGCGTGGATGTTGGAATCTATTAGATTTTCATTCCTGTATTAAATTTAAATGTAGAAAGAATATCCACCTAGAGCAGTGTTTCTCAACTCTAGTCCTCAAGGCGTCCCAACAGGTCATGTTTTCAGGATTTCCCTTAGATGAAGCGGCTGTGGTAATTGCTAAGGTAGTAAAACTGCTCAAATCATCTGTGCAAAATAATGGTAAGCCTGCAAACATGACTGTTGGGGCGCCTTGAGGACTGGAGTTGAGAAACCTTGATCTAGAGGGATTTTTGATGCTTGCCTTGTCCTCAGTCCTGGCCTGGAGACATGCCTTCTGTACCCTGTGTAGCTTTAATTCATTAGGGGTTCTTGCTGCTTTCAGTTTATTCATCAGCGCATTGCAACATTTAGGTAATCCTTTGTCTCCTGGCAGTGAGAATTGTGAATGTGTTCCTTGTACCCATTCCTTGTTTGCAGACAAGCTGAATGAGCATAGGTGTTTATACGCTTCTGAGTAGGGAAAGGGTAAATGCGTCATATTGGCAAAGTCGTTGGCTGTCCTTGGATATATTATAGGATCTAATGTATTTTCAAAAAACATTTATCCTTTGTTTTAGGGTTCTGTTGGTGGGGGGGGTTACATTTTGGGGTCATTTGAGTTATGGTTAGGGTCAGAGTCTGTATAGAGAGTTTGTTGAAAACCTCACCCCAAAAACCATTAAAGCCAGCTTCTCTGCAACAAAAGCCAGTTTAGGTGAAAAAGAAAATCACTTTTAAAGAAAGGAGTAAATTGGGGGAAACATAAAGAGAACCACAAACCAGCAAAGTTCACAATGAATAAGGATCTACATGACAGTATTGGTAATTGTATCATGCTGGAAATATTTGTAGTTGGTTATTCTGGCTATACATGTTCTAAATTTCATCTTTTTTTTTTCGTTTAACGTGTGAAAGATCTAGGCATGTATACCCTGTTAAAGCAGAAATATGGGAGGTGCATGTTCTTGTGTTTTCTGACACAATTGTTTCAGGTCATCAATGCGCTAAGTAGTAAAGGAAATATAATTTTTACAGCCTGGGAGCTTTCACCTTTAAACACAGGTTACCTTTAGCAGCTCCCATAATTCTGGCCTGACATTTTCATTTCAAAATTGTCTTATCTCATGAAATTTCTGTCACTGGCCAGTCCTCCATCTTATTGAGTATATGGTGGTTGTTATATGATACATGCTTGACAGCACATGATGCTTCCTCTGACATGCATTGTCATTAGTGAATTGCTGCGACAAGCAGTGTGAAGCTGATTTCAATAGACATAAGCACATAACAGCAGCCATCTGTGCTTCCTTTTACTTAAAATAGCTTACATTGGTTAAATTGCACAAAACATTGTGATTATGCTCACATTGATAAAGGATACCTTTAAAACTATTTTTATTGTGAAACTGGGTTTGTGTCAGTACTATTGGCTAGGTACAGAAATACCCAGGGGGTTTTAAAAATTGAATTATTTATTGTTGTCTGGTAAACCAGGTCAAATTTTTATAATATAGCCTTACAAAAGCAATCTGTCATTATAGCAAAGTAAAGTGAGCGCACTGTTAAGAGACTGGTTACTTTAATTTTATAAAACCCTATCCTTACCTATATAATACACTGGATTTTCATTAGTACACTACATTAAATTTTAGTAAGAGCTCACCCACACTCCATGCATGGGCATTGTTAGAAAAACATTGGTTTTAGCGGGGATTGTTCACCTTCTTGCACTGCAGTGTGTTGACCTGCATTTCGATGCTTCAGGAGTGCAATACCAACACACATCAGTGCAAGCATCTGGTGTGAAAGAGCCGTGTCTGGTTCATTTCATATCAAGGTTTTTGGTGTTACAGTATTCTAATAACACTTTCAGATAAGTTACAACAGGAACTATTTTGTAGATCAAGAAAACCACAGAAGCCACTCTTCAGACCATACAAGACATGGTTACTATAGAGGACTATGATGTGTCAGAATGCTTTCAGCACAGCCGCTCTACAGAGTCTGTAAAGTCCACAGTATCTGAGACATACTTGAGTAAGCCCAGCATTGCCAAAAGGAGAGCCAACCAGCAAGAGACCGAGCAGTTTTACTTCATGGTAAGAACTTCATGGCACTTGTAAGTGTAATGCAACTAAAAAAACACCACATTAAACTGCAGGTTGACTTATTAATCTCGTACAATATTTTCTATGCAGAAATTCAGAGAGCTTCTGGAAGGGAGCAACCTCATCACAAAGCTACAGGCTAAACATGATCTGCTTCAGAGGACACTTGGAGAAGGGAAAGGTGAGTTCTTGACCAATATGTCATGTGACCAAAAGGGAAAGTATAGTCTTTCTGTTTACATTTCTTGACATTATTTAACAAGAAATATACCACGTAAATATTTCATATTTACATTTTCAGCCAGTAGATGGAACTCTCAGAGCTTAAGGTTTTAAAGCAAATCTGTAAATTTTTTGAAAAAAGTATTAAAGTTCTCACTGCAGTCTTCCGCCCCATGACACTCTATCGCCCGAACTACTGGATTCTATTGCACATGCCTGTGCTCTGTTGCTGCCTGTCACATATCTATATTTACTTTTGCATAGCCCTATATATGTTTGTCTTTTATTGCACTTCTGTACTGTTTATATACCTATGTTACCACTGATAGTGAATAAAACGTTATTTGAAAAAAAAAAAAGTTCTCACTGCAAAAGAATGAATTAAAGCATTTGTTACCCCAGCATTTTATATTCCTGATTTATGCATGCTATACCATGTACTTGTATAACAAAGTATTCTGTTCTCTTTGTATTGCTTCATTTGTGCGAAATCCCTGGTGTTCCGGTCAGTCCCCATGTTCTCCTTTTAAAAACTGATCATACTAAGCAGGAGAGAACATCATGGTCAGTTCTCTAGCTATGCTGGGAACTCAGTATGCGCTCCTCCAATGATCAGAAACCACATAGCAAAGAGACAAACAAGGTGGATGGAAGAATTTGTTAGTGTTTTTTTTTATTCAGCCCGTTGGCTGAATTAAATTAGAATAACAGTGTTTAGCCTGCACTGTTATGCCAACGTAAATGGGAGTATTGATTGTTTATTTAACTGGATTTCATCCACTTGGCTAAATATCAAGTATTTGGTTGAGCTATATATAAACATGCTTTCTTGGATTTTTTTTCAGGTCATCGAGCAGAATACATGACTACAAGGTAAGCTCTTTTCTATGCTGATTGATGGCAGAAGCCACAATTCACTTTCTAGAATTGGGATGCGTGGTTTCAAAGCTACAGTATTAGAATGTGATGATAGTGAGCACCTCCATCCATCCTAATAAAAACTGAGCTACTTTATATACATGATGCAAATCTGTGGTGTGTGGGTATGTTTAAAGGATATGTTCACCTTTTAACACAAAATAATATGCACATTTGTTTGCAGGTAAAACAAATGTGTATTAACTATTTTTTGTTTTAGAAGCCTGGAACGCATTGCACAAGTGATTAGCGGATCGCCGATACCATGCAGGTCTCCTGCAGACTGTCAGTGTAAGCTGTCTGAATGTACATCGTATGGGTAGGCAGTTTTACACTGACAGGACGAATCCATGAACTACCACAGCACCGTGGAAGTTCATTGAGAACTACAAACCGACAGCACCAAAGACTGCTAGTACTTGTAGTTCATTGATCACAGGGATCTGGGAATCGGTGACATGGCAGTGTGAGCAGAGCTCCGCATAGGCATGCTCTCAAGAAATTGTGACCACGACGGGAAGAAGATCCCCAGCTCACTGCCACAACGGGGGGTTTGATGCTGAACATGTTACACCCTAAATATGGGTGTATCATGTCCTGAAAGATGAGCTTATCCTTCAAAAACATGGATGTTAGAATCTTATCACGTTCACTTTTTTATTTATTTATTTTAAAATTTGGTTTAAATTGTATGACAGTTTTACATATGTTTAAAAAACATTTGTAGCCCAAAAAAGATGGGCACGTGACTTTTATTCTAAACCAACCTAATTTTACATGAGTAGCACCCAAAGTAACATTGCTACTTACATACTAGCAACATTTCTATTCCAAAACAACCCTTACGGAAGCCAAATTTGTGATTAACTGCCTACGACATTCCCCTCATTTACATACTACACCTTCACCCATCATCTCTACTTGAAGGTAAATTTCACCTGCGTCCACCATATAAACCATAAAATAAAAGGTATATCAATAAAGAACATGTTCTTTATTTCACACGGACGTGTCCATGTATGGGCTTAGCTTTGTTCAGCAGGGGATCGCTCCGTCGATCCCCACTGATCAGGCAGATGACAGGTCTGTCTCTGTACACTGTCTGGGATCGGATGAAGACGGACCGTAGAGTCCATTTTTATCCGATCTGATCCACAGACGGATGGAAAAATATGGTTTTCCACGGTCACAGTCACGCATTTTGGGATCGGAGCAGGTCAGATGTCAGCGGACATGTCAATGCTGCCATCCGTCACTCCATAGAGGTCTATGGCGCGTCTGTTCAGGTCTGCCTAAAAAATTAACAGGATCCGTCCGTGTGAAAGAGGCCTTAAGGTATAACTAAAGGCAAAACATTTTAGTTTTGGATAGAGTGAAGTGGAGAGGGATTAGAAAGCTTGACAATTTTTATTTCTGTTTGTGCCCCCATTAGGGAGATTCATCCTCTTTGTCCTGTTTACCATTATCATTATCAAAGTAAATGAAAACTCAAATTTTAGGATATCCCCAGAAAAGTAATAGAGGGGAAATCTTGCACTAGCTCTGATCCCCTGGGGGGGCCGTCAAGGAGCTCCCTTAATTTGCAGGGATTTCCTCTCAATTCCTTTTTGGCTATAGGACAGGAAGTGAAGGGAAATCTTCGCAATGGGACACAAATGGAGAAAAAAAATCTGACAGGGGTGATAACCCTCCCTTGCCCTATCAAAAAAAAAAAAAGAAAAGTTTTGCCTGTAGTCTATGGAATTATTAGAAATGATGGGTGATTGGTAACTTTGAAGGGGGACAGGTTTTGTGTTTTTGCATAGTGAAGGCGTTACCTGTTTGCCATGTAGATGGTAATGCAGATAATTCCCCATCAGATCTGCCTTCGCCTTCCTAGCCCTTTAATTGTCTGGTTTCACCACACCCCTTATCAGTGATTGGATGACAGATGTTCTAGTACCGTATATGCTGTATATGTGCAGGATTCTGTAAGACTTCTAATCACAGCTCTGTCTCGAGAAAGGGTATTTTTTCTTGAATGATCACCCGGTTGTAAGGAGCAATGTTATAATGGGCACTAATTGTAAAGTCCGCTGTGCTGATCCTCCTTTAGGAATATGTTGGATGTGCCCTATACAGCACCCATGCTGAGATTATGAACATTAAAGTGTTTACAAATCTTTAACAAGCAGTACAAGAGCTTTAAAACAAAATGTTTTCTGCACCGCAGTAAAATTGCATGGCATTCATGTGAACCGAAGCAGGTGTCACTGTTAGGTTAGACACCTTAAAACAGTTTGTGAAATGCAGTGCGATTGACTGAATTGGACTGCATAAGTGTGAACGCCCAGGTGATCCAAATCTAGTGCAGGGTGAAAAAAAGGGGCCTGCATCTTTTTTGTACTGATGCGGCATGATTTGAGCCATGCAAATGCATGGCTCAAATCGCGTGTGATTTCCACAGGAATGTGGTGCAATTCTTGTCCGATTGACGTGCAATGTGCCGCACCTTATATATGTGAACAGTAGCCTTGATATAAAGTTCTTTATTCTTTAATAAGGCACCGCAAATGCAGTGAAGTCAAATTTCTGTTTTTAGGTGTCAAACACCTGCTAGTTGTTTTATATTAGAAGGTTGGCAGCCTGCCAAGATCTGCTGTTGGACAAACCGTGCATGTGCTCAAAATTTGAAAATGTATTTCTTCACAATGCTTATAGAAACAGAGATGGACAAGGGCTTGTTGTAAAGTGCTTTTACTGCTTGTTCAGAGTATGTAAATCCTTTAGTGTGCATCATCTGGGCACTGGTTTCCTTTTAAGGGCTGGGTTGGAGCATGAGGTGTGAAAGCTACTTAATTGTGTGCAATCATTTAATGTATGTAAATCATATTTGTGAAATGAATCATTATTGACTGGTGATATAGCAGAATGTAAATCTCAAATTCTTAAATCAAATTGGCTTTCATGATTTAGAATATTCTTAGGGTTTACCATAATTTTAGAGCGGAGGCTGCAAAAAAACAAAACAAAAACGTAATGAGTTTAATTTTGTTTGATTCCCCACGATTATCTTTATGCTTTAAGGCATTTATAAAACATCATGGTTTGTTCACCACATATTTTGCCATTTTGAGGTACAGTTCAGTGCTGTATACTCAAAGCTGTTCCTTTTTTTGTCCAACATGTATAATCTATTAAATATTTTTAATAAAATTATATTGTCACTTAATGATGATGTTCCCTTTCTCAGGCCTCCAAATGTACCCCCTAAGCCCCAGAAACAAAGGAAACCCAGACCCCGATCTCAGTATATTACTAAGTTGTTTAAGGGGGATCTGGAGACGTTCATCCAGGTATTGGCACTTGTAATGCTGCACCTTTTTGCTTCCTATGTAATGACAGGACCTCAGTGCAGCTGGGGAACGTCATTACATTCTACAATGTGGTGGGCTGTTGTTTCCCTTCTGATCAATATCCTTCCTGAGTCTACAGAGAGAGTTGGAAGTGTAACCCCTTCCTCAGTGATCTATGCATTATTCTTGTGTGGTGCAGACAGTGACATTTCTGCAGTGAACTCTGCTACAGTTAATGTTTAGTGCAGGAAACATTTCCTCAAGAGTCTTCCTGTTATTCATTTTCAGAGAAAACACAGCCATGACACTAGTTTCATTGAACTGCATTTGTGTAGTCCATATTCTCAGGTCAAGTGACACCAAATAAACAATGTCTGTTCCTTCAAACTTGTAATGAAATGCATAAATTATTTTAAATATTTGAATAGTGTCTGTATTTATTTATGCTTGTTTTACATAAATAAAACTCGGACAAGCATTCAAGGGCTGTACCTTACTTTTTGTGTAAAGGATGAGTGCACTATTGTAGTAAAAGCCACTCAGCTTCCTTAGCTTCTTAGCCCCCTTAACTAGGTTAAAGTGATACTAAAGTCCAGCCCAGATCCTCCTTCTCGGGCCCCTCGTCTGCTCTCCTGGCCCCTCCCTCCTGCCCCTACAGCAAGCTTTGCTATAGGGGCACCCATGCCGAGCTTCCGCTTGGTGTGTCCATTCACACACGGAGCCACGGTTTGGCCTCACCCCCTCTCCTCATTGGCTTACTGACTTTGACAGCAGCGGGAGCCAATGGCGACATGCTGCTGTCTCAGCCAATGAGGAGGGAGAGTCCTGGGCAGCCAAGACTCTCCTGCAGCATCGCTGGATCGAGATGGGCTCACGAAAGTATTAGGGGGGGCTGCTGCACACAGCATGTTATTTATCTTAATGCATAGAATTCATTAAGATTAAAAAAAACTTCTGACTTTACAACCAATTTAAGATGACAATTATACACCCAAAAGCTGGCTATAGATTGTGTTTTTTTTTTTGTTTTTTTGTTTTTTTTTCTTCCATCAGCTGATGAGGGGGAACCAGAACAATTTCACCCATCCACAAGCAAGATGGATGGTGGGATTCTCCCCACTGTGCTATTGTATTCTGAGAGTGGGGACTCCTAAACTGTCAGAATACACCGATTAATGCTGCAGTGGATTGGCTGCAGGCACTGATTGAAAACATTCTAACATTCCCGTTCAGCAGAAGTTGATTATTAGATCTATTTCACACTTGCAGGAACAGCCGTTGAATTAAAATTCAACTGGTCCCTGCTGAACTGGCCAAATGTTGATCAATCTATGGCCAGCTCAAGTGTATACTTGCCTCCCCTGGCAACCTTTTGCATTGCCTACAGCTTGGCTAGTAAAGATTTAGTGCTAGCTTGGTATTAGATTATATACCAGCCTTGCTGTACACCATTAGGGGCCACCACTGTGGGAGGGAAGTAAGTACCTGTGGGGGTGTTCACCATCTGCTCTAGTAATTTCAGTACTTTTAGGTCAGCAAGTGCACCCCCTTGTTTTTCTCAGCACGTTTCCTTTAAAATCCAATAGGCTGTCTCACTCTCCCTAAATTACAAAAACTGATTAGTGTTGTCAGGCAGTATAAGTGTTCAGTCTGCATTTTAAATTGTGACACATACAGAACCTGCCAGTTGTACGTAAACAGTAATAACAGCTGAAAACCCTTAAAAGAAAATCTTTTATGAATAGGCACATTAAAATGGATACCCTATGAAAGTATTTATAAAACCATGAATAGTGGACTTTTTAGGTTAAAAATAACATATCACTGGTATCGATCTTTGAAAATCTTTGCACGCAGTCACAGCACAAAGTCCCTTGAGCCTATCTTATTGACTTTGTAGAGACCTGCTGCTACAGAGTTCACTGCAGTGGAAAGATTGATTTAAACTGGATATTTGTCCAGGTGATGTGATGCAATGCACTGATAAAGGCTGTTGCTCCACCTTCTCTGTTTCCTAAGGAATGCTATACTATGAAATTAGTAAAACTCCAAAATTCCATCTTGTACCTTCACTACAGTTATTTTCTACCTCTTTTTCTGTCCTGTATTTCTAATAATGCTTCTAGTCGGGGAAGAAGGAATTCACATACAAGACATCAGGTACTGTACTCCTGGCAATAGCCATCTTATTTATCCACATCTTGCTTTGCAGGTAGCATCTGATCAAGGGGGTGTTTGCACATGAGAACAAATTATAGATTGCCTTTTTTTGGGATGTATTGGTGTTGTAAATGAATACATATTGGGTAACCCAACCCTCTGTTATTCTCAATATAGCCACATGAAATTAAAACGTATTATTTTACTCCGTAACACCAGATGTCCTGTTTAGGTTCTGGACCTTTAGGGTGGACCTCCGCTTTAAGGAGCATATGGCTTTCAATTTAAGGAACATATGGACTTTTTTTTTTCTTATTTTAAAACGGAACTTCACCCAAAAGAGGAAGTGCTGCTTTATGTCCTTCCCCCCCCCCCCCTTGTCAGGGGATATAGCCTCTGACAACAATCGCGTGCTAAAAATCTGACATGCTGATTGTACCCAAGTTGATCAATGAATCACTTGGGTACAATCAGCCTGCCCATAGATGGAATCTCAGCCAGTCCTTCCTGAACCTGCCGAGATTTGATCCATCTACGACCGGCTTAAAACCACGTTTGGAATGTCCCATCACTGGATAATACATAATTGTGGATTCAGCCGATTCTTCTGGCACAAATAGTTAAATCATTTTGTATGCGAACTTCCATCAAATAGTAACTATGAGATGCACCATTGCAAGATGTCCAGTCAAAGTAGTCCAAAACATTTTGTTAGTGGCATCCTAAAACTAAGTCCGCTTTTCTATTGACCTATCAGCTTACAAATGGCATTTCCTGTTAATGAGTACAAAGAGAGAATTATTATTACATTAGCAATTATGCAATGTGCTACTTAAATGTAAACTTGGTGCTGTTGAACCAGGACTCTTCAATCAGTCACTTTATTTACTTAACTTGTACCTAGCCTCTGCTGTAGTAGTGGGAGGAATATTCATATGTAGATCTATTTTTTACATCTTTAAAAAAAAAAAAGACCGTTCTATTCTTTGTAAGAAAAGAGGGTGCAATAGGAGAAGTAAATTGATAAGTATTGATAATACTGGTAAAAATTAGTAGAGGTCTGGTATTGATTTTTTATTTTTATTTTTTATTTTTTGGGGGGTGGGGGGGGGTTTATCCCATCTGGTGACTATACCAGCATACAATGTTGGGTTTCCATTACTAGAACGTGTTTTGGGAAAGCTTTGTCAGCCTGGTAACATAACACATTTGACTTTATATGCAAACAATATACTTGCTTTAAATCTAGTACATGAAATATGTAGAGTGAGGGCCTGCAGTACAGAGCCTGTCCAAATCCAGCAGGGAATAGCCATTGATTATGCATACATTAGCCACCAAGCACAACCTGATTGCTTTACAAGTCTGAGCCGTGCTCTGCTACCAAACTAGCCAAGGGAAATCTTCCTTGCAACACTTTCTAGTAACCGAAACCTAATGTATGCTAGTGTAGGCAGGGACTGTTGATGGACACCAAGAGTTTCTGATGAGATGGCTGCATCATAAATGCTGTTGCCACTGGGCTAACCCTGTTGCCAGTGGCCATGTGCAACAAAACAGAGTGCCAGTCTAATACTGCTTATATCTAACCCACACATGGGTTTTAAATTTGTGAGTGCTTTATGTATTTTTTTATATATTTTTTTTATTTCAAAATTGAAGGAGGTCTCTACACTATGTCAGTGCTTTTCTTTTTCGTACATCTCGGGACACAGAGCCACAGTATTTACTGATGGGCTATATAGGCACCACTAGGTGACGGACACCTCAGTTTTTTTCGCCAGTGTCTTAAGTGTTGGTCACAAGTAAAGATGTGCTGTGCTCTGCTGAGCTCCTCTGGAATAATCTTTACTGGGGCAAGCCATGCAACCGGATCCATTCAAAGTGCCCTTTCCAGGGTGAATTGAATGGTACCCAGGCCTCGTGTTGGAAGAAACAAGGTTTTACCTGTAACGCTTCTCTTTTTAGAGAGCTGGACCCTGGGATCCAGTATTTGTTTTTTGTTTTTTGCAGCCATATTCCTTGCGGGTGTTTTACAGGCCCAGAGCTGGGATACCCGTTTTAAAAATTAGGGGGCCCCAGTCCCTGAAGATTTTCTAAACGGAGCCCACCATGGGTGGGGAAGATTGGGTCTGTTACCGCAGAACCCTGCACCTGGATAAGGTAAGGGAGATTCCTAAGGAATTTTTCTAATTCTTGTGGGTTTTCTCCTTTAAGTACAGTGCCTTGTGAAAGTATTCGGCCCCCTTGAACTTTTCGACCTTTTGCCACATTTCAGGCTTCAAACATAAAGGTATAAAAATTTTATTTTTTGTGAAGAATCACCAACAAGTCGGACACAATTGTGAAATGTAACCAAATCTATTGGATTTTTGAAACTTTTTTTAACTAATAAAAAAATAAAGTGGGGCGTGCAAAATTATTCGGCCCCCTTGCGTTAATACTTTGTAGAGCCACCTTTTGCTGCGATTACAGCTGCAAGTCGCTTGGGGTATGTCTCTATCAGTTTTGCACGTCGAGAGCCTGAAATTCTTGCCCATTCTTCCTTGCAAAATGGCTCGAGCTCAGTGAGGTTGGATGGAGAGCGTTTGTGAACAGCAGTTTTCAGCTCTTTCCACAGATTCTCGATTGGATTCAGGTCTGGACTTTGACTTGGCCATTCTAACACCTGGATACGTTTATTTGTGAACCATTCCTTTGTAGATTTTGCTGTATGTTTGGGATCATTGTCTTGTTGGAAGATAAATCTCTGTCCCAGTTTCAGGTCTTTTGCAGACTCCAACAGGTTTTCATCCAGAATGGTCCTGTATTTGGCTGCATCCATCTTCCCCTCAATTTTAACCATCTTCCCTGTCCCTGCTGAAGAAAAGCAGGCCCAAACCATGATGCTGCCACCACCATGTTTGACAGTGGGGATGGTGTGTTGAGGGTGATGAGCTGTGTTGCATTTACGCCAAACATATCGTTTTGCACTGTGGGCAAAAAGTTAGATTTTGGTTTCATCTGACCAGAGCACCTTCTTCCACATGTTTGGTATGTCTCCCAGGTGGCTTGTGGCAAACTTTAGACGAGACTTTTTATGGATATGTTTGAGAAATGGCTTTCTTCTTGCCACTCTTCCATAAAGGCCAGATTTGTGCAGTGTACGACTGATTGTTGTCCTATGGACAGACTCTCCCACCTCAGCTGTAGTTCTCTGCAGTTCATCCAGAGTGATCATGGGCCTCTTGGCTGCATCCCTGATCAGTCTTCTCCTTGTCTGAGCTGAAAGTTTAAAGGGACGGCCAGGTCTTGGTAGATTTGCAGTGGTCTGATACTCCTTCCATTTCAAAAGGATCGCTTCCACAGTGCTCCTTGGGATCTTTAAAGCTTGGGAAATCTTTTTGTATCCAAACCTGGCTTTAAACTTCTTCACAACAGTATTACAGACCTGCCTGGTGTGTTCCTTGGTCTTCATGATGCTCTCTGCGCTTTCAACGAACCCTGAGACTATCACAGAGCAGGTGCATATATACAGAGACTTGATTACACACAGATGGATTCTATTTATCACCATCAGTCATTTAGGACAACATTGAATCATTCAGAGATCCTCGCTGAACTTCTGGAGTGAGTTTGCTGCACTGAGAGGAAAGGGGCCGAATAATTTTGCACGCACCACTTTTCAGTTTTTTATTTGCTAAAAAAGTTTAAAATATCCAATAGATTTCGTTCCACTTCACAATTGTGTCCCACTTGTTGGTGATTCTTCACAAAAAATTAAAATTTTATATCTTTGTTTGAAGCCTGAAATGTGGCAAAAGGTTAAAAAGTTCAAGGGGGCCGAATACTTTCGCAAGGCACTGTAAATGTGTGCTATGCCTAGAGTCACCACCGGGGGCTGTCAAGCGCACATACCTGAATCCATGCAGGTCAGTATCGTCTCTGTGTACAAGTTGCACGCCCCTCCGAGCCCATGCTCCAGGTAGGATGTGGGGGGGGGGGGTCTTTCTTTTAGGGAATGTCTCCTACAGCTTCAGGCAAGAAGCTGTAGGGCAGTTGCCAGATGCCGCACCGCCTCCCGCCGCCATTATTGTGGTGGCTCTCCATCCACCAGCTCTCCTCTCTCCTCCTCCCCAGCCTCCCCTCCATGTACGAGCCAATCAGGATCGGAGCCCTCGGCTCGCATTTGAAAAAGACGATGGGGGGGAGGAAGGGATGGTTGGAGGGGGGAGATGGAGCTTTAGCTTCTGTGGCCCACAATGCGGGCTATACAAATCTATAAAGTGCACTCTTTATTGCAGGTGCGCACAGTTCAAGGAGGGACACAGAGCAGACAGGGGCATGTGAGTGTGTGGGACACAGGCATTCCCAGGCAACATTTACTTAGCATCAGACTGAGCCTTGATAGCAGTGGCAGTTGCTGGACTGTATTTCTCAGCAGTGGGTGCATTTCTGGTGGTACCTCTGCATTTTGTGATTGGTACTACAGGTAGAAGGGGAGGTACAAATACCCTGACAAATGAGAGCTCAAAGGGATCTCTCTCAGGCTCTGAGGAACCCCCCCTCTGCAGCACCATCTCCCCCTGAAGGACCTAGGGAGGCTGGTCAGAGTGAGCCGTCGGGGGCTGCAACTGCTTCTGGCATTTCAGCTCCTGTAAATATTACTCCATAAGTGGATTAGCTCTAATGAGCAGGGCCCTCTGATTCCTCTTGTATCAAATTGTAATGTAACTGTAATGTCTGCCCTCATGTTGGCGCTGTATAAAACCTGTATAATAACCCCTTCCCGCCGAGCGTACGCAGATGTGCGTACTCGGCTTTCGGGGGTTATACCGGGATGCTGCCCGCACCTGCAGGCATCATCCCGGTACCATTTTTCACAGCAGGCCATCGGCTATCAAGCCATAACAACTGATGCGGCTGAAAGCCGCTCGGCTGTTATGCCGGAGGAGCGGGAGGGGGATGTCCCCCCTCCCGCCACTCTTACCGGTGCTCCCGCTCAATCACGATCGGATGCCTCCGGCTGCTGGGCAGGGACTGGAATGAAGCCGTAAGCGGCTTCATTCCAGTCTCCTAATAGTAAACACGGAAGCGACGTCACTCGTTTACTCGGCTGCCAATGGCGCCGGATTTAAAAATTCATTCCAGTCTCCTAATAGTAAACACGGAAGCGACGTCACTCATTTACTCGGCTGCCAATGGCGCCGGATTTAAAAATATATACAATATTCAGAGTCGGCGAAAATGGCGATCTGAATACTTTGAAGTATAAAGGAGGGATCGGGGGTCTTTTAGACCCCCGATCCCTCCATATAGAGTGCCTGTGGCCACCTATTACTGTCACAAGGGATGTAAAGCGCCCCTGAACCCCTGGGATTTGAATTTGAGTTCTGTCCGCATTAAAACAGCCTTTTTGAGCCGATATGACATATTCCCTTTGTCCTTTTGACAAGGAAGCCAATTTTCTGGTAGCCATTTCTTCTGCTAGAAGGGTATCAGAATTGGTGGCTGTTTCTTTTAAAGAGCCATATTTAATCATGCACAAGGATAGAGTAGTATTGCGTCCTCATCCTAGCTTTCTACCACAGGTGGTTTCAGGTTTTCATCTAAACTAGGATTTTGTTCTGCCTTAATTTTTTCCAGATCCCTGTTCCAAGGAAGAAAAGTCACTACATTTTCTGGATGTAGTGAGACTGCTCATATTTGCAAAACAGATGTTTTATTTGTGTTGCCTGAAGGTCCTAAAAAAGGACAGGCAGAATCAATATCTACCATTGCTAAGTGGATAAGACAGGTAATTGTTCAAGCTTATGGTTTGAAGAGGAAAGTTACACCTTTTCAAATCAAAGTGCACTCCACAAGTGCTTCATGGGCAGTGCATCACCAGGCCTCCATGGCTCAAATCTGCAAGGCCGCAACTTGGTCTTCAGTCCATACATTCACCAGATTCTATCAGGTGAACTTCAGAAGACCTGAGGATATCGCCTTTGGGCGCAGTGTGCTGCAGGCAGTGGTACAAGGTTCCCAGGTCTGATTGCACCCTACTTTTGTTGTCTCCCTCCCCTCAGATCCTCCCCTGGCACATCCCATCAATAAATACTGTAGCTCTGTGTCCCGTTATGTACGAAAAAGAAAATAGGATTTTTATAACAGCTTACCTGTAAAATCCTTTTCTTTGAGTAAATCACAGGACACAGAGGTCCCTCCCCTCTTCTAATACACATATATTGCTTTGCTACAAAAATGAGGTACTCCCAGTAAAGGGAAGGGTTAAATAGGGGGGCTAAAATTCCTGTCTAGGGTGTGCCAGTGTCAATCACCTAGGGGTGATTATATAACCCATCAGTAAATACTGTGGCTCTGTGTCCTGTGATGTACTCAAAGAAAATGATTTTACAGGTAACCTGTTATAAAAATACAATTTTTGCTGTCTTTTCTTACTTTGAGTAAAATAAAAAACGTTTGTTTTTAAAAACTGTGTTCACTGTGTGCAAACATACCCTTGAAGAATTTCCACAATAAGCATGCCAGTAACATCTAACCAAAATTTGCTGACCTTTCTACAGTCTAATTTTGATCTATCATATGCTTGAGCTTTGTTTTTTGCTTTTTTTTTTTTTTTTTTTTTTTTTTTT